>NC_136775.1:507307-606287 GCF_947034865.1 Barbatula barbatula
CTGTGGGTTTAAATAGCAAAAATAAACATTAAAATACACATTCGTTTTATTAAAATAACGCTGTAACTCATCTCTACAATATAACTCAATACTCACCAGTGTATTCATGCGCCAGCAGGTTGGGAACTGTAAACTTCTTGCTGTAGTTATGCCAGTAACTTACTGTAGATTTACATTTATGTCGTTTATTGGTGCATTAAAGAAGTTTATTCCAGAAAGCATTCAGACAGCAGTCTGATTCACACAATATGCTTTTGTTCCTATGATGAAGATGTACTGGGGTATATTTACAGCTGGGAATTATTGTTTGTCAAAGCCGAATCTGACAAGCAGACAAGAACCAAAACCCTCAGAGACCATCAAAACATACGTGTACACGTTTCCATCAATTAAACTCCTGCCTGTAAATCAATGAAACAGATTACAGCACGTTTCTCATGACCACATTAGATCATTTCAGAGTCTGAAAGATCCGATTACAAGGTATATCTTAAAAAACTTTATTAAGAGTCTATTTCAACAAAGAAAACAGAGAATCCAAAACAAACTGAGTCCACAAACATTAAATACTTTTTAGGACATTGAAAAAAACAAAACTATGAGAATGAGCTTTTCTTCTAAAGAGGAGTACATGTACAGCAGTGTCCACGTGAAATAATGCTCATAAAGACACTCGTACAGATGTTGAAACACGTCACAGCCAGTATGAATATAGAGCAGCTATCAATAATTCACTTCATATACGAATATGAATGAGACTTACGTTCAGTCTTTGAAATGAATATTTAAAAGGACTTATAACAGCTTATCAAATGCACTTCTGCATGGCCGGGGAAGCGCCCATGAATATTAATCAGCGTGTCTTTAATCTCAGCTGAGGTGTGCGGTTTAGTCTGAATCACGTGACATATGTTGACATTCACTGACAAATGATCATAATGTTCCTGAATGAAACACACAGAGAGATGTAAAGAAGACCAAACTAAATCACCATCACATTTCATTTTGAGAGCGACTCGGACAGAAGAAAGAGAAGAACAAAGGAGTAAATGATGGGAGGGGTTTGAGACAGCTCAAAATCTCTCTTAAGGTACAACAGTGTGGGGCTGATAGGGCAACATCTTCTGTCTGTCGTTGATGGCCAGTATCCAGGATGGCTTCACAAAGCACAGATTTCCATTTTCCATCAGCGCCTGTTCAAGACACAAGATGAAAAGAAGAAAGATCCTTGACTTGATAAGATGTTTCAAACAGAAGACGAGAGAGCTTCTCATGTAACTGTGGTTCTGACACTGAGGTCACACATTTGAGTTATCAGAAGCACATCAACATAAAGCTCGTTTAAAAATGAAAGTGCTGTTTACTAGTGCGGGAGCAAACTCAGATTCACTTGGTTCTTTAGTCCAGACGCACTGAAGAAAGAGTCGCATACAGGTTTGCAATCACGTGAGTGTGGAATTATGATGAACAAGTCAGATTATTCTGTAATGCTTTTAAACATCAGGGGCCGGATTCACAAAACACTGCTTAGAAAAAAATTCTGTAACACTTTACTTAAAGCCGTTATATATAATGTATTGTAAAGGATTATTAAAGAGTATAAAGCATTATAATTGTTCATGATGTGTGTTGTAATACATTAAATGTTGTTGTAAAGAATTATAAGCAAATTAAGAATGCAACGTGTAACAATGAATCGATGTATTAACTGTAAATTACAATTATTCATGAAAATGCATTATAAATATGCATTACAAGGCATAATAAATACATGAAAACTACTTTTATAATGCATTATACATATATACTTTGAGTTAAGTGTTACCGAAAAAAAAATCTTCTTAACTAAAGAAGAAGAACTAAAGAAGATCCTTAAACTATAATTTAAGAAAAAAAGTTAGGAATGTTATGAATTCCTGAAGATTGATCTTAGAAAAAAATTCTCAAAATAAAAGCGGTCATAAATATCATCTTAAAATGGAGGTAAAATGTTTACAAAATGTATTTGATTGTTTCACATGCTAATATACTCTATATATGAATGTTACACAGATAAAGTTTATCATATAGATTAATATATAGTTTCCACACGAGCAGTAGTCATTAAAAAAGTCATTTATTCTTATGAAAATATGTGAGAACTTCTTCAGGGACGATTCACATTTCACGTCTAGAAACGCAGGCTTTTTCTCTCTGAATGGTTCAACTATTTCCATCTCGTAATGCTGCTCCCTATTTGCAGGCACCTGTCACGTCTCTAAACGCTCTTTAGCAATAAAATTACAAACTTGCGCACGCAAAAGACGTGAAATGTGAATCGCCCTTATGAAATGTTTGAGATCGCACTTAGGAACATTCTTACGAACTTCCTAGAATTGATCTTACAAAAAACATAATATTTTGTTTTCAGAAGACTTTCATGTGCGCTCTGTGTGAATGAGTGAAGTGAAAAACAGGGATGAAAAGATTCACCACTCACATCCTCGAAGGATTCATCCCATCCTTGACTGGTGACGACAAACTGAACCTTCTCGCTCATGTAGTCTTCAACAGCTCTGAGGAATGAAACAGAGAGCAGAGGATTTCACCATCGGTCACGCTCCACCTACAACCTCTCGTCTCAACACGCTGCCAACGCTGATGTGTTTTCTATCTAAAGCCATCGACGTGTGTGATGGCTAGAACAACCACTCAACACACACAATACTGTCATTAAATGCCCCGCTCTCACCCGTTGAAGGCGACGATGTACCGCTGAAGTTGTCTCTTCTGGTTGTCTGGGAACGTGCCGTATAGATAGAAGAACTTTCCTGTCAGGAAATCTGAAGGACGAAACAAATATTTAGACGAGGAGAGACAGACGCTGGCAAACTCTTTATAAGACTGTGGGAAAACTGTCTGACCCGGCAGTTCAGGGATGGGTTTATCCTCCTCTTCCTCAGCGTCTGTGTTCTCATCAGTGGAGCCGCCATACGGATCTTCATCTTTAACGTCAGCCCCGCTTCCTTTCCTCTTCCTCTCCACCCTGAAACATCACAACAAATAAACAAACTGTCATCCATCAAACACGTCATCAGTCGACTGAGAAAAAAACTCAATTCATTTAATGAAAGTTATCTGCACTGTTTTGAGTCTCATCTCAGAATTTTATTTGCGGATGTTGTGGAAAGATGTGCAGAATACATAGACGATCAGAAATAATGTAAAATGTCTTTATTGTTGTCCTCACTGCTGGATAAAAGCAGCTGCTAAAGGCCTTAATGTGAACTGAAGACTTGCAGAATGTTCTGAATGATGAAGACTTCCGTAGGCTCGCTAGTGATTTTCAGTAGAAAGGAGGCTAACTCATGAGCTTGAACAAACATCTTTTCAAGAGAATTCAGGAGGGAGAAGAACCTTCTGACAACAGACAAACACATGAAGAGTTTGGTTCCAAAGTGAGATAAGTCCGTCTTTAAAATTGTTCAAATGTTTTTTATGATGTTATCATGTTTTATTGTGTAAGTCGGCTGTATTTTCTGAGTTATTATGGCTTTAATCAAAACACAAACCAACTGCAGTTTGATTGATATTAATTGAAATACACAATAGATATTTTTAAAAACTGTGTTTCTCTGTATCTCATTTTGTACAAAGCTCTTCACATGATGATGAAGTCATTATATTAACATGTGTTACCTGTTCAGCTCATCTTCAGTGTCCATGCCAGAGTCCTCCTCCGCCTCTGTTGAACAAAAACAACACAGATCATCACAGTTATTTGTGCTGCAATGTTAATACACATATTTTTAATGATCCAGTGAATGATTAAAATATATATATATATACAAACACACAGTATAGACGGTTTCAAAGTGACAACACAAAGAAACGTTCCTGCACATGTATGCGTTCATGGACTGCCCTTAACTCCGGTTAACACATTCATACACAATCGAGCGAGAAGAAGAGTTACTTGGCTAAACTTGTCTCTCCAATATTTTGACTTTAGACTGCGATACCAAGATCAACCTATAGATGTCAGTGTACTGTACACTTTCTTTAAAAGCGACCGAACTGCAGGACCCCTTCAACAAAAATGTTTTTAATCAAATGAACATACAACAAAATTCAAAAAATCTCTTATTTAATACAATTATTATACAGTCAAATAGTAATATTAATAAATATGAACAAATTCAACAAAAAATAAATAGCTATATTATTAGAAACTAGCCAAACACAAACTGGAAGTTAATCGGGGATGAAACGGATTATATATAATATGAATTAAAATCCTTTAACACACGGCTAGCTGTGGATTATCCCAATTATACCTTTTTAACTTAATAAAGCTTTTATGGATGTTTACAGTGTAATTTTAGATCAAACAGTTCATTTCTTCAGTTAATTTTAAATGTAATAAAACTGTGCGTTAAAGGGTTTTAATGTACACCTTCCAGCCGATCCCAGGGGATTGAACATACTCAGAAACAAATGTATAGTGCAATGCAATGCAAGTCTCTTTGGATAAAAGTGTCTGTCAAATGCATAAATGTCAATAAACAATCAACTTCTACTGGTACCCAAAGATAATACTGGCCAGACATACTTTTAACTAGCTAGCTAATATCATTAACTTGTTATTTCTTTTGACCGTTATCATAATAATCTACAGGGACTTTATTCTATAATATTCTATATTACGTTTTGGCCACAAAAGTGCACATGCACAGTAACATTTTGAACACAAGTTTAAAGTAGTATACAATTTTGTATTTCTTATGGGGCAGCGGTTTAATGCCCAAAACGCACATCAAGCCTTAACAAATTCTGTACCCTTGACAAACAAAACTTGTTTAATAATGTAAAGCAGCTCTGCCCATCGACAGCCACGCAAATATTAAGCATCACCCGGGCACAGCATCATATCACCCCACACTCATGATAATAATGAAGCAGCGCTGATGTGCAATGAATGTTAGTTGTATAAACACAACCTGCAGGAACGAGGTTTGGCCTCAGCAGCTCTAGTGGACTCAATTAACATAGAAATGAGATACATGCCCAAGTCTCCACTCTTCCATGGATCTGTAGCGCTCTTTCAGCCTCTCCAATCATCCCTCACTCTCTAGCCTTTCGTTTTTCACAAGCTCTTCATTAAACCTGCCTCTCCTCCCTCATAACGCTGTGACATGAAGCTGGAGTGAAGTGACCCCACGGCAAACAGGTTAACGTGGTAATGATGAATGATTTTCAGTGAGAGACAGGGCCTCGGGGTCAAGAGTAGATGGGAATCTTTACTGAGCATATCATTTACTGAAATTACATTTGTGTGACATCCAGCGATCACTTTCTTGATCTTGACCATTAAAACCAGTCAAATATCAGTCAACCACTGTACATCACAGAATATGAGAGATATTTGCTAATGACGTGAAAAAAGCCCTTCAATTTCAAGATGATTATTCAGAACATCAAAACAGTAGTTTGTTAACCCATCTGTAGGCTGTTCACGCAGTTTGAAACATTTCCTACTGCTGTAGGTGTTCTTATACAGCAGCGGTGTTTACCTGGGGCTTCTGCATCTGTTGAACCTCCATACTCATCCTCCTCTTTCTTGATTGGCTGCTTTTGTGGGGTCACATGTCTCTTTTCTGGAGTTTTCTAAGGGAGGATGAGATGATGTGTTCATGAAATTCATTTCTCATTAACACCACTCGTGTGTTTTTAGGTTAGCCCGAGGAGGCGGTCACCATGGCAACAGCACAACTTGAGCAAGGTCCTACTGCTCTTTACATAAACATTTGGCAGACGCTTTTATGCACAGCAACTTACATTGTATTATACTATACATTCTCTGTCTTTATATTCAATGATAAAGTTTGTTGTGAAATGTACCGCTCGCTCTGTTTCCGCTTCGCTCTCCTCTTCTTCTGCATCACTCTCTGAACTGGACTCGGCTCCGTCCATCAGATACCTGAAATGAAACACCAGGAGAACTGAGCACAGCCAGCGCTGGATGAAGACGCGAGTGAGATTCCAGGAAAAGGAAAGAGGATTGTCGATGCCACGAGGAGAGCGTGTAATAACATGCAGTGATGAATGGTTCAGTGTGCGAGGACAGATCCTCTCTCCTCATCTTCAAAGGAAGTGTCTGTTTTAATTACTCATGGCAGATGCAGCTTTTAAACACAGAATACATCATGTGAGGAGGCACTCCAAGCATCACAATAGAGGCAGACACACGAGGACGCTGCCGCCTTGACACAAAAGAACACTAAACAAACCTTCACTAACAGACCGGCCCAATGCTACACGTACACAAAAAGCACATGTTCAGGAACATTATTCAATTAACATTCAAATGATTCATCATTAATACCACAAATGCAGCAGACACTCGAAATATCGAGTCACCTAACTGAAATGTTTTTCATGATGTTAAACACCTCTCATCTCAAAGCATGAAATGTGTCTGACTGTATGAAACGAGTCATGTACACATTTTGTAAATATGGATTTAAATGTGCTTCTTTACAGGGCAAAATCTTTATTGACACGGGAACTCTTAGTATTAATATTTAAAAGATTTTAAAGGACATGCTTATGCTTGATTGATCGACAGTAAATAAACTCAATCACTCACATCAGTCATAGTGTTTGTTCTGTTGAACACAAAAGACTACAGTTATTTTCTCCATTCTATGGGAGTCCATGGTGTCCAACGTCTGTCTGGTTATAAGCATTCTTACAAATATCTTTCTCTGTGTTCATAAGAACAAACACATTTATACACATTTGGAACTCGATGGTGAGTAAATGAAGACAGAATTTTCATTTCTGGATGAACTGTCCCTTTAATCCATGTTCATTTTATGATTAGTGTATTAATCTTGTCAATGCACAATGAACTAACATGAATAACTGCATTGACATGAACAAGGATTAATAAATGCTGAGAACGATACTGTTCGTTTGTTAACTAATATCACTTGATTTTAAAGTGTTACCGAGATATTTCACAGCACACATGATGAAGGACATGTTTGTGTAAGCTTCGTACCGTTTGCATGCGATCTTGTCTTTCCGTTTGTGACAGTCGAGTACCCACTCTTTCCTGACGATGATTCCTCCGGCTGATTTCACCTGACTGTATTTGGGTGTGTTGGAGAACGCACAGCTGCTCGAGAGACAAAATCATTCAGTTCACCTGAACAAACACACTTTACATCCCATCTCCAAAAAGTGAAATAAACTGATCTGAGAACACTAAATATATATATCATATATCTAACAGAAACATGTCTTTTTTTACTGTTAATACAAAACTAAACAAAATGCTGTCATCTACCTACTATTACACGTGATGAATACATTTATGATTGATTGATTTTTAAGACTCGTTTAATGTGATTTCATGTGGTCAGTGTTGTTTTGTGTTTTATTTCTTGTGAGGTGACGCTTCAAGTGTTTGTCGTCTTACATGAGGTGTGTGGAGTCTGAGGTCCAGTCGGGTCTGTATCGAGCTCCCATGGCCAGCGCTTTATCCCTCAGCTCTGCACGGAAAGGGTTCTGAAAGCCGCTCAGAACAAACACCACTCCCTCCATGATACGATTCAAAGCCACCGGTTCTGCTGCTTTTGTCTTGGGTTTGGCTTTTGGTTCTTGCTTGGATTGAGGACTCTCTTTCTTCTTTTCTTCTGACTTCTGGGCTGGAGAAGCTGGAAATGTATTAAACACACATTTGAGAATTGCATAATGTCAACGTCCACAGGAAACGATAGAAAACGTATTGAATATATTGAAGAGGAACACTCGAGTCAATGTTTTAAATATTAACAGTGTTTCTCTCACGTTTACTGCTGGGACTCAGACTGGTTCTTGCTTTAGATTTGGGTGTCGTCGAGCTGGGTTCAGATGAGCCAGTGGGACGTTTGGACGGGGGACCCGGGGCATCCAGACGCTCTTTACTGAACTCAAACTTTCTCTTTACAGGAGCCTAAGAAAGACACAGCGAAGCTCATCAGATATCACATGAACTAAACTGACATCAGCCAATATTTACATGATAAGAGTACAATTCTGGAACATTATGAAGGCCGTGATTCAGAATATCTGGTGCATGATGGTCTGACAGATCTTGTTGCGTCACTAGACACTCTGACTTCCTGTCACCAACAGTCACTGTCGCTCATGTTGCTGAATGCCGCTAAGCTACCATCGGAATGAATGAGATCATATTGCTCTGTCTTTGGCTGTATGAACGGGGCGTAACAGAACAGTGTGATCTGCTCCTTGGTACTTGCGGTTGATTTTAGACGGACCGCTACCTGCTGTGATGCGGTGCTGTTGGAACTCTGAGCAGATGAACCTTCAGTCTTCAGAGCAGCCGCTGCGTAACTCAGCTTGACGTTCTGAGGAGACGCTGGTACAGACAGACACAACGTGTCACACAGAGAAAAGATCATGAAAATTATTCTCAACGTCTCAACATGTTTATGTGAAATTATTTATAAACGTCTGGATGAGCATTAGGCACGAAACACTGCTCTGTGCATTACGCGTACTGCTATTCTAGACTGTTGCTGAATCTCACTTCGCACTTAAAGTTTGTACTGTGTTTGTAAGAGAAAATTGTTATACATTTTAGTGTGTAGCAAAACAATACACACACACTGGGACATACTAACAGGAAGCGGAAGTGTGCGTTATTGCCTAGACAACATTGTGGCCATTATCTTTCACACACATCAAAATACAGCTCTTCTTTCCATTAAAGTATTGATTCATGCATTATTGAGTTGTGGGTAATATCAGCCGTCAGTGTGTATTATTCTGAACTTCCAATTTCTAGTTGACCATCAGGGAATCTTTGCAATACTCTTTTCAACATGCTAAGATGTGGGACATACTGATTCTACTTTCGAATACTACTTAGGACGGATAGTATGCGGATTGGGACGCATCAATTGTTTATTGTTGCTAAATGAATATGTGGTGTGTTGCGAGTCTGTTCAGGTATCATTATTTATTTATTTTTTGTACCTTCCTGTAAAGCGACTTTGAGTACTTGAAAAGCTCTATATTAATTGAATTTATTATTATTATTATTAGGTGATTGTGTGGTGTTGTACCTTTAACGCCTGTGGAAGGTTTAGAGGAGCTGTCTCGGCTGAAGAACAGACTGCCGGGCTGAACACCGGAGCCGGACGACGGGGACTCATCTTTAACACGGAACTGACCCAGTTTGGTTAGTTTCTGTCAGAAGTTTGAGATTCAGTTAGTGAGGAAGTCAAACAGAAGCTGGTTTACCACAGAGAAACACACACTTACAGCTGGAGATGTGGCCGCTTCTTCACTGCCGTCCGGTGGCGAGTGAAACTTTATAAAGGTGATTCCATAAGCCCCTGTCTGCAGATACAAACAAAACAAATCATCATTCAAATACCTCCATTAACAGTCATAGCTATTTTACACGCACATGAAAATCATTTATTAAATATATTTTATAGTGATTAAACATTTAATGTGCTGTTAATGTATAAAATACGATCTATTTTCTGAATGTAAATAGTCAAATATACCACCGTCAGACGTGCTGCTGTAATTTGTGTGAGGACATGAGGATGAATCCAGAATGACGGTGTTTTACCTTGCTGTACGGCTGAGTGCACACGATTTTCACTCGGTCCCATTTCTCCTGTGCCGTAGCCTTCACCAGCTGGTTTGGGCCGAAGAAGCGCACTCTGTTTGTGTTTGTGCCGTTCCGGCTCTCTGTCGGGGACATGAACGACGACGTCACCAACAGAACCTACAAAACACACACACACACACATCAACGGCTTTGAAAATTACACATTATTATCAGACTCAATCCTCTGTAAAAAGATATATAAATATAGCAGATCATTTAAAGCCACAATATGCAAGTTTGGACCACTAGATGGTGCACTTTCCAAAACAACAACCAAAGGTGAAGCTAAAAGACGTTATGTAGGAGAGTGGAATTATGGGACATGTTGTTTTCACCATCCAGAGGCGTATGGAGATCACCCATCATGTTCAGGGACGAGGTAATGAATTAATTTTATTAGCCCCCAAATGATATTGGACTTTGTCAGTTGATTTGGTAGCGTAATGCTACACAGTTTTACGTGTTTAAAACAGTCATACAGTAAAACAGTCATAGATAAATACAAGAGAGACAAGGGACTGGACATTAGTTTAAATAGGAATTTCTCTGGATTTGCACATCCTTGGGAACATTTAAGATAATGTAAGTACACAGCTGCATGAAATATATCACACTGTGCAAGTGATTTATGGATATTTCATAACAAAATTCTTCCATATTGTGGCTTTAAAATGTGCATGTTGGTTATTTTAGTCACACCTCAAAATCTTGATCTTTGACTGACGTGGAATGTCCGACGAGGACCTCAATGAAAGCAGAACCTTCGTTGCCAATGTCTATACTGTGAATCAGCTCTTCCTTTTCAAACTGGAGACACAAGAGAGACGGAGAACACTGAAATCAATCTGAAGAAATGTCGTCAAAAATAGGAAACATATGTTGGACTGTATTAAAAACTAATCCAAACCAATTTTCCTGTAAAAATGTAAAAACTCTTAAAGGTCCAATAAAAAGTGGTTGATTACAGTTTGTAAAATATCACACAGAAAACAGACTGTAGTCATGTACACTAAATCTGTGCAGTGCACGGTGTTGCATAAAACACATTCTGGCAAATGTAGAAGACTATGGCATTTCAAGGATTCATATCAAAGAGAGGAAAAAAGCACACACATCAACCTCAAATAGATGTTTGTCCATAAAAACTGATGAAGGATTATATACAAAAGTGAGCACACCAAAGCTCAGAAAAAGACAAAAATCTATTGATTAAAAGACACTACTAAAACATGACAAGCAAGAAACAAAAAATAATACATTTACATTTATTTATTTGACAGACGCTTTTATCCAAAGCGACTTACAAGTAGTTTTATACAGTGACACATTACTGCAGAGCAATCAGGGGTAAGGTGTCTTGCTCAAGGGCACTTCAGTCATGACCTGCTGGCACTGAGATTAGAACCAGCAACCTTCTGACCACAAGACCAATGCTGTAACCATTAGGCCACAGCTGACCCCATAAATGTAATAAAATAAATAAAAAAATAAAAACAAGGACGGAAATAAGGAATTCAATATATATATGGAAAAAAGAAGATGCAAAAGTCTTATTCAATCTATATAATCTAAATAAAAATTAGGGCTGTGCGATACTGAGGAAAAATGCAATATCATGCTAAATAATGCGATCCAATATTTATTTTTGTAAAATCAATTTAAATTGTATTAAAATATATTAAAGAAAATATAACCAACATATATTTGACATTAGTTTAGGAAAAAGAAAGGATCACTACAACTTCTGAAAGTGAACAGCCATGTTTAACTGTTGCTTTAAACATATCTGACATTTTGTAAACAAACTAAAATCAATAAACAAAAATGTGGATTGTTGATTGACTGCATCAGAGCACAAGCACGCTATCATGCGCATGCACGCATATCCCAACTAATATCTGCATGCCAGATAGATACTATACTATCAGCATCCACCTAAAACTTTGACAGTACATAACTTTTCCAAGAAGTAAACTACTCATTTATTGCAAACCATCACGATATGCACATGTGCGATATTTCGATATATTGCACAGCCCTAATCAAAATACCCACAAATGCACAAAACGACCTTCAAATAATGAAACCCAAACCTTTGAGATAATATTCCAAGAAAAATGTTTTTTTAATCGTCTGGGGGAGAGTGTGTCTAATGTGAAAATCACTCCTCACGCTGTAAATGCAGTTTATTTATATTCCCACCGCGTCATGGGCACTTTACTGATTCTATACCAATATACTGAATGTTTCTTATCTGCTCAATGTTTCACTACAGGACTCTTTTGATCTTGATGTCTAATCAGCATACATATCAAACAATCTCACATTGTACTATGCAGAAATAAACAGAGCAGTGATGGTAGAATGTGGTGAACGTTACTCTGAACATTGCTGGAAGAAATAAAACAGACATACTTGTAGAATCACTGAAATTTGCTTCTCTCCGGGTTTTATAGCTTTCCACTTTCTGTAAGTGTCAGAGCTCAAGAGGTTGTCCGCCTTGTGAGTCTGTGACAAAACAATTTGACATATTCATTACACATGAGCACAACATAAACACGTCATCTTACATAAACACATCTCCTTATTCTGATCCTCCTCGTGTCTGTGCATCATTGAACATTTTAGAAAGAAACAACATTTTCTGAATGATAAAAGAGCGCTTACGTGATCCTCACTGCTGCAGGACACAACATGCTTGAGTTTGATTTCAGGCATGTTCTTCACATTAAACGCACGTCTGTGATGTCATCAAACCCCGTAGACTGAAAAACAGGTCTCATACCATTAGTCACCATTCAAATATCAAATCAAGCTTAAAGTCAAAGTCGCTTATTTAGACCCAACTGTTAAGTGGTGACTTGATACAAAATAGAGAAGTATAATATAATTAACTACTAACGTATAAACCTTAGTATAATAATACCACTACTTAGGGCTGCGCGATATATCGTATTATAGTATTAATACGATATATTAATCGTATTAATACTATTCGTATTAATATAGTATTCTGTAGTGATCACTGTACTAATGGATAAACTTTAGTAAGTTGAGCAGTAGTGGTAGGGCTGTGCCATATTGAGGGAAAATGCTATAGCGTGCTTAATAATGCGATATTCGATACAATATTTATTTTTGTAAAATCAATTTAAATTGTACTAAAACATATGAAAGAAATGATAAAACCAACATCTATCTCACATTATTTTAGGAGAATCAAAGCATCACTACAACTTGTGAAAGTGAACAGCCGTGTTTTACTGTCGCATTAAACTAATCTGATATTTTGTAAATAAATCAAAATAAATGATTGATTGACTTGCGTCAGAGCACAAGCGCACACTAGATACTATACCATCAGCATCCACATAAAACTTTCACCATATAGAACTTTTCAAAGAGTCAAATAACTCATTTATCACAAAACATCACGATATTTCGGTATATCGCACAGCCCTAAGTAGGGGTATTTTACTAAGGTTTAAAAGCAGAACATTTTATAAGAACTACCACAACGTTTACCAAAAATATATTTCTTTCATGTAGGGTTCAATGATAATTCAAATTATGATTACAAATATATAAATAAATGCATAACTTTCACATTTATTGAAATACCAACATTCTGAATGTGTATGATATTTACAATCATGAATCAACCAGGTACTACAATGACATTAATATTTATAAAAATCTACAAACTTCAAATGACATAAATGTAGCCCTACCTAGTGTGCATGGATTTAAAGTACCTAATGAGTAAAAGACAGAAGTCAACCAACATGAATCTGAACATCAATGAACAAATCATTGTGTCAGAGCTTTAAACCGAACACGTTCATGTTTCTTTCTTTATTGTCACGTGACTTTAATTCGATCATTATCTGGTGTGTTTATTTATAAGCAGATATGATAAGACTTCACCTCAGTGTGCTGCGAGCTAACAATGGATCTCCTCTGTTAACGTCATTTAAACACAGATATAAAGTTGAAGCGCTCACAAACTCAAGTGAATAAAAGTGACGCACTGTACCGAAGTCCAAAGCCGCTGCTGGAGTTTTCTGATCGGTGTTTTATACGAAAATAACCTTTAAATTCCCGCGATCCACGAGCACGGATCCAAACTCCCTCTCAATACACAACACATGTCGTCACGTCCGGGCGCTGTCCAATCAGAGCGAGGTTTCGCCGGAAGTTCCAGTGTTTACCGTTAGGGGTCAAATAAGAGTTTGCGATGCTCAGGTGTGTTGTTGGATGAGTTGCTGCAGTTATAAAACATTCAATTATATGATTGTTTTTCTGACAATATCGAGGTTAATTGTTCCGAATCGCGTGTCAGTATCCCTACTCGGCCAGATTGCGTTCGTTACTGAAGATGTATTTCTTCATTTTATTTAAAATTATATACTGTATTAATAGTCTTTCTAGTTACATTAATAATTATATTATTATTCTCAAGGCATCAAAATCTGCTACAAACACTTACAACACAAAACACATTTCATAAGCTGGAGTGGTACTCTTGTACACAGTACACACTCACCAACACACACGCACGCACACACAAACACACATGCGCACACACACACTCACAAACACACAAACACACTCACACACACACATGCACACACACACACACACTCACAAACTCACATGCACACACACACTCACAAACACACACGCACGCACACACAAACACACATGCGCACACACTCACACACAAACTCACATGCACACACACACTCACAAACACACACGCACGCACACACAAACACACATGCACACACACTCACACACAAACTCACATGCACACACACACACTCACAAACACACATGCACACACACACTCACAAACACACGTGCACAAGCACACACACACGCACACACGCGCACACAAACATGCACACACACAATCACAAATACACGCACTCACAAACACACAGTGGCGGTTCTACATTGAATTGCACCCCGGGCGAGAACATCTTTGAGCGCCCCCCACAGCGCGCCGACAATTATGACAGGTTAAGATGTATTGGTTCATGTAAAGTTGTCAACAAAGACCTCAAACAAACAATATTTGCATTAAAAATGTCTTTATTGAGTGAATGACACTTAATAACAGTTGTCATAAACATGCATAAAACCTTCATATTCATGACATGTGTGATGTAGCAAATAAATAGCAAAGGTTATGTTCGTCTTAGAAACTAGCTACAGATTGGAAAATTCTGTTTGCTCATTACGGGACCTTACGTTAACCCAACTGATGGAAATAAATAATAATAACTGAACTTATAACAGTTTTGTTGCAAAGCACAATATTATGGTGAAATTAGATCTCGTGTTTGTTGACTTAAAACCAAATTTGTTGTATAAGTGTTATCGGTTCTACCAGCCCTGCGCGGGCCTCGAACCTGCGTCTGACCGAATGAGAGTCGGGCGCTCTAATGACTAGGCTAAACACCTATTAACCCTACAGTTACAGAGAGAACATTATAGTTGCATACCTTTATCTTTTCAGCATGCAGGGGCGCCAATTTGCCAATTCCCCACACAATGAATGAATGATAGATAATAGAGAACCGATTTGCGGCGGCCCAGAGTTTTTTTACTGCTCGTGTCGGTGCCGCCCCCCTCGTGACATGAAAAAATGCCGCCCGCCCGTGCCTAAAACCGCCACTGCCTGCATACACACACTCACAAACACACACACACACACTCACAAACACACATGCACACACACACACGCACTCACAAACACACATGCGCACACACACACACACTCACAAACACACATGCGCACACACACACACACAAACACACACACACTGTCTCTCTCTCTCTCTCTCACACACGCACGCATACACGCACACACACACTCACAAACACACATACACTCACAAACACACATGCACACACACACACGCACTCACAAACACACATGCGCACACACACACTCACAAACACACATGCGCACACACACACACACTCACAAACACACATGCACACACACACACGCACTCACAAACACACATGCGCACACACACACACTCACAAACACACATGCACACACACACACACACAAACACACATGCACACACGCACTCACAAACACACATGCACACACACACGCACTCACAAACAAACACACACTCACAAACATGTACACACACACACACACACACACACACACACTCACAAACACACACGCACTCACAAACACACATGCACACACACACGCACTCACAAACAAACACACACTCACACACACTCACAAACACACACACACTCACAAACACACATGCACACACACACACGCACTCACAAACACACATGCACACACACACGCACTCACAAACAAACACACACTCACACACACTCACAAACACACACACACTCACAAACACACATGCACACACACACACGCACTCACAAACACACATGCACACACACACACGCACTCACAAACA
This sequence comes from Barbatula barbatula, assembly GCF_947034865.1. Classification (NCBI taxonomy): domain Eukaryota; kingdom Metazoa; phylum Chordata; class Actinopteri; order Cypriniformes; family Nemacheilidae; genus Barbatula; species Barbatula barbatula. Next base: position 523,457 of record NC_136775.1, read on the forward strand.
AACACACACTCACGCAAACACACACACACGCGCACTCGCGCACACACACACAGGTAAAGTTGAGTTTATTATTATCCGCCCTGCTGCTGCTAACCGGGATCTGCTCACCTGTGACACGTGGCTGTAGACGAGCGGGAGCGCGCAGGGTTCGATCAGACAGATCGGATGTGAACATTTATAATAGTTGCGATCATTAAAGTCGCCGTCGTTGTGCAGCATCTCTGGTCCTGATGCTGAACAGAGCCGGTCACCGGACCGCTTCTGGTTTCTGACAGTGTTAGCCAAAGAGACACAGGAAAGACTTTTATTATTGACTTGACTACTGTAATGCACTACTTAGTGTTTGTCCTGCATCATCAATAAACAAACTACAGTTAGTTCAGAACGCAGCTGCCAGAGTTCTAACCAGGTCCAGAAAATACCATCACATAACCCCAATGTTATCAACCCTTCACTGGCTTCACATTAAGTATCGTATTGACTTTAAAGTTCTTTTAATCACTTATAAAGCCTTAAAGGGTTTAGCCCCTACCTACCTAACAGAGCTTCTATCACACTACAACCCATCGCGCTCTCTAAGATCTCAAAACTCTTCTGATAACACCTAGAATAACTAAATCCACCAAAGGGGGTCGAGCTTTCTCATACGTAGCACCTAAACTCTGGAATAACTTTCCTGATATTATTCCAAGATCAGACACACTCGCCCAATTTAAATCTAGATTAAAGACACATCTTTACAGACAAGCATTCACTTAATGCAAACTATACAAAATAAACCACCGGGAGATGCTGACATTAGATATTATTTACTAGGTGTTTATATAACAAGTTAAACTATTCATGTTCTGTGTTTTACCTTTTTTGTGTTTTTCTTATTTTCCCCTGTAAAGCTGCTTTTTAACAATGCACATTACGAAACAAGCTATATAAATAACATTGAATTGAATTGTTTTGTTATTGGTATTCATACTACTGCTGTTTTATTTTAAGTATTTAATATTTAGTACATAAAAGCCCAAACGTAGCGTTCTATACTGACTGTCCAGTACTTGTGAATGTAAGAACGAGTCACAGGTTGTAGATTCAGAAAAGTCACCAGTGATCCACATACACACAAAAAATAATTCTTAAAGGGACAGTTCACTGAAATAAATGTCATTACTTAAGTAGGGCTTCACACTGACCCTCATGTTGTGTTTGAATCTTTACCAAATAGTGTTTGAACTGACATCTCAACAGTATTAAAGTAGCCAATGCGTGCCAAATGAATATGATATAACTAATACAATTATACAACATTATTTTGAGACAATATCGTTTTTAACATTTGTTCAGATTAACACTGATTGGGTCTCCGATGTTTGACTTCAGACAAACACACACACGAGTCACATGAACATTGTACGATTAATGTATTTGTGTTAAACAGGGCTATTAAAAATCTTCCTTTGATGAAAATAACGGTGAACAGGATTCACAGATGTTGGTCATCTCAATAAGCACAAGTGTTGAATCAGGGGATCTACGTACATTCGTTTATTTATACACACACAACTGTTAGAAAGGAACAGCAGTGAACATTATTTTTGGCCTCAGCTGTGCTTATGTTGACGCAGATCAAGTGCCTTAAAGATTGATATATACAGTATTTATTATAATGGTATTTCTACTGCTGCTGGAAGTCTTTTGATCACATATATGAAGCTGTACTGTATGTTCACTGTCTGATCAGTCTGCTGTGACATCCATTGGCATCTATTACAGTTCTCTGTGCCTTATATCTGATAGCGATTCTGTGATTTTTGAACTGAATTGTTTATGTCTTCCAGGATTCTGTCAGCACTACTGAGAAACACACTGATCTGATGAGAGCACTGTTTAGTCCTTTTTGTATTAATGTACATGGAAACATGGCTGCTATCTCTGTGTAGCGTGACGATCAGATATTCATTACAGGGAAAATATTCTCCACTCATTGTGTTTTATCAGGTTATAGCAACAATTCTACTATGTGATTGATTTCAACTCAATTCTCTTTAGGGATGCTCCGATCCACCTTTTTTGCTTCCGATACCGATTCCGATACCTGAGATTCAGTATCGGCCGATACCGAGTACCGATCCGATACTAAGGTAAAAATTTTAAAGTGCACAATTACTTAATAAACTATGTGCATTGCTGTGCAAGACATCAGGCTCGACTTAACATAAATTTCCTGACCCCGTAAAACAAAATAACAAACTAATGATTCACAAATTTAGTAAATAGTTTATTAAACCAGCACCGGTGCAAAACAAATGAAAAATAAAACAAAAGTGTTCACTATCTTTGGACAAAAGACATTCAAAATTAAAGTGCAAATTAAGCAGCTGAATATAACAACAGCTTCACTAGCTTGATAAACGGGTATAAATAAATGGAAACAAAATCTCTTAATAATTTTTAAGAAAGTGCAAAAATAATAAAAAAATCAATTCGCAAAAAAAAGCTGCTGAAATTGAGCAAAAAAGTAATAGCTTTACTGCTTTAGATATATTTAAAATAACATGAATCAGATCTTTTTAATGCTTTAGCCACTAAAGCAAAGTCCACTTAACTAAACTAAAGTTTAGTGAAAATAAAATTTAACATCCAACACAGAAACAGATGAATAAAACGCTAGCTTCCCTAGCTTAGTAAAACTGCACATGTTTGTTGCATTTAACGTGGCATTTTGTGGCACAAAATTCTCATCCAACCAGTGTGCGGTTAAACTTAAAAGCGACACGGGGGACACGTCGCAGCTCCAGATATCAGTTATAAAACTCACCGCATTGACATCTTTAATTTTTTCGGATATGTGTTTGCTTTTTGACTTTTCGGTACAGTTCAAGGTAGAGTTAAATATTTACGCTTCGGCGTGTCATACTGCGGCTCCGGGTGGTTTATAAGGAGTCTGAAGCCATTATTCGCAACGACGGACAGCGGTTGCCCATCCATAACAATGAAAGCGGTGGAACTTATTGGCGTAGCTGTTGTAAAATAACTCCAAATGACAGATATTTTGGCTCGCTCCATGCTGTTCGCTGCTATATGTTCACTTGTTCACGTGCACTACGTACAGAGCACGTTGCTAGCGTATGATGTCGCACGTTGCTAGCGTATGATGTCGCACGTTGCTAGCGTATGATGTCGCACGTTGCTAGCGTATGATGTCGCACGTTGCGCAATGCGCAGCCGCCCACGAGAGAGTTTAAGCGCCGGTGTCTCCATGAACTTTTACATCGTCTAGCACAAATTTTATGTCAGATCGGGTATCGGTGACAAATTGCACCGATACCCGATCTAGAATTTTATTACGTATCGACGCCGATACCCGATACGAATATCGGATCGGAGCATCCCTAATTCTCTTATGTATGTAATCCTACTGTCAATATATCTAAAGAAATGTGTGTCAACGACAGGTATCACCAACTGTCTTTTACCTTTTTGTATGATTGATTTCTCTCTCCGTGGATATTCAACACTGGACCTTTAAGAATACTTTGAGGTGATTTTTAAGCTATTGTATGAAAATAACATGTCTGGATAATAGAAATACAAGCTTACTTGGTATTTCGCTTCTTCTTTTTTTTCTAGGTTTAGGATTCTTTTAAATATCCTTAATATTGCTGTATAATACGTATAAAAGAAAATTTATCAGCAATAAAAATGATTCATATACGGTGAGTTGTTTTTGTTTTAACGTGACAATTTAACATTCTTTCATTGGTCCACAAATGAAGATTTAAAAGATGATATGATAAAATATAATTCATTGTTTTATCCCCATTAGTGATGCATACAGACAGAATGTAATATATATTTTGCTTTATAGTAACTGAAAATGTGTCTGGACTGGTAAAACATAAACAGACGTTTCAATAAACCAGTAATAAATACATTTTAGGATTTACATGTTAATTTCTGACTCGAAATATCACATCCATAACGACAAAATTGGCATTCTGTAGTTCTCTAAAACCTTTTTGAATAGTTTCAATGGTGTTGGAGTCATTCTATTGTTGTCTTTTTGTTATTGACACTAGATGTGGTTCAAGAGTTTGTAAAGTATTTAAGTGATGATGAAGGTCAAATACACTCTTTATTTACTGCCCTGTCAACACTGACCTTGTGCCCATAATATTTGGGTTTTATTTGATTTGTTGCCTGCAATGCCACGTGGACAATAAATGGATATATCCAACTTATTCTCAATATATGTGTTTTTATATTTTCTTCAGAAATATATAAATAAGGCCTAAATAACAGTCATGAATAAAATACAGAAACACATATATTGAAAATAAGTTGGATATCCCAGTTCATCTCCATTTATGTCCACATGGCAGTGCTGGTTACCTAAATGAAGTAAAACGGTCAAGCACCTCCAGAACCTCATAGATACTGACCCTAACAACGGTTGCTACCCCAACAAATAACCAGACACCACCTGGGGCCTGTACCATGAATGTAGCTTAAACTCAGGGTAGTTGGATTAGTTTTGGGTTGACAAAACCAAACCAACGTGATCAAGCTTTGTTGGTACCATGAAGCAGCTCATGGAGTTTCTTTGTCAACTCAAGCTTTGATTCTGAAGCTAAGATTAGTTTGCGTGCGCGTGCACATGAACGAGTGACGTCAGCATGGCTAAACCAATCACATTATAAATGGATAAAGCGATTTCCACAATATGAACACAAAAATGAATTTCAGCCATGGAGTGATATGTTTCTGCTGTCTACTCAAGAGAGAAGTGTTTCAGAAACACTGCTGATTGCGTTAATGCGCAAGTTAAACACTATATAGTACACACATTTACTGTAGTGCTGTAGGGCAAACAGGATCCGCGGGGTCCTCGTGGAACTACAAGGGGTCCGTGTCCTTGCGGGCAACTTTTTTTATGTAAGGCATGGGTACAGAAATATTACAACAAATGTTCATTGAAGCTCCCGCATATTGCAATTTTAACCTGCGCGCGGACAAAAACATACATTCAGGCAGCAAAAGCAGTTAACCTTACATCTGCTTCATCATTTCCCTTCCGAGGACACATGAGAGGAGTCGCGTGCAAATAAAGTTCATTCTCATATATTCTGAACTTCTGTACAAATTTTGTTAAAGCTGTAAACGGCTAATTTCACAGGCAAATGACACCACAGCACTTCTGCATTGTAAACTCTGACATCTTATGTGTTTAAAATCAATGAAACATGCACCGTGTACTGATGGTTCATGTCAAACAAGTTGCCCAAAAATAACTCGGACTGGTTGCATGTTGGTCTCCTTTTAGTCTGATATGATGCCCTGCAGAAAAAAAACGAGTTTATTTTTTTGCAGAAAGACAACGGAGCTCAGAATTATAATAGCGGTGTGTTCTGCAACACAGAGAAGCGGAAGAAAATATAAGAATTACACTTAATAAAACGGCCTGCTTTTACAACAGAATGCATAAGACTCTACCTTTAATAGACTTTGCGCCATTAACCAGGGTCAGTCATTTCATTGAAGCCTTAATAAAAACTACGGTTCAGGACAAATAAAAATGTCCTAATACAGTGAAACTGAAAGTGTTTCTAGATGTTCTGCACCACAGACAAGAATGTAAAAACTGCAATGCAAATACACGTGATACAATAAAAGTGGAATATAAGTAAGTACATTGAATTTCATGTGAGTGTAAGGGAAAGCCAGCAAATCTGTAAAATCTGATTTTACCTATATAGTAACCAATATTTGATTTTATATTTGTAATATATATTTTTATATTAGTATTTTTATTTGATTAAACCGTATAAAAAATAACTAGCCATTCTAACACGCACTGTGAGTCAGTTACGTCACCTATATGTTTCTGTGCTCACAGCTGATTGGTCAAACTTCAGTCTGAGATCTTGAATCCAGAACATAATCTGCCCCGGAGCAGGTTAGCCGTGCAGCGTAAGATACCATGGTGACGAACACCGAATAAAGCCGAGCTACTCTCATGGTACCTAAAACCCAGGGTTGGCACAAACTAAACTGAAACAGCTTCATGGTACAGACCCCAGATCAGAATATTCCAGCTCACAGCAGAAGAAATGAAATCATTAACCGATGCTAAACCTTTATATCTGTCCTATGAGGTTTATTAGACCCCGTCCCCACTAAACTATTAAAAGAGTTATTAGCGTTGCAATAGAACCCACTGATAATATTGTTAACTCCTCACTCACCCTACAGGTCAAGGGTCAAAACGCTTTAAGCTGTTATAAAGAGACCACACTTACACCATAAGCAACGCATTAGAACCCATTATAAGTTTACATTTCATCCACACTGGTCGACAGGCTCGTCCCATTAGGAACAAGCAGGTTGTGATGTCCGGTGTAGACACGACGTTAGATCCAAATGAACTAAGAAACTACGATAGACCGATATCAAATCTTCCACATCTGTCTAGAGAAAGCAGAATCTGTTTTACACAAACATTTTCAGTCGGGCTTTAAGCCACATCATAGCACGCAAACCGTTCACCTTTAATGCATAATTCTCACATTTGTATACTTTGGCCAGTTAATAATACGACTTTAAGTAGTTTTATATGATGTATTTCAATGAATGTAAAGAGCAGTTTCATGTCTATCCTTGAATCACTTCACTCATCGAGGTTGATGTAGGATATAGAAACTAATTTGAGATAAAAGTGATTAAAGTAGAGCTTCTATCACACTACAACCCATCACGCTCTCTACCATCACAAAACTCCAGACTTCTGAAAGAATAACTAAATCCACCACAGGGGGTCGAGTCTTCCTGATACGACTGTAGGGTCAGACACACTCTCCCAATTTACATCGACATTCAAATATATTTTCAGCAAAGCATACATGATGCTACCAGTATTTCCTCTTTTTATAAGTAATGAAAAGCAGCTACGCTAATTATTATCTCTCTGCCCTCCTCCCGAGGTCACCACAGATGATGCCGGCTCAAGTAGGACCACCTGGTGTCATCCTCCTGACCGCCGGATGCCCGTCCAGAGGAAACGACACATGAATCCAGCACCAGCTGATGGTCACGTGCCATCCTCCTGCCAGATACTGTTGGCTTAACAGATCATCACCATCTCCGTCAACAACCAAGAGCAAAGATGGACCCTGGTTATTTTAATACTAATGAACTTTTCTCTTTCTTCCTGTAAAGCTGCTTTGAAACAACGAAACATTTATAAATAAATCTGAATTGAATTAAACACGTTGCACATATTACAGTTATGTTTGCTCAGAATTATTTATCTGTGTTTAAATGCAACGTTTATGTTTGTGTGACACTTTCGTTAATAAATGAAAGTTTGAATTACTTTCAGATTAAAGTTCTCCAATCAAATATTTATATCTTTAGTTAATCTTATCTTTGATTTAAAAACGTCACCGCACACAAGAATATATCAAACTCTATATCTCAAAGGTAAATCAACATTACGAGTCTTTAGGGAAGTTTATATATAGCACACTTCATACACAAGGGCAATTCAAAGTGCTTTACATAAAATGATTGATAAAGAGAAATAAAAATGCAAACGATTTAAGATCACAAATACAACTTTAGATTTTAAGAAGCAATAAAATAGATTCAAAATGTGAGTGTATATATTGTCGTGTCCGCGTGTGTATTTAGTTAGCCTCATTAAGCGTTAGCCTCATAAAAGCGTTAGCCTCATTAAGCGTTAGCCTCATTAAGCGTTAGCCTCATAAAAGCGTTAGCCTCATTAAGCGTTAGCCTCATTAAGCGTTAGCCTCATTAAGCGTTAGCCTCATTAAGCGTTAGCCTCATTAAGCGTTAGCCTCATTAAGCGTTAGCCTCATTAAGCGTTAGCCTCATAAAAGCGTTAGCCTCATTAAGCGTTAGCCTCATTAAGCGTTAGCCTCATTAAGCGTTAGCCTCATTAAGCGTTAACCTCATTAAGCGTTAGCCTCATTAAGCGTTAGCCTCATTAAGCGTTAGCCTGTGTGGACGCGTGGTAGTAACGAGCCACGACAAAGGGATCGTTTTCTGAGCATTCACTTTACTTCTTCACAGGTTGGTTGGACCAGTACACTCACCGACAGTACAGTACACGATAAATCCCGTTTACTGGTCAAACATCACACTGTTCGGTTGTCTCGCTCCGGCGACGAGCATGAAAACAACCTGTAGACTCAACTAGAAACTCCGCCCTCCCGTAACTGCACATAGTCTCTGACTGACACATTACACAGCCAATAGGAATAGAGACAGGATAGCTTAAAGGGACCATGCTCTTGCGTTGCTACACTATAATAAGAATAAGACATTGAGTCCTTTAGACTCACAGAGAGTTCAGGGGCCAATAAGCGATATATCACACACAATATGTGCTAATACAAAGAGAAACTAACCCTATAACTCTACAATAAGAATAAAAGAAAAGTGTTTTCTCCTGATGTAGTCTCACACAGAGAGAAGTGAGCATCATGTAAACACTATTGAACAACACAAACAGTGTTCAGCTTGAATCAAACACAGTCTGAAGTTTGTCCAGTGGAGTAAAACACGCGCTTTATTCAAACACGTGGACATCAGCTCTGCTCTGTGACGTCACGCTCTCAGCCTGCAGGATACAAACCCGCGCGCAGCGGCTCGAGCTCATTCACCTGTTATTGTTCGCGCTCTTCGGTCGCATCGCATCGCATCGCGTCAAAACAATTTTCACACTGAACGAATCGCATCTACCAAAAGTGAGTAGAAAACACAACTAACACAAGACATTTATTCACAGAAATATTCACCAAACAAACATTTTCAAGTAAACAAGCGTCGATTCAAGCGTCGTGGCGATAATCGCAATGTCAGTGTTTGTAACGATAATTTACGATGTCAATCCATAAAAACATCGTCAAACGTGTTATATGAATGTGAAGAAATGTTGTGTAGTGTGAAGTTTGTGTTGTTTTAATAATGTTGTCAAACGTGATGATGTCTGACAGGAAATGTCCAGTATATCGCACATCCTACATTTATGTCTTAGTTTTAGATTGACAGTGTACATTTAGCTATTAAAGCTCATATCTTCATACCTCGTATTTGATGTTTCATCTGTTTATTGCTTTAACTTATATCTCTTGTGTGCCTGCTGCTAACATGTGTGTTTTTGTCAAGAATTGATTTGATATTGAACTGAGATCAGAAGTAAGAAGTGTATAATAAAAATATGAGTTGTTTGTAGGTATTGAAGGGAAGGGATTGTAATGTAGTGTAATCATTAGGCCAAAACCTTCTTTATTTCACGGAGACTCTTTTGTCTTTTGCAGATGGCATCTCAGCTTTTACAGATTGCGTTGTTTGATCGTAATGGAAGTTTTGAGATGAACGTGTTCAAGGGCGGCTCTGAAGAACATATCAGACACTTGCTTGCTGCTGACGGCGGTTACAACATTCGGATCGTCAGCGTCCAGTTGGACGACATCTCTGATGAAAATCCTTCAGAAGTAAGTCAAGAACATTATTACACTACAGACTTCTGACCAACACGATACAATCATTTATAAATGTGTCCATCTAACATTATTACTGAACACAAATCATTTACAGAAAAGTGTATTTTGTGCATCGTTACAGTTTGTCTTTGTGCTTATGGAAAACCATTCTGTCATATTCTGTTTCTGTTTTTATCTTTTACAGATGACCTTTCATCTGCTCGAGCGAGACGGATCTTACGGTCCAGAATTCATGCAGATGGAGTTGGGCAGCGACTTATTGAATCGGACCGATGGCAAAGAGGTCGAAATGTATGTGTGGTTACTGGATGACCTCACAGAATCAGTCACGTGCAGAGGAACAGACACCACGCAGACCTCAGAAGCAAAACCACCGAAGGACGTCTTCTATGATGTGAGGAAGAAAATTCACGAAGAACAATACACCACAGTCATTTAGTGCGGTCGTCCGCCACTCCACCCACTGTCTATATCTGACTCAAGAATTCATATTTATCTGATAGTAGACTTAAAAGAGTTTGGAAAATCATTCTCTCATATTCACTTTTAATTTGTATCTTTTACAGCTGAGCGTTTCCTTATCGAATCAAGGAGCCATCGAGGTGGAGTTGGGCCACATCTTGGACTTGGACGGCAGCCCAACAGAGGAGATGTCCAGAGATGAGAACGACAGCTCAGACACAGATTCACAGGAAGATGTTTTCTATGATGTAAGGAAGAAAATCATTTCACAAATCATATAGAACTGAATTCTGTCTGTCTGCCCGCCGTTGCACACAATGTCTGAATCTGACACCAGTTTACCGCATTTATCTTAAAATCATTCTCTCACATTCTGATTTGATCTTGAACAGACGGAAGCTCAGACGTCACTCTCAACAAAACCTGAGCTCACTGATGAGAGCTGGATGTACTGGAAGTACTATGTAGAGGACCGCATAAAAGATCTCACAGACGACATACGGCTGGAAACTCTTCCAGTTGTCTCTGACTTCTCGTCATCATCATCATCATCATCATCTTCCTGTGAGGCCAATGAAGACAAAGTGGCCTGCAGCTCTCACACTGACTGGATTGAGCCGGAGTCAGTGGAAAAGACTCTTCATGAGGTAAGACAAGTAAAGGTTCAGTGTCGTCTACACACTTTGATCATTTAGAAATAATTCTGTCCGTCGGTCCGCCACCGCACCCAATGTCTCTATCTGACACAAGGATAAAAGCATGTGTCTTCATATCATTCTCTCACATTCTGATTTGATCTTGAACAGACGGAAGCTCAGACTTCATCATTGACAGAAACTGACCTCGCTGTAGAGAGCTGGATGAGGTACTACATCGAGAACAATGTTGATGACCTCATCGATGACACATGGCTGGAAACTCTTCCAGTAATGTCTGAAGACGGATGGCTAGAAAGTTGTGTAGCCGTACCAGATGAAGACAAAGTGGCCTGCAGCTCTCAGACCGACTGGATTGAGCCGGAGTCAGTGGAAAAGACTCTTCATGAGGTAAGACAAGTAAAGGTTCAGTGTCGTCTACACACTGTGATCATTTAGAAATAATTCTGTCCGTCGGTCCGCCACCGCACTCAATGTCTCTATCTGACACAAGGATAAAAGCATGTGTCTTCATATCATTCTCTCACATTCTGATTTGATCTTTTATAGACAGTCGATCAGCTGTCATCATATGAAGAATCTGAGCTCCCTGAAGAGAGAGAGACGGAGGTGTTCTACGATTGCTACGAGGACCTCAGTGAAGATCAGGCCGTCGACAGTCTCGCTGTGAGATTTGAACTTTACATTTACATGATTGGAAACACAGGCCTCAGCGCATTTTAATCCTAAAAACTGTATTTATTTATAGTTGTCTTTGTTAAATGGAGACTCTTTTGTCTTTTGCAGATGGCATCTCAGCTTTTACAGATTGCGTTGTTTGATCGTAATGGAAGTTTTGAGATGAACGTGTTCAAGGGCGGCTCTGAAGAACATATCAGACACTTGCTTGCTGCTGACGGCGGTTACAACATTCGGATCGTCAGCGTCCAGTTGGACGACATCTCTGATGAAAATCCTTCAGAAGTAAGTCAAGAACATTATTACACTACAGACTTCTGACCGACACGATACAATCATTTATAAATGTGTCCATCTAACATTATTACTGAACACAAATCATTTACAGAAAAGTGTATTTTGTGCATCGTTACAGTTTGTCTTTGTGCTTATGGAAAACCATTCTGTCATATTCTGTTTCTGTTTTTATCTTTTACAGATGACCTTTCATCTGCTCGAGCGAGACGGATCTTACGGTCCAGAATTCATGCAGATGGAGTTGGGCAGCGACTTATTGAATCGGACCGATGGCAAAGAGGTCGAAATGTATGTGTGGTTACTGGATGACCTCACAGAATCAGTCACGTGCAGAGGAACAGACACCACGCAGACCTCAGAAGCAAAACCACCGAAGGACGTCTTCTATGATGTGAGGAAGAAAATTCACGAAGAACAATACACCACAGTCATTTAGTGCGGTCGTCCGCCACTCCACCCACTGTCTATATCTGACTCAAGAATTCATATTTATCTGATAGTAGACTTAAAAGAGTTTGGAAAATCATTCTCTCATATTCACTTTTAATTTGTATCTTTTACAGCTGAGCGTTTCCTTATCGAATCAAGGAGCCATCGAGGTGGAGTTGGGCCACATCTTGGACTTGGACGGCAGCCCAACAGAGGAGATGTCCAGAGATGAGAACGACAGCTCAGACACAGATTCACAGGAAGATGTTTTCTATGATGTAAGGAAGAAAATCATTTCACAAATCATATAGAACTGAATTCTGTCTGTCTGCCCGCCGTTGCACACAATGTCTGAATCTGACACCAGTTTACCGCATTTATCTTAAAATCATTCTCTCACATTCTGATTTGATCTTGAACAGACGGAAGCTCAGACGTCACTCTCAACAAAACCTGAGCTCACTGATGAGAGCTGGATGTACTGGAAGTACTACGTAGAGGACCGCATAAAAGATCTCACAGACGACATACGGCTGGAAACTCTTCCAGTTGTCTCTGACTTCTCGTCATCATCATCATCATCATCTTCCTGTGAGGCCAATGAAGACAAAGTGGCCTGCAGCTCTCAGACCGACTGGATTGAGCCGGAGTCAGTGGAAAAGACTCTTCATGAGGTAAGACAAGTAAAGGTTCAGTGTCGTCTACACACTGTGATCATTTAGAAATAATTCTGTCCGTCGGTCCGCCACCGCACCCAATGTCTCTATCTGACACAAGGATAAAAGCATGTGTCTTCATATCATTCTCACACATTCTGATTTGATCTTGAACAGACGGAAGCTCAGACTTCATCATTGACAGAAACTGACCTCGCTGTAGAGAGCTGGATGAGGTACTACATCGAGAGCAATGTTGATGACCTCATCGATGACACATGGCTGGAAACTCTTCCAGTAATGTCTGAAGACGGATGGCTAGAAAGTTGTGTAGCCGTACCAGATGAAGACAAAGTGGCCTGCAGCTCTCAGACCGACTGGATTGAGCCGGAGTCAGTGGAAAAGACTCTTCATGAGGTAAGACAAGTAAAGGTTCAGTGTCGTCTACACACTGTGATCATTTAGAAATAATTCTGTCCGTCGGTCCGCCACCGCACTCAATGTCTCTATCTGACACAAGGATAAAAGCATGTGTCTTCATATCATTCTCTCACATTCTGATTTGATCTTTTATAGACAGTCGATCAGCTGTCATCATATGAAGAATCTGAGCTCCCTGAAGAGAGAGAGATGGAGGTGTTCTACGATTGCTACGAGGACCTCAGTGAAGATCAGGCCGTCGACAGTCTCGCTGTGAGATTTGACTTTACATTTACATGATTGGAAACACAGGCCTCAGCGCATTTTAATCCTAAAAACTGTATTTATTTATAGTTGTCTTTGTTAAATGGAGACTCTTTTGTCTTTTGCAGATGGCATCTCAGCTTTTACAGATTGCGTTGTTTGATCGTAATGGAAGTTTTGAGATGAACGTGTTCAAGGGCGGCTCTGAAGAACATATCAGACACTTGCTTGCTGCTGACGGCGGTTACAACATTCGGATCGTCAGCGTCCAGTTGGACGACATCTCTGATGAAAATCCTTCAGAAGTAAGTCAAGAACATTATTACACTACAGACTTCTGACCGACACGATACAATCATTTATAAATGTGTCCATCTAACATTATTACTGAACACAAATCATTTACAGAAAAGTGTATTTTGTGCATCGTTACAGTTTGTCTTTGTGCTTATGGAAAACCATTCTGTCATATTCTGTTTCTGTTTTTATCTTTTACAGATGACCTTTCATCTGCTCGAGCGAGACGGATCTTACGGTCCAGAATTCATGCAGATGGAGTTGGGCAGCGACTTATTGAATCGGACCGATGGCAAAGAGGTCGAAATGTATGTGTGGTTACTGGATGACCTCACAGAATCAGTCACGTGCAGAGGAACAGACACCACGCAGACCTCAGAAGCAAAACCACCGAAGGACGTCTTCTATGATGTGAGGAAGAAAATTCACGAAGAACAATACACCACAGTCATTTAGTGCGGTCGTCCGCCACTCCACCCACTGTCTATATCTGACTCAAGAATTCATATTTATCTGATAGTAGACTTAAAAGAGTTTGGAAAATCATTCTCTCATATTCACTTTTAATTTGTATCTTTTACAGCTGAGCGTTTCCTTATCGAATCAAGGAGCCATCGAGGTGGAGTTGGGCCACATCTTGGACTTGGACGGCAGCCCAACAGAGGAGATGTCCAGAGATGAGAACGACAGCTCAGACACAGATTCACAGGAAGATGTTTTCTATGATGTAAGGAAGAAAATCATTTCACAAATCATATAGAACTGAATTCTGTCTGTCTGCCCGCCGTTGCACACAATGTCTGAATCTGACACCAGTTTACCGCATTTATCTTAAAATCATTCTCTCACATTCTGATTTGATCTTGAACAGACGGAAGGTCAGACGTCACTCTCAACAAAACCTGAGCTCACTGATGAGAGCTGGATGTACTGGAAGTACTATGTAGAGGACCGCATAAAAGATCTCACAGACGACATACGGCTGGAAACTCTTCCAGTTGTCTCTGACTTCTCGTCATCATCATCATCATCATCATCTTCCTGTGAGGCCAATGAAGACAAAGTGGCCTGCAGCTCTCACACTGACTGGATTGAGCCGGAGTCAGTGGAAAAGACTCTTCATGAGGTAAGACAAGTAAAGGTTCAGTGTCGTCTACACACTTTGATCATTTAGAAATAATTCTGTCCGTCGGTCCGCCACCGCACCCAATGTCTCTATCTGACACAAGGATAAAAGCATGTGTCTTCATATCATTCTCTCACATTCTGATTTGATCTTGAACAGACGGAAGCTCAGACTTCATCATTGACAGAAACTGACCTCACTGTAGAGAGCTGGATGAGGTACTACATCGAGAACAATGTTGATGACCTCATCGATGACACATGGCTGGAAACTCTTCCAGTAATGTCTGAAGACGGATGGCTAGAAAGTTGTGTAGCCGTACCAGATGAAGACAAAGTGGCCTGCAGCTCTCAGACCGACTGGATTGAGCCGGAGTCAGTGGAAAAGACTCTTCATGAGGTAAGACAAGTAAAGGTTCAGTGTCGTCTACACACTGTGATCATTTAGAAATAATTCTGTCCGCCACCGCACCCAATGTCTCTATCTGACACAAGGATAAAAGCATGTGTCTTCATATCATTCTCTCACATTCTGATTTGATCTTGAACAGACGGAAGCTCAGACTTCATCATTGACAGAAACTGACCTCGCTGTAGAGAGCTGGATGAGGTACTACATCGAGAACAATGTTGATGACCTCATCGATGACACATGGCTGGAAACTCTTCCAGTAATGTCTGAAGACGGATGGCTAGAAAGTTGTGTAGCCGTACCAGATGAAGACAAAGTGGCCTGCAGCTCTCAGACCGACTGGATTGAGCCGGAGTCAGTGGAAAAGACTCTTCATGAGGTAAGACAAGTAAAGGTTCAGTGTCGTCTACACACTGTGATCATTTAGAAATAATTCTGTCCGTCGGTCCGCCACCGCACTCAATGTCTCTATCTGACACAAGGATAAAAGCATGTGTCTTCATATCATTCTCTCACATTCTGATTTGATCTTGAACAGACGGAAGCTCAGACGTCACTCTCAACAAAACCTGAGCTCACTGATGAGAGCTGGATGTACTGGAAGTACTACGTAGAGGACCGCATAAAAGATCTCACAGACGACATACGGCTGGAAACTCTTCCAGTTGTCTCTGACTTCTCGTCATCATCATCATCATCATCATCTTCCTGTGAGGCCAATGAAGACAAAGTGGCCTGCAGCTCTCAGACTGACTGGATTGAGCCGGAGTCAGTGGAAAAGACTCTTCATGAGGTA
The DNA here is from genome assembly GCF_947034865.1 of Barbatula barbatula. Classification (NCBI taxonomy): domain Eukaryota; kingdom Metazoa; phylum Chordata; class Actinopteri; order Cypriniformes; family Nemacheilidae; genus Barbatula; species Barbatula barbatula. The sequence continues at coordinate 539,470 of NC_136775.1, forward strand.
AGACAAGTAAAGGTTCAGTGTCGTCTACACACTGTGATCATTTAGAAGTAATTCTGTCCGTCGGTCCGCCACCGCACCCAATGTCTCTATCTGACACAAGGATAAAAGCATGTGTCTTCATATCATTCTCTCACATTCTGATTTGATCTTGAACAGACGGAAGCTCAGACTTCATCATTGACAGAAACTGACCTCTCTGTAGAGAGCTGGATGAGGTACTACATCGAGAACAATGTTGATGACCTCATCGATGACACATGGCTGGAAACTCTTCCAGTAATGTCTGAAGACGGATGGCTAGAAAGTTGTGTAGCCGTACCAGATGAAGACAAAGTGGCCTGCAGCTCTCAGACTGACTGGATTGAGCCGGAGTCAGTGGAAAAGACTCTTCATGAGGTAAGACAAGTAAAGGTTCAGTGTCGTCTACACACTGTGATCATTTAGAAATAATTCTGTCCGTCGGTCCGCCACCGCACTCAATGTCTCTATCTGACACAAGGATAAAAGCATGTGTCTTCATATCATTCTCTCACATTCTGATTTGATCTTGAACAGACGGAAGCTCAGACGTCACTCTCAACAAAACCTGAGCTCACTGATGAGAGCTGGATGTACTGGAAGTACTATGTAGAGGACCGCATAAAAGATCTCACAGACGACATACGGCTGGAAACTCTTCCAGTTGTCTCTGACTTCTCGTCATCATCATCATCATCATCATCATCTTCCTGTGAGGCCAATGAAGACAAAGTGGCCTGCAGCTCTCAGACTGACTGGATTGAGCCGGAGTCAGTGGAAAAGACTCTTCATGAGGTAAGACAAGTAAAGGTTCAGTGTCGTCTACACACTTTGATCATTTAGAAATAATTCTGTCCGTCGGTCCGCCACCGCACCCAATGTCTCTATCTAAAACAAGGATAAAAGCATGTGTCTTCATATCATTCTCTCACATTCTGATTTGATCTTGAACAGACGGAAGCTCAGACTTCATCATTGACAGAAACTGACCTCGCTGTAGAGAGCTGGATGAGGTACTACATCGAGAACAATGTTGATGACCTCATCGATGACACATGGCTGGAAACTCTTCCAGTAATGTCTGAAGACGGATGGCTAGAAAGTTGTGTAGCCGTACCAGATGAAGACAAAGTGGCCTGCAGCTCTCAGACCGACTGGATTGAGCCGGAGTCAGTGGAAAAGACTCTTCATGAGGTAAGACAAGTAAAGGTTCAGTGTCGTCTACACACTGTGATCATTTAGAAATAATTCTGTCCGTCGGTCCACCACCGCACCCAATGTCTATCTGACACAAGGATAAAAGCATGTGTCTTCATATCATTCTCTCACATTCTGATTTGATCTTTTATAGACAGTCGATCAGCTGTCATCATATGAAGAATCTGAGCTCCCTGAAGAGAGAGAGACGGAGGTGTTCTACGATTGCTACGAGGACCTCAGTGAAGATCAGGCCGTCGACAGTCTCGCTGTGAGATTTGAACTTTACATTTACATGATTGGAAACACAGGCCTCAGCGCATTTTAATCCTAAAAACTGTATTTATTTATAGTTGTCTTTGTTAAATGGAGACTCTTTTGTCTTTCGCAGATGGCATCTCAGCTTTTACAGATTGCGTTGTTTGATCGTAATGGAAGTTTTGAGATGAACGTGTTCAAGGGCGGCTCTGAAGAACATATCAGACACTTGCTTGCTGCTGACGGCGGTTACAACATTCGGATCGTCAGCGTCCAGTTGGACGACATCTCTGATGAAAATCCTTCAGAAGTAAGTCAAGAACATTATTACACTACAGACTTCTGACCGACACGATACAATCATTTATAAATGTGTCCATCTAACATTATTACTGAACACAAATCATTTACAGAAAAGTGTATTTTGTGCATCGTTACAGTTTGTCTTTGTGCTTATGGAAAACCATTCTGTCATATTCTGTTTCTGTTTTTATCTTTTACAGATGACCTTTCATCTGCTCGAGCGAGACGGATCTTACGGTCCAGAATTCATGCAGATGGAGTTGGGCAGCGACTTATTGAATCGGACCGATGGCAAAGAGGTCGAAATGTATGTGTGGTTACTGGATGACCTCACAGAATCAGTCACGTGCAGAGGAACAGACACCACGCAGACCTCAGAAGCAAAACCACCGAAGGACGTCTTCTATGATGTGAGGAAGAAAATTCACGAAGAACAATACACCACAGTCATTTAGTGCGGTCGTCCGCCACTCCACCCACTGTCTATATCTGACTCAAGAATTCATATTTATCTGATAGTAGACTTAAAAGAGTTTGGAAAATCATTCTCTCATATTCACTTTTAATTTGTATCTTTTACAGCTGAGCGTTTCCTTATCGAATCAAGGAGCCATCGAGGTGGAGTTGGGCCACATCTTGGACTTGGACGGCAGCCCAACAGAGGAGATGTCCAGAGATGAGAACGACAGCTCAGACACAGATTCACAGGAAGATGTTTTCTATGATGTAAGGAAGAAAATCATTTCACAAATCATATAGAACTGAATTCTGTCTGTCTGCCCGCCGTTGCACACAATGTCTGAATCTGACACCAGTTTACCGCATTTATCTTAAAATCATTCTCTCACATTCTGATTTGATCTTGAACAGACGGAAGGTCAGACGTCACTCTCAACAAAACCTGAGCTCACTGATGAGAGCTGGATGTACTGGAAGTACTATGTAGAGGACCGCATAAAAGATCTCACAGACGACATACGGCTGGAAACTCTTCCAGTTGTCTCTGACTTCTCGTCATCATCATCATCATCATCATCTTCCTGTGAGGCCAATGAAGACAAAGTGGCCTGCAGCTCTCACACTGACTGGATTGAGCCGGAGTCAGTGGAAAAGACTCTTCATGAGGTAAGACAAGTAAAGGTTCAGTGTCGTCTACACACTTTGATCATTTAGAAATAATTCTGTCCGTCGGTCCGCCACCGCACCCAATGTCTCTATCTGACACAAGGATAAAAGCATGTGTCTTCATATCATTCTCTCACATTCTGATTTGATCTTGAACAGACGGAAGCTCAGACTTCATCATTGACAGAAACTGACCTCACTGTAGAGAGCTGGATGAGGTACTACATCGAGAACAATGTTGATGACCTCATCGATGACACATGGCTGGAAACTCTTCCAGTAATGTCTGAAGACGGATGGCTAGAAAGTTGTGTAGCCGTACCAGATGAAGACAAAGTGGCCTGCAGCTCTCAGACCGACTGGATTGAGCCGGAGTCAGTGGAAAAGACTCTTCATGAGGTAAGACAAGTAAAGGTTCAGTGTCGTCTACACACTGTGATCATTTAGAAATAATTCTGTCCGTCGGTCCGCCACCGCACTCAATGTCTCTATCTGACACAAGGATAAAAGCATGTGTCTTCATATCATTCTCTCACATTCTGATTTGATCTTGAACAGACGGAAGCTCAGACGTCACTCTCAACAAAACCTGAGCTCACTGATGAGAGCTGGATGTACTGGAAGTACTACGTAGAGGACCGCATAAAAGATCTCACAGACGACATACGGCTGGAAACTCTTCCAGTTGTCTCTGACTTCTCGTCATCATCATCATCATCATCTTCCTGTGAGGCCAATGAAGACAAAGTGGCCTGCAGCTCTCAGACTGACTGGATTGAGCCGGAGTCAGTGGAAAAGACTCTTCATGAGGTAAGACAAGTAAAGGTTCAGTGTCGTCTACACACTTTGATCATTTAGAAGTAATTCTGTCCGTCGGTCCGCCACCGCACCCAATGTCTCTATCTGACACAAGGATAAAAGCATGTGTCTTCATATCATTCTCACACATTCTGATTTGATCTTGAACAGACGGAAGCTCAGACTTCATCATTGACAGAAACTGACCTCTCTGTAGAGAGCTGGATGAGGTACTACATCGAGAACAATGTTGATGACCTCATCGATGACACATGGCTGGAAACTCTTCCAGTAATGTCTGAAGACGGATGGCTAGAAAGTTGTGTAGCCGTACCAGATGAAGACAAAGTGGCCTGCAGCTCTCAGACTGACTGGATTGAGCCGGAGTCAGTGGAAAAGACTCTTCATGAGGTAAGGAATGAAATTAAAAGTAGAAATGACAGTTCAGCACCGTCTACACACTGTGGTCAAAACAACACAATCATGTATTCATGAATAATTAGAGACTTGAAGTCTCTGATGGGCCTCCACAGCACCAACGTCTTGTTAATATTTTACAATAACACCATGTGTCCTAAAATGATTCTCTCTTTTTTGTTTACTGTTTGCAGGGCTGCGTATCTTACCTCCCGGATGTAATCACTGAGGACCCCGCTCCCTCTTCTCAGACTGAAGCAGAGGTTGTGGGGAAGAAGAAAAAATCAAAAAAGAAGAGAATAAGGATGAAATCTCTCTTCTGTAGAATGTGGAAGTGGATAAAACGGCCCTTCAGAGGAAAACGGTCCAGCCAATCATGACAGCTGAACTACCTCCTTTCTTGAAGGTACGGCACACATGAAACATACTGTAGAGTCAAATGTGCATATATCCACTGATTTATAATTTCATCATCTTAAGAAGTGTTGTACTCACATTTGACTCTTGGTAGAGACGTTGAGAGACAGACATGACCTCACTTGTGTGTTTTTATCTCTCATGAAGATTCTATACTGACAGAGTATTGAACAGAAACCAGTTTTATTTGTTTTATTTTCATACGCTGCTTTACTTTCTTCATGCTGTCGCTGACATGACGGCAACATTTGCTTTGATTCTGTTTCTTGATTTTTACAGAAATGAAACGTGTTCAGAGGTTTAATTCTGTCACGTGTGCATTTGTTCATGTGACGTCAGATGACCTCCACATAGATGGCCGTCTCTGAATCTGCTGACATCACAATCTCTTTCTGTGCTCGCTGTCGTCTCGCTGCTCGTCTTTGTCTCTTATGTGTCTGAAACAGTTTAACATCAATGATTCACTCTGCATTGTGTCTCAAGTTTGATGGGACTCTCTGAAAGTGTTTCTACCTGTTTAGTCCGTATGAAGATGGGCGTGTCGTTCTGATAGATGAGCTGATAGCTGCCGTTGGTGTAGATGTTGGTGACTTCACTGCAGTTGACGTAGAGCGGGACGCGCTCCTGATAGATCCCCAGATTCTCCCGATGGATGGCAGGAGGTCTGTATGTCCTGTGATGTGAGAATAAAGCTCAGATGTGATTTACACTTTAACAGTCTTAAGCACGAGTGAGAAGAAGCTTACTGTCTGTTTGTCCTGAAACAGCAGAAGAACATCAGCAGACACAGGATGAGAAACACAACAGATGCTGCTGACGCTATCAGAGTCCACGACACACCACCTGTCACACAACACAATGAGGATGAATAAATCATGTCTGTGAATGTAAAACTGTATGTTAAAGAAGCATGGATTGATTTCTGTTGACCGTTGAGAGACTCAAACAGGAGCCGGGAGTCGTTGCCCAGGGAGTTGATGACGTAACATTGCACGGGCAGCCCGGGGTCAGACATCCCTCTGAGAGTCGACGTCAATATGAAGTTGGAATATGAATAAGAAAGGTTGAAGCTGTCGGGCGGGCGACTGCTGTTCACACTCCAGGTGACGGCCGGACGAGGGTTTGAGTCCACAACACAGACGCACGACAGCAGAGACCCGTCCCACTCGCAGGAGGAGTCACGCAGGACCACCGGTGCGTCTGTCAAATAATACAAACACATGACTGAACACTTATTATGACACTGCATGCCTTTTGAAATGAAATTCAACCTCTTTCCGCTTACAGAAAAGAAGTTTGTTCAAGTGTTATATTAGTATCCTTCTCAAAATATAAAAACAATTAAAGCTGCAAGCAGCATTTAGCGGGTTCGAGCACTTTTAAGGCATCTAAAGCAGCTTTGCCTTCATCAAGTAGGCTGAGGACTCTCATCCTAAAACACCCAAGTGGAAGATACTCCCAACGCCTGAAAAATTATAGATACAGTCAGCAACGGTTCACAGACACTACGCATGATTACACACATATGCACATATAGTACACTTGAGGGGAATCATTTTTTCAGGTTAATTTGGTCACATCCATTTAAGAAATGACCCCGTCTAAATGCCTAATTGCATTGAGTTGCTGCCATGTGACTGCTGAGTAGATATTTGGGTTTACATGCAATTAAACTGGTGTACATAATAAAGGTGTGTGTTATGTTAAGCAAAACAGCATCTTACAACCAGCCAGACATGTTCTATATTTATAGACGTGTGAATATGGAGCAACTTTTAATGTGTAGTGCTTTATATGTCTAACACCTTGTTCCTGTGAGACAGGAAACGTATCTCTTGTCCGATAACCATCATATTTTGCATGCTTGTTTAGTCTAATAAGATGTATGATTGTACTTAATGGCAAGTCAATTAGATTATTTGTTAAGGAGAAGCGAGCTTTCAGGTACACCGTTCACTTGAATATAATAAAGGACCCTGTAATGGTCATGCAAATGAAAAAGTTGAAGATGTTTTTGATAGTCATTTCCTGTTTGCTGAGAGTTTACTGAGAGCGCGTGGTTTGAGCGGGAGCTCTTTCAAATCTAATTATTCTTGTTACATCTTGAAGAATTGTGTCTTAAATCGTTATTAAGCGAGAGTGAAACCTATCCTTAAGTATAGCATAAACAAAAATCGTTGTTAAACGTACTGATACATTATTTGTATCGGATCATTCTGTGTTAGCCCTTAGGCTATTAGCATTATCCGCCTGCATACTGCTTAACTCGCTGTTCTCATTACTACATCACTAATGGCTAATGCTAATGTTTCAGACGTGTTTGTACCTTTGAGTGCAGATGAGGAAACATTTGCGCTTCAGTCGGAATTGGAAGCTGTGGAGAAGCAGATCCAGAATATAATGGCGCTGGAAACACCCCGTGCTTAAGCCTCGCAAATCTGCGGTAAGTTTTCATCGCGATTATAATACTTCTTCCACTTCTACTCCGCGTGTTTCTCTGCACAGAGCCCAGGCTAAGAGAACACGACCAGCCCAAATGAACTTCACTCCTGCACCGGCACACCAACGGCCGGCGAAAGGCGCTAGCCAGGACCGGTGAGATGACTCAGCTGCCGCCACCGGTCTTCGAGATCCCGACCAGGAACCGCTTTGCCGCCCTCTGCGAGACCGAATGCAACGCTGTGATCATCGGAGACTCGATCGTCCGGAACATACGCGCTACATCTACTAAAGGTAAGGTGCGCACTCACTGTTTGCCCGGCGCGCGCGTTCTCGATGTGTCTGCGCAGGTACCTGCGATCCTGAAGGACAACGCTAACGTCGAAGCTGTCGTGCTGCACGCGGGAGTGAACGACGTCAGGATGCGGCAGTCGGAGATCCTGAAGAGGGACTTCAGGAGTCTGATCGAGACGGTACGCAACGCATCGCCCACAGCGAGGATTATCGTATCAGGACCGCTGCCTACCTACCGACGAGGGAATGATAAGTTCAGTAGACTTTTTTCGCTTAATCAATGGTTGATGTCATGGTGTATTGAACAGAAGCTGATCTTTGTAAATAATTTTGATCTGTTCTGGGAGCGACCTAGGCTCTTCCGCCCTGACGGCCTGCACCCCAGCAGCATCGGAGCGGCTCTCCTGTCCGACAACATCTCGAAGGCGCTACGCACCGGTTGACTATGTCTCCCTCAGGTAAGTCTCCCTCAGGTAAGTCAAAACTTTAACCATAGTATGTGCGCCTCAACTGCTATAAATATTACTGTTTCCAAATATATAGAGACTATATGTGTCCCCCGAATAATACTACAAAGTAAACATTTTGGCAAAAGTCAGAGAAAAAATCTGATCGCGATTAAACCTGAAGACAATGTAATAAACAACCAAAACCAATTTATAAAGTTCGGCCTACTTAATATTAGATCACTAAATTCAAAGGCAGTTATTGTAAATGAAATGATCACGGACAACAGTTTTGATATGCTCTGTCTTACCGAGACCTGGCTTAAACCAAATGATTATTTCGGCCTAAATGAGTGTACCCCACTAAGCTACTGTTATATGCATGAGCCACGTCCGGTTGGTCGGGGTGGCGGTGTAGCTACAATATTTAGAAACTTTCTTACTGTAACTCAGACAACAGAGCATAAATTTAAATCATTTGAAGTGCTTGCGTTGAACATAATTATTCCTAACAAAAGTAAAAAAACATTGCTTTCTTTTACATTGGCTACGGTGTATAGACCCCCTGGTCCCTATACTGATTTTCTGAAAGAGTTTGTATCGGACCTATTGGTTAACGTTGATAAAATACTAATTGTCTGAGATTTTAATATCCACGTAGATAGCGCTAACGATGCATTAGCACTGGCGTTTACAGAACTGCTACAATCTTTTGGGGTAATACAACACATTAAAGGACCAACTCATCGATATAATCATACACTAGACCTGATTATATCTCACGGAGCCGATCTAACCAATATAGATATTATGCCTCAAAGCGACGATGTCACCGATCACTATCTTATAACGGGTACTTTGCACACGTCTGGAATCAGCCCTTTAACACGTTATCGACAGGGTAGAACAATCACCTCCGCTACTAAAGATAGCTTCGCAAAGATCTTGCCAGATCTGACCCTTTAATAACCATACCAATAAATAACGAATCGCTCGATGTCATGACCAGGAAATTGGGCACTATTTTCTCTAATACATTAGAAGCTGTTGCACCTACGAAGTCAAAAAAGATGAATGAGAAAACTATTGCACCATGGTACAATAGCACCACTCGCGCCCTTAAAAGAGAAACACGCAAACTAGAGCGCAAATGGATGAAATCGCAACTAGAAGTCTTTTAAATGGCATGGAAAGAGAGTGCAAATTGCTATAAAAAGGCACTAAAAGCAGCAAAGGCTGAGCATCTTCGTAACCTCATAGAAACCAACAAAAACAATCCAAGGTTTCTATTTAGCACAGTCGCTAAATTAACAAATAAACAGACACCACCTGACCTGGCTATTCCGCTGCACCTTGGTAGCAATGAATTCATGAAATTTTTTACAGAGAAAATCGAAAACATTCGTGACAAAATTGTAAAAACTCAACCTCCAAATCTGTCCTATGAATTAGCACCAACCATCGCTCCAAAAGAAAGGCTACAGTGTTTTTCACCTATAAAACAGGAAGATTTAATTCAACTTATCGCAACCTCTAAACCTACAACTTGCCTACTAGACCCCATACCAACTAAATTATTAAAAGAGTTACTACCTGTTGCAATTGAGCCCATTTATAACATTATTAAATCGTCAATTAATCCAGGCCATGTCCCAGGACCCTTTAAGATGGCCGTCATTAAGCCTCTAATCAAGAAACCAAACTTAGATCCAAATGAACTTGGAAACTATAGACCGATTTCAAATCTTCCATACCTGTCTAAAATACTAGTAAAAGTAGTGTGCACTCAGTTGTGCTCTTTCTTACAAAATAACAACATGCACGAAACATTTCAGTCAGGCTTTAGATCGCATCATAGCACTGAAACTGCGCTCGTTAAAATTACAAACGACCTGCTTATAGCATCAGATAAAGGTCACATCTCACTCCTGGTCCTGCTTGACCTTAGTGCTGCGTTCGAAACCGTAGACCATAACATACTTCTAGATCGCTTAAACAATTATACCAGTATTGAGGGACAGGCACTAGAATGGTTTAGATCTTACTTGTCAGACAGACATCAATTTGTCCATTTAAATGGGGAATCATCCAATTTAACGCAAGTAAATTATGGATTACCTCAGGGATCGGTTCTGGGACCCGTGCTGTTCTCCATATACATGCTTCCCCTCGGAAACATTGGAATTAGCTTCCATTGCTATGCAGATGATACTCAGCTATATATCTCATCAAGACCAGATGATTCCTCCCAGCTATCCAAATTGGCAGAGTGCATTGAAGATATAAAACATTGGATGACCTGTAATTTCCTTCTTTTAAATTCTAATAAAACAGAAATATTACTTATCGGACCAAAGACACGCAAACCAAATATTTCTGATTATAAACTGCAAGTTGAAGGATGTACTGTTACTCCAACAAATACAGTAAAAGATCTAGGCGTTATATTAGACAGCAACCTGTCATTTCGAAATCACATCTCAAATGTCACAAAAACAGCCTTTTCCACCTAAGAAATGTGTCCAAGTTACGAAATATTCCGTGTGTTGCTGACGCAAAGAAGCTTATTCATGCATTTATGACCTCAAGACTTGACTACTGTAATGCACTACTTAGTGTTTGTCCTGCATCATCAATAAACAAACTACAGTTAGTTCAGAACGCAGCTGCCAGAGTTCTAACCAGGTACAGAAAATACCATCACATAACCCCAATGTTATCAACCCTTCACTGGCTTCACATTAAGTATCGTATTGACTTTAAAGTTCTTTTAATCACTTATAAAGCCTTAAAGGGTTTAGCCCCTACCTACCTAACAGAGCTTCTATCACACTACAACCCATCACGCTCTCTAAGATCTCAAAACTCTTCTGATAACACCTAGAATAACTAAATCCACCAAAGGGGGTCGAGCTTTCTCATACGTAGCGCCTAAACTCTGGAATAACCTTCCTGATATTATTCCAGGATCAGACACACTCGCCCAATTTAAATCTAGATTAAAAACGCATCTTTACAGACAAGCATTCACTTAATGCAAACTATGCAAAATAAACCACCAGGAGATGCTGACATTAGATATTATTTACTAGAATAATTTGATTTATTATATAAAACACCATGTAGTGTGTTTTACCCTTTCTTGGGTTTTTCGTTTTTCCCCTGTAAAGCTGCTTTGGAACAATGCAAATTGTGAAAGGTGCTATATAAATAAAATTGAATTGAATTGAATTGAATAGTTATTTATCTAGAGAGTCCTGAGAATTGTACTGTGGTGGAAATTTTGAAATCGCTTGAAAAACCTAGGACAAGTTTGCAAAAGCAGGTTTTTAACATCATCACAGATAACTCACAAACTGTTTGATTGACATCAATGGTTCAAAAGCCAAATTTGTTTGGAATTATGAGAGCTTTCATATGATATCGATAGTTTCTGTAAATGTCACGTGATACACAATTGTTAAGGCAACCAAAGATGTGTCAATTTTGCAATATTACTGTTATAGCGCCACCTAGTGTCCAAAGGTGTCCAAATATTTTTTAAGTCATCTCGGAGTGATGGTCTACACGTATGGTCCAAGCCCCATGATGATATCTCTAATAGTGCTCGAGTTATGGGCATTTTAATGTAATAGGCTCCGCCTATTTAAAATGTTTACGCCCCTTAGCAACCGCGAAAAAGGAAATTTCTACTTTTTTTTGATAATTATTTACATTCACACTCCACGAAGTCATCTGCATTGGTTTGGATCCGATCGGTCGAAAAACCTAGGACAAGTTCGCGAAAGTAGGTTTTTGACATCGTCAGCGATAACTCACAAACTGTTCAATCGACAGAAGCGAGTCCAGAGGCAAAGTTGTTCAGAATGAGAAGAGCTATCATATGATAACAATAGTTTGAGTATATGTCAAATGTCACGTGATACACAATTGTTTATGTACTCCAAAAACGTTACTTCGCCCCCCGGTGGCCGAATGAGTTCATATTTCTTACAGACCTTCAGGACCATGAGTCGAACAAGCCCAGCGAGTGTCGTTTCGATCGAGTTCCGTTAACCCGGTCTAATGAGTGCTCAAAATTCATTATTTCTTTATATAATTTTTTATATAACTTTATATAACTTAAACTTCATGTTTCTTTAGATACAGCACTGTCCTTTTACACAGTCATGGTAAATGACACAAAGACACACCATACCAAATAATTAGTAGATCGGGCAAACGGTTGGGTAGTTATAGCCCTTTTCGAGTTCATCTATATTATAGCGCCACCTAGTGGCCAAACGCCAATTCCTTTTTATTGTGACCCTGGACTGAGAGTGAAGCCACGTGAAGATTGCTCAAACGGTTCACGAGTTATGGCCATTCTAGTAAAATATGCCACTTCCGGTTCAGACGTTTTGGCGCCCCCTAGCAACGGTCAATCGCAATTTCAACTTTTTTTGGATAATTATTCACATTCACTCTCCACAGAATTCATCAGCTTTGGTTCTGATCGGGCAAAAATCCAGGGACTAGTTCATTTTTTATTTTTTTCATAAAATGCAAATTAGCGGAAACATTTGCATACCGGAAATGAAATCGGAGATATATGTTTTTTAAGCCAATGATTACAATGATATAAAACACTTGGGTGTGCGACAAACGGTTTAGGAGTAAAGAGTGCAAACACGCTTTTCATCGCTGTAGCGCCACCTATGGGCCGATTTGGCTGGGTCCATGTATCTGAGTAGCGACAAGGACTACTACCATCTGACCAAATCTCAGCTTTGTTGGCCTTACGGTTTGGGCTGCACGATCAGTTTTACGGCGAATACGGCGGAAAAATAATAATAAAACCTACAAATACAATAGGTTTCTAGCCATACGGGCTCGAACCCTAATGGAGTTTTCTCTCAGACTACTTTAGATTTATCACTGTGACATTTAAAGGGACAGTTCATCCAAAAATGAAAATTCCGTCATCATTTACTCGCTCTCTAGTTGTTCCAAATCTGTATAAATGTCTTTGTTCTGATGAACATAGAGAAATAATTTTGAAGAATTCTAATAACCAAAGAGATTTTTGCCCCCCATTGACTACCATAGTAGGAACAAATACAATGGTGGTCAAAAGTGCTCCAGAACAGTTTGCTGTCCTACATTCTTCAAAATATCTTCTTTTGTGTTCAAAAGCACAAAGACATTTATACAGATTTGGAACTCGAAGGTGCGGAAATGATGACAGAATGTAAAGTGTAATTCTTCGACAGATTAAGACGAAGCTCACATTGACACCAGTCAGTGTTGTTTTTTTTGTTTACAGACTCACGTGACCTACATTGAACGTTGAGAGCAGTGAGACGGGACGTGGCCTGTCCCAGTCTGTTAGTGGCGGTGCACTGGAGGCGTGTGTCTCGGGTGATGTTATAGATGCGTACGGTGGCAGTGCGTTTGGTCAGAATGACGGTGTTCCCAAACTGAACACTGGTCCACTGATATTCAGATGCGGGCGGATCAGCCTTACAGGTGCAGCTCAACAGCGCCGTTCCTCCAACCCAAACAGATACGCTCTGAACCTGAACCATGACGTCTCTGGGTGGAACTGCGAAGACACAGAGGAAAAATCACTCCTAGACATCAGTGAGATTCAATCGAGAACTCATGAGCTATGAAGGAGCAAACTCTGAGCATTTCTCATTCGGGTACACTGATTGTTTGCTATTGTTTTCTGTGCAGATTTCTCTGGGAATGAAAAGGAACGCAGTGCTTACAGTGAACCAGAATCTCTCTGACGGCCGAAGATCTCTGGTTCTTGGCGTATGTGACTTGACATCTCACTCTGGGGTTTGTGTGTTGAGGTACGGTGAAGGTCAGGCTGGACTGGAAAAGTGGAAACTGACCCGGCTCCTGCTGAAGCTCCGTGTCGCCGTGCACACTGCTGCCGTCCTGTTCTCCACGCTCCCAGCTCCACACCAGACCGGGCCGCTGGGACGGACAGCTCAGCCTGATGGAGCAGTTCAACGTCACCCGCTGGCCTTCTTTCACTGGTCCTGGGTCAGTGAGCTCGGGCGGATCTGGTTTACCTACACTCATGTGAGAGTCATGTTGAGTATTACGTCATGATTTTTTCATTTATGAGTGATTTGTCCCAATGATTTCGGGTGCATACAGGCATGTAAACGCTGATTAATTCAGATTTCTAGAAATGGACATTTTTGCACGATATTCTCTTACATGTGCAAAATTTCATGTGGGTTTGGCCGATTTTAATGTGAATGCCCCTGTTTGTTTCTTCTGTGAGATGTGTGAAGGCGAATCAGATGTGTGTGTGTGCATATTAGAATGAACATCAGAAACTTCATTAACATACTCAATACGCTGACATTGATTTTTGTTCCTACAGTCGGTGACCTTTGACCCGGTTCCCTCAGCGTGAGGTCATACGTGTTCTGATCTTCCTTTCTGATTCTGCTGATGTTGATGGAACAGTCTCCTGAGCTGAGGTTTCCTGCGAGAGACACACGATTTCTGTAGTCGGGATGAATGACGTCACCGTGTTGGTTGGTGAAGACCGTTCTCTTCAGCGTGAAAACGGAAGAAGATCTCTTGAGCAGAACTTCCATCATCTGTGTGCTGGACGCGGGCTTGAAGGAGCAGGGAATGACCACACACGACCCTTCCAGGACAGACACTTTCTCTGGGACAGAGAGAGAGAGGACAGGCGTGTTCCCACACAGACACGCTGCTGAACACACAGATCGCACATCACAAACAACGTCACAAAAACATTCAAACATCCTACACACTCGATCTTCTTTTTGGACTTTAATGACATTAATAAAGTAGCTTTGCTTTCAATATATATATTCTGTTTACTCTCTTTAATCTCTCGATTATTTCTCAATGAGATTAAATGTAGAGCAAATGGAAGCTTTTGCTTAAAGGGAATGTAAGTTCTGTCATGAATGACTCTCCCTCTTGTTGTTCCAGACGTGTATAAATGTCTCTGTTGGGTTGAACACACAGAGAGATATTCTGTAATAATGTGAGCATCCAACAGTTCTGAAGCACCATTGACTGCCATAGTAGGACAAATGTAGACGATAGTCAAAAGTGCCCCAGAACTGATCATGACATTTTTGCATTTCACAACAGCATTAAAAGTGTGGAAAAGAGAAGTTAAGAGAAGCTTTTGTTTCTCCGTTCACGCTGCATATGAGATCTACATTCACACACATATCATAATGAATATTTGAGGAGTTTGGTTTCAAAACTAGATATAAAAAATCTAAAATCATGCTTTTCTTTTGTGCATTCCAATTAATTTCAATCAATCTACAGTTGGTTGGTTTTGATTTAAGCCCTAATAACTCAAAAAATACGGCTAACTAACACAATAAATCACAAGAAAAACACGATAACATCATAAAAAACATGATTTTTTTAAACAAACCAAACTCTTAAAATGTGTGTTGACGTTTATTAAAAAAAATATATCATGATTTGAGAAAAGAAGGAGAGAGACCGTGTTTGTTAGTATTTATAAGGTTGAGAGTTAAACAATGTTTTGATGATAATTCTGATATGATGTTTGCAGTAAATATTTTACTCACCAGACGTCAGAGTAAAGAAAACGATCAGTGCATCCGTAGCCATGACCGCACGAGAGCCGCAGGAGTGGATGATTCTGCCCCGGGGATTTTGTGTCTTTTTATGTTTCAGGGGAAGTCAGAACTCGAAGGTCAGGCAACATTTCGAAACCGTGATCTGTTCCATGACGTTCCTGAGCAAACATCTTCATGTCTTGACTTTTAAAATGCAGTTTATAATTTAGTCTTCTGTGCGCTGATCTGTCACAGAATAGTCTAGTAAAAACATTCATCAGGATAAATGTTCATATTGACTGAAAGTATAAGGCCGGACCTTTATATTTGCGATGTTTAATTTGCAACTTTTCTAACTGGCTGATATAAATGTTATTTGGTAGAGATTACAAGAGGTTCACACACACACACAGATGTAAACAGGTGAAGCCCTTAGATCTCTGCATCATTTTTATTGCATTATGATCTCTTGTTGAGCTCTGACTCACTCTCACATTTTCACCCATTTCCTCTCTCACAGCTTCCTGCTCGCTTCTAGTTGTGAGGTTTGACATTACAGTTTTTTAAACGGAAACACAATAAATCACGCTTTATGAAGCATTTATAAATGTGTTCATTAATGATTAATACGTCATTATAAATCAGTTATAACTGCATGAATAAAAATGAGGATTCTACTGAAATACCTGGCAGATAGTGAGCAGGTGTAAGAATAACAACACAACACCCTTCAGTGTCCAGTCTGACGGACTATATTACAAACAACATCAAGATAATAATTAATCTGCTTTACAGTCAAATACATAATGAATAAATACATTTATTAAGCATTTATAACATGTGAGTTTAACACAGCTCACTATTTGGCAGGTATTTCATTAGAATCCCTCTTTTTATTCATGCAGTAATAACTGCTTTATAACTCATTTGTAAATGATCATTAATGAACGTTAATAAATGCTTCACAAAGGATAGCTAAATGTAAAGTGTTAGCATAATCTGCATATTTATGTGACCATACACGCCCGTTCAAACATATTCAAGCAAACCTGACAACTTTAATGACACACAATTACTTTAAATGAACTAATCCAATGATGTGTTGTGTTCTTGATCGAGTTTTTTCATCTCAGAAAGACAAGACACATCATGAGTGTTAACGGTCTCTTTTCTGTTCTCTGGCAAGCAAACATTCACTACAAAATTCAGAAATGTTTTTTTCCCAATGCTGTTAGATTTGTGTTAAATACTCAATATTGTGCTCAATCAAAAAAGTTTTAGATTATTTTTATGATTGTCTATCAGTCATATTTTTCAATACATTTCTTGACATACGTATTAGTCATATTTTGTCTACTTGACGGTGTTGTTTATTGCATTATATGTATAGGAAAATGCAATGTAATCGCTTTGGATTAATGAATCGGTCGAGGACTTTTATTTTGTAAAGCGGAAGTGCGTCGGTTCTGTGGCGCTTCCGCGTTTTCTCTCTCGGTCATTAGACGTTAGTTTGGTATTTTATCTGCGTGTTTTCAGTTTTCCGACGTTTTTATCTGATCAGGGTCATTCGTGACCTCAAACACAACAAGTATGGATCAAATCAAAGTTTTGCTGTCGATATTTGCCGTTCTGGTGATTCGTGACCCATTTAGAGAAGCAACAGCGACAACAACAACACAAACTACAACTACAACCCGTCCACCTGTCCGCAAGCGTACGTCTCTATCATTCTTATTTTAAAGACTAGCATACAGAGAAATATGAACGTGTGTTTATAAAGTTAAAAAGTTTCGTGTCAATGTCTTTCATTATTAACTTTTCTATTCAGTATGTCTAGTGTTTTTAACATTTATAAATCCGTTATCAGGGCTCAAATAAATCAGATTTGGTCAAACACCAGAAAAGAAGTCTTTTTGCTGCAAAGTTAGTGTTTAAAGGCACAGTTCACTAAAAAAGTTGAACCATCTGACCACATCATCACGTGGTTGTGTACATGTGTCTTCAGTGGAACACAACAGAAGATATGTTGAGAAATGTCTCAGTGGTTTTGTGTTCAGTCCATATTGTTCTTCACAATATCTTGTGTTGTGTCGTGAAGAAGAAAGAGACTTTGACATGAATGAATGATGAAGGTGTGGATTGTGCTGAAATGTTCTTCATTCTCATCCCAGCATGCTCTGCTCTGACTTCCTGTGACAGCTGCCTCACCAATGTTTCAGTAAGACACAAACTCCTTGTCTTTATTTCATCACACATGATATGAAACCTTAGTAAGTTGTATTGCCTTGGAGTAAAAGTAACACAATCAATGTTGTTTCTGACAGTGTTTGTGGTGTCAGACTAACAACACCTGTACAGATTATCCGGTGTTTTATTTAATCCCACCGAGCTCCGTGTGTAAACTGTCTCAAGCCCGCTGGGGTGTTTGCTGGGGTAAGTACAACACCCTAAACATCAGTAACATCTACATTTAGTCATTTAGCACATGCTTTTATCCAAAGCGATTTATGGATGATGAAGACAAGTGCAATAAAACCAGCGTTCTGTATGAGCTGCATCTGTCTTATGGTCTTTTTGGGGAGTCCATTACAATAATCCACCCTGCTGGTGATGAAAGCATGAACAAGTTTCTCTAAGTCTTGACTGGAAACAAAGCATCTAATTCTTGCAATATTTTTCAGATGATAGAATGTTATAGTTATTGCTTTGACATGACTACTGAAGCTAAGGCTTGACTCTATGGACACACATACATGGGCATGTAAAGCAGTTTCACTTGTATTTGTGTCCTGTCACCTGCACTCTCAGTAAATGTTCAGTAGGGGGCAGTAGTGACAAACACAGAGAGTATGTGATGATGATGTGAATGATTGTTTTTTGTGTGACAGTGAATTTTGAGGCGTTGATCATCGCTATGGCAGTGGTGAGCGGCGTGCTGCTGGTGGCCATCTCAGTCTGCTGCTGTTGCTGCTGTTGTTGCAGACGCAGACGCTCCACAAGGTCAGATCACTACACAGTACACTAGACCAGGGCTTTCAAACTGTAGGATAACACGGACCACAAAATAAAAGGAATCTTTGTTAGGGACCGCCATTTTAAAATGCATTGCTCTTTTTATGTGTATAGAAACATTTAAACGTTCTTAGATAAATATGATTTGAAAGGAGCCAATCATCAATCAGTAAAGACTCTTGGGCGGGGCTCTCGTGAGGCGCTTGCCAGCCTGTGCGCAGGCGCAATAGATGAGGCGACCTAAAAAAAAGGCGATTTTTAGCTCAATATAAGCTTAGCAAACCAAAGTTAAGATGCAACTCTTGTCATGTTTAATTATTGATCCTGGATATTGGAAATATGCCGTTTCGTTGTGATTT
The DNA here is from genome assembly GCF_947034865.1 of Barbatula barbatula. NCBI lineage: Eukaryota > Metazoa > Chordata > Actinopteri > Cypriniformes > Nemacheilidae > Barbatula > Barbatula barbatula. Next base: position 558,139 of record NC_136775.1, read on the forward strand.
TTGCCAGCGATTTTAGAAATATATACCTTCCTCTATTCAAGTAGATAAGACTGTTGACTTGCTAAGATGTAAATAGCTGCAAACATGGCCGCCAAGTCGCACGACTTCCCTAAACGGACGGATTCAAGCAATTTCTACCGTACTGTGTCTTTAAAAAGCCACATGCACACTGTCTGCTTTCACTTCCACTCGTTTAAAGATCTTAGGCTTGCAACATGTCCTTGTGCTTAAGTGTTTTCTTTTAAACAACACGTGTTTATATTCAGAAGTGATGGGATGTCAGTAAAGGGCTGATGTCCATCATTCATGATTTCTGTTGTGTCCGTCAGATGACTGACTTTGAGCAGATTGGTGTAAATCTGTATGTGTGTTGTAGATGTTTAGTGTCATTCTTTAAGTGTTGATCTAACTGCTGTATTTAGATCTAACGGTCACTTTAAACGTTTTTAAACCTTTTATCGGCATCAGTTTCAAGCTTTTCTCTTCAGATGAAGTTTTATTGTTGTTGATGAAGCGAAGGGGAATTCAGCAGCAGGTTCTTCTGTGTTTCAGTTTCAGTTGTTGTCAAGCTGCTTGTAAAAAAGGATCTCTAGACTTGTTTAAAGTAGAAATAAAACGGTGTCTGTCAAATGATTCCCTGTCTGTCACACTCTTAATTATTTTATAACTCCAGATCAAAAGATTGTATACATTTATAATGATGTATATACAGTGTATGAGAATCATGTGATGTGTGATGTCAGGTTGGATCCTGATGAGGAGCAGTACGCCAGAAGAAGAGAGGAGATCACACAGAGGGCAGATGAACGGTAAGATTTACTCATCTTTAACATGAGACAGATGTTTCTCTCTCGCAGATCATGTGATTCTAAAGCTTCCACTGATTTACGTGTTGAGTCTTTTGTGTCGTTGTGAGGTGTCTGATACAGAGAACAGACCTGACACCAGGCCAGCTGCTTTATGGTCTATAGAGAGCTTCAGTAATGTATGTAGCTGCGGCGCGAGCTGTACCGTATGTCACATGGCCATAAAACACTGCCGCCCCACCAGGAGCCTGTGAAGGAATGATGGGCTTAAACAAAGACACAAACACACAGTCAGTCATGTGTCCATGTGTCCATTCCAGCTCATGACTTTGATTCTCTGGTGTCATTCTGTCGGAGCAGTATTTCTTAAACTGTTTGTTTGTTTATGCACATGCAACTTATGTTAAATGTGTTTTAGTCCAGGCTTCAAGTCCAATATTTCATTTGATTTCACATTTCTCTGTTTTGTTTTAAATTTCTCTTACAGGAGGGAACAGAGGAAAACAAAACATGATCAAATCCGCAAGAAGTATGGTAAGTAATGTCTGTACCTGACCTCTGTCATACGCTGGGTTTACTACAAATAAAATAAAACAAAACTTGGTTACTATGGTTAATCGTGGTGACCACAAATGAACCATGGATTTACTACAGTAATCATAGTTTTACCATGTAGGTTTAAGCATAGTACACCAAGGACAGTTAATACACACAAAAACATTGTTTCAGAGATTTTATTATAGTAAAACAAACAGCTACTCAGGTATGTCACGTCCTCTATTGTATAGCTATGCTTAAAACAATGCAACATTGTAAAGAAGTGCTTGATAAATAAATGTGAATTGAGTTGTGCATGCTCGTGTGAATGTACAGATGCCTCACGTTGTGTTTTGTGATGTGTTGGAGCAGACGTTCTGTACTGCTTTCCTTCTACAGTCAGATGGTTTTATTCTTGGATCTGAAACTCTGCTGTTGTTCATTCATTCATCTAACGTTGTGTTTATGTTGATTTGAGTTGTGTATTGATCTCATGGTGCAGTTTAGACGAAAGCTTCATTCAGCTCCTGTCGTGTTCTCCTGAGACAGAATCAAGCGTTCAGCGTTTTCAACGATCTGTGTGCTTCTCAACAGTTTTAAATCCATGGCTGTGTGGTCAAACGTTCAGAGATTGTGAATGCGTCTCACGCTACACAATAAGAATTAGACTTTTGTCTAAGTTGTGTTATGAATGAAGAGGTGTTGTGTTACTGTACTGATGAATTCGCTTCTCAATATCTGCATTGAAAAGTATTCTGTCATAGTTAATGTTTCAGTCCGGATGTGTGTGTTCACACTGAATCAGATCTGAGTTTGTGAGTTGTGCTGGAACAGTGAAGAGGTCAGAGACACACACAACAGAACTTTAAAGAGCCTGAAAGAAGCTGAACGTGCAGATTTGTGTTGCAAAAAGCAGAGAAATCTACCAGTGGTCTTTAGTGTCTCGCTGTTCTCTTCCTCATCTCATTCCTTTCTTCTGCTGTGTGTTGTAATCTTTCTTCAGTTGTGATGTGTGCAGAAGAGAAGATGAAAGGATGTGTGTGCTCTCAGAGAGGTTTATCTCTGTATCTCATGACAAGAGGCATTCTCCTCATCATCAGTAATGTGACTCCTGCTGACGATCTCAATGTGCTTTCTATTTCTTCAGATGCTCATGTTTACCGTCAGACACAGCTAGACCTTAGATTGGATGTTTCTTGTGATGGGTTAACCTCTTCTGGAGCAATTGTGTTCACGCTGTCTGTAGCACAGTAAATAGAAGCAGCGGTGTGTTAATACACTGATTGATGGTTGTGATCTGACATATGAACTCAAGAGAAAAGAAAGCAGATTTTTGGAACCATCAGAGATGTTACATTGTGACGCATTGTGTCATCACACTTCCATGTTTCCTCCTAAAAATAAAGCCACAGTGCGACAGATCAAAATGATTTGAAAACAGCTTCATTATCTTCAAGCAAAATCTCTTTTTATACAATTTTAGGGTAAAACATTTTTATGAGAAACACTCCGTACACAAGCTTAAGGAAAATCCTGTTGCCATGAAACTGTAGATTCTTAGGATGCACTGATATCTACATTTTGGCCGATAACCGATATATTGGCCGATATACAGTATCAACAAACAAATGATTACATTTACATTTATGCATTTGGCAGACGCTTTTATCCAAAGTGACTTACATTGCATTATTCTATACATTTATACAGATATCTGCAATCCCCTGAGATCCAACACACAACCTTATGCTGTTAACACTGAAATACAGGAAATCATGTTTATGAGTGTTCTTAACAGCCACGAGTCTAACAGATCTCAAGACAGAAAGCATTCAGATTCACACAATATGCTTTTGTTCCTATAATGTACACATTCATAAATACTGTCTCTACATCAACAATGTGTTGATAATATCAGTAAGTGAACCATCACGACTGAAAGAAAGACACAACTGGACTGGATTTGAACTGTTTAACCAGAGGAAATCATTTATCCGCTATAATATATCGGCCTCAATCGTATTATCGGCCGATACCGATATGGCCGATAGTTTATCGTGCATCCCTTATAGATTCTCTTATTTTCCAGTTATTAAAACAATGAAATGTAATAATCTATCACGCCCCATTAAATTTCATCTCAGTTTTGTCATAATTTTTGTAAATTTCATCTGCTAACTAGACAGATCCCTGTGCTGTTTACAGTCTGACCCTGTCAAAGGGGTTTCTAAGTTATGACTGATGCTGCGGTGCTCTCATTGGCTCTGGTGTGTGTGTGTGTGTGTGTGCGTACAGTGTGACAGTATGATGGATGCAGCTCTTCTGTGTGTTTCTCCTAGTCTCAGCAGTCTGAGCATCAGGGAACACGTCTGCCATGCGGTCAAACTCTCTTCTGTCTGTCCCCGGGAAGGACATCGAGTGTGAACTCACACCGTATAAAAAGAACACTCGCCAAACGCTAGAGATTGTGTGATTCTGAGCGGGTGTAGTTGAGGTTATGGAAGGTCATTCAGTTAAAACACATCCCATCCAGGGGGAAAGTTGACTCTGTCTTCATAACCATCTGCCCTCATTAGATAAGATATGATGCGAGTAAAATAAAAAACAGTTTGTTGTCACCCAACTGAAATGTATTTCTCCATCATTGATGTAGTGTTGCAGCAGTTAAAGCTCATCCAAACATTAAGCTTAAGAAGGGTTAAAGGGGTTCATTTTTACTTCTGCTTGTCGACAGGCAATGGCCACTAGGCGTCAGTGTCCACAGGCGTGTTGCTTTTGTAACCAAGACAAGAGCATTTTTGGAATATGGAAATGCTTAAGAGTAAACCCGACGCTATCATGGAGTTTTTTACCTGAAGGGAGGGGGTTCACACAGACCAATCACAGCGCTTGGGGACCCCGTCGCATTGATGCGCTGTTACATTTGTGGTTGGGTGCACGTCAGGCTACGGCGTAGAGTACTGCGCTGGCTCATGGGTAACCGCTTCGGCTCTGATGTATATTTGATGATGTTCTGTCTGCAGTGCTTGAAGATGTTTCCGAGTGTCATGAAACCGTTCAGCAGATGTTAAATATGATCCCGTTCTGGATGAGCGGTATGTGATTCACACGTCTCTTTTCTCTTCTTTTAGGTTTAATCCCAGATTCTGATCATCCCTACAGCAAGTTTGAGAACGAGTGAAACCTCAGCTGTTCAGCGGTGGAAACATCCGCATCAGCACACAGATGTCTGTAGGTTTGCTCGAGACGCCGATACTGAGATTACCTTGTTCACCCTTTCATTGGTTATTTACCCGTCACTCTCACTCCAATCACAACTGCTCACACCCAGTCAGTCCAAACCCACGTTCTGTCTTTTCATCGGTGCAACAAAAGACGTTTTTTTGTTATTTCATCTTTATAATGAAAACGTCTGTCATGTGTCAAACAAGATTAAAAACAGCATGAAATGATCCTTAATGATTTGATTTATAGGTTCTTTTCATAATCCTCTGAAGTCATACAGTAGTTTTGTGTGAGGATCAGATGCTTCTAATAATCTCTTTCAAATCTCATGTTCTCTTTAGCATGTTTTAATATGTGCAGGTGTTGAGTTTAACTCAATGAAGATTGTAAAGGTACTTTAGCTCATGCGTCAATTGTTTGATTCTTTAAATGTGTGAGAGACGTGAACGCTATGAGCTGTTTTCCTGTTCGACTGATAAAATCACACATCTATAAGTTACAAAGGACATGAGGGTGAATAAAAACAGATTTTTCTTTGAAATGCACTGATTTGTTTGTGATATAGTTTTAAATCGCTCTGGCTTCTGTTAAATGACTTTGATGTTTGTATTTATGCGTGTTCTTCTTACAATATCTCCTAATAAAAACAAGCTTTTAAAGAAGTTCTTCCGTGCATTTGGTTTTACATGTTTCAGTTTTTAAGTCTGGTTGAGTTTGTTAGACAGATGAGATGCAGAAAGTGAAATTCATGAATCTGAGATTCCCTTCTGCTAAACCACGAGCCGATCTGACTGGAATATGAACACAATCCCACTCTTATAAATAATCTATTAATGCTGAGAGGATACATCCAAGCAATTTCATGTCACGTCACCTTTTTTATATGACACAAAAAGCTATTTTAGTGACATTCCCTTATAACTGTTAACGGTGAGATGTGGATTAAATATGTACATTCAATATTTTTCTTGGAAGATACTGAATGATGATCATAATTGGTGTGTCGAGGAATTTAGATGAAAGTGTTCTGGCTTTTGTTGACTTTGGATAAAAGCGTCTGCTAAATGACTCAATGTAAATGTAGCTTAAAGAATTTGAAAGAAATGTCATAATAATTATTTGTATTCCTTCCTCGAGCCTAATTGTTTAAACACTGTTTTTTCATTCAACAGTATTGTGTTGAGTCCATATGGAAATAGCCAAGAATAGTACCAGATCTGTAACTTTACACAATTGTTATATATTTGCTAGAGATTTTTTTCAATATTGTTTTTATTTCACCCTGATTTTTCTTACTGATAGGCCTACTACTGACTTTTGCTACGGTGTATTGCGTTTATTCATATATATTTGCCCATGGGTTCTCCATCATTATATATTTAATTTAGTTTTCTTTATCATTTGTTGTAATGACTTACTAACCCACGTTTCTCAAGAGGAATGAACAAAACAAGAAATAAATTGATTATTATTACAGATTACAATGAAAGATCTTGAACATGTGGAATACGATGTGATGTGTGAGTTTGTTCTTTTTAATACACTGAATATAATTGATGTTTATGTGATGAATATCACACGTTTGACCAATAAATGACCATAACATTTCCATGACAATTATGAATACACAATTGTCATGGAACTGTTATGGTCATTTATTGCTTTAATTAATGAAGCATTTTCCACAACGCGTGAACATTCGAGTCCATAGAAAAGCGATTGAAGAGCCGATAAAACACAAATAAATGTCCGCGATGCGCAAGTCTTCACCCGGGGTCCTGAGGCGGAGCTCTGCGGATGACGGACAGCTCACATAGCGAATCACTGAAGCAGCGGCCGTCGACCGACCAATGGCTGAGCGTCGGGGGCGCCTCGCGGAATCCTGAAATGACATCCAGACCTCCGGAGGGAAGAGCAGGAATTCAACCGCAGCGCTCGAGCTCACTGTCGTGAAGTTTGACTGCGGGCGACAGATGTGTGTTCTGCGCTCGACACGCTAGAAATGTGTTTTTAAAACAAAGAAGCGCGTCAGTTTTACCTCAGGATCTCATTCCCGCTTTAAAGTCCTCCAGCGGGGTTCACGAGTCCCGTCGACATGTGTGATCTGTTGCCCGCCGCTCAACCGGCACAGAAAATCGGCAAAATGAAGAAATTACGGCGAACTTTGTCGGAGAGCTTCAGTCGCATCGGTGAGTGATGATGGTTGTGTTCGCTGGAGCTTCACTGGACAGACAGCTCGACAGAAGGCGAAAGTTTGCATTCGGACTGTTAAGCATCTTTACATCACAAACATTTTAAATGACGTCTACGGGAGAGATGTATAGATATAGTTCTCTTTAAATATCGTGGTATTAAATGCAGCAGTCGGCTTCGGTTGAAAGACTATAATGTGATTTTGTTTTAGCATGAAATGCTGTTTATTGACGTTATAACGCTCATCATATGTTACGCACACGCGAATTTTCTGTAAGATGATTTACGATCTGTTGATGCGAAGCGTCTTGGCACGGGACGGTATGAGATCCCGGCGATATAATACCACGGTATCGCGATTACAACACTAAAATGTGTCATTTAGAAATATCTGCGTATTAAAAAAAACATTTTCAACTGGACACAATGCATTTCATTTTGAACCAGTGTCAGGTGAAAATAAAGCCTTTAATATTATTTCTAAAGTAATATTTTTGTCGTATACATTAGACATAAACATCAAATATTGAATTTGTACACAGTATTTTTTGTAGTATCACAGGAAATGTTAGTGGTTTTCAAACCTCGGTATACCTTGGAACCGGTATTTCGGCCCAAGAAGAGAGAAGTTCAGATGGGATTCATCAGTTTTACGATCTTCATACATTTTGACGACTGATGCATAAAGAACATACAGAATACTGGAACATCTCAGTTGTTTCTCAAACACACCATAGGAGACCAAATTGAGACGTTTATGTCTGGAAGATATACGGATTAACATTTTCGTCTCATGTTGTTTAGACACAAATATGGGGTTTTAAAGAATACCAACATGTAAGTTGGGGCTTGAACATACATCTGTCCTTTAGTACTGACACGCAGTTATTGGTCAGGGTTAAGGCGATTAACGATTCATAAAGGACAGACAGACTAGATCAGGGGTCTTCAACTACTTTTCTTTGAGGACCAGATTCCAAAAGTATAAATAGGATGCGGGACAGTTTTTACCATATCATTTGAAGAGTTTGATCATGACTAAACAGACCAAAAGTCATGTTTTTTATTATGTCTTTGCATTTTTGTTGTGTTTCATTGTGTTTGTTAGCTGTATTTTGAGTTATGATGGCTATGATCAAAACCAACCAACTGCAGTTTGATTGATATGAATTGGAACGCACAGAAAAAAAAGAAGATTTTTTAATCTCATTTAGGAACCAATCTCTTTATTTCTTCTCTTATTTAGCATTTCTGTTATTTATTGCATTTTCTTTCTTTTTAAACGTTTTTTGGTTTAGGGGTGAGGGACATTCTTCCAAATATCTTCTTTTAGTGTTTAGCCGAACAAAGAAATGTATACAGGTTTGGAACAATGTGAGTGTGAGTAATTGATGACAGAATTTATATAGCCGTTTAAATAAATAAATGTTGTAATAAAAACAACACAGTTTTCCCTTATCGGACCTGGTAAAGATGATTGGCGGGCCGCATTTGGCCCTCTAGCCCTAGTCTAGATCATACAGAACACTGAAATATCTTTATGAGATTGAATAGTTACCAGATGCGACGTTTGCTCCTCATGTTTTGGGATTGATTTGGATTTTTAGTGGTTTGTGTATAAACTACAAAAAAAGTCATTGTGTAACGTTTTTCATTGAGCGTATAGAGGATGAATGGTAAAATGATATTTATAATAAGATCATGAAAAGTTTATTTCTTGAAGTGTCTCAAGCCTCTGAAAGCATGAGAGTTAAATCTTCTGATTCTCAGATATTTCTACAGGAATGTCTTACAATATATACTGAATATACTAAATAACAATATTATATATTTCTTTAGTTTATTTTAAGATGACAAGTATCTGGGGATTTTTGTAACTTGGATCTCTATCAAGTCTGATGGTGATGTATAATCGAGTGATGATGATATAGAGGCGTTTATTATGTTGCTGTGCTGCGGTTTGATTTGCGATTCTCATTGTCTTGTAGTCAGTGTCATAAAGACGTCTCTGTTGTGAAACGCTGCCTAGGGGTCTTTGCGTCTAAAAGATGCTGTCTGCACAGATCATGTGCTTCATGATTGATGGACGCTGTTAAATGACTGCTTTTATCCAACCAGCACAAGTAACAACAGTAATATGATCGGATCACTGTGTCTTTGTGCAGGAATACATAAAAATAGGATTTGTATGAGGTTTGTTCCAAAAACTAGTGAGCTTGGATTAGCTGCAAAAAGATAAAGGACTAACGAAGACATTCCCACAATGCATTGCAAGAACCTCAGTGGAGAGAATTGTTGATTTTAGTTAGTCTATATTGCAATATTTGGATGCACTTTTAATGCTCACACTATTGATATCTGAGTTTTCAGTCACTTGTGATGAGGTTTCTTGCTAAACAGCAGACAGGGTTTTGAAGCTCTGTGTAGATATTCTGAGTGTCTCAGAGAAGTTTTATCCTGCCCGTCACACACTCACTCCGCTCTGCTGTACTTTATCGAGATGTCGTCTGTAGCATTTACAAAGACTTTCTTCTGTATGTAGCAGGGGGATATTTTAAGCTTCTATCAGGCAAAAAATTATATTTGTGCTTTTTTACTGAAGTTAATGTGTCGGCTCTCACCAAGAGGTTGAAATGACTTGTCATAGTCGTGATGATTCACTCCGTTGTAATTTTTCTGTAAAGTGAAGGGATTTGAATATGAACTATTTCTACAGTGATGTGTCTTCAGAAGACAGAGAACAGCTCGGTATTGTCCCAGAACAATGGCAACAACATGAATAAATCATTTTTTCAAGGGACATGATAGGAAGATGCTCTGTTTAACGGAGACGATTGCTTGCATGGTTGAGCTTCATTTAATGATCTGTCGATGGATTCACAAATGTGAATATTCTACATGTTGTATGTCTAAAAATCTCCCCAGATGCCATTTGCAATAAAGGGTTAGTCGAGGATTTGAATCTAACCGTGCATTGACATCGCCAGCGACAAAGCGAGAGACAGTGGACCTTATTACATTTAGTCTTTTTTTTAGCAGACGCTTTTTTTTCCAAAGCGTATACCATTTAGTTTTTGGCTATTGGGGACAGGTGTGGCTCGCACCCCTTCCTTACCTCCAAAGTTTGAGAAACACTGTACTAGAGCAACCAAAGCTAGGAAGGTCTTCTAATGACCTCGTATCAAGAGACTAGCAACACCTAGTGACAGAGTTGCTTGCGGTGTGAGCGCACAGTAAGCTATAAAAAGCATTTTACAGATACAGACAGTAATACTGAAGTTGCGTAAATATATAATATTATATGATATTAGTACACAAATGTATGCTTTATTTGACCCAAAGCATGTACTGACACATACTGTTTGTATTGTACTTTCATGTGCATTGATTTAATATAAAACATTATCAAGCAGATGTTTAGCAGAACCATAAATGTTTGATATGCATGAATGTGAAGAAAACCCATCCAGGTCACATTAATCCCCAAATCAAAAGAAAGAAAGGAGAAATTACATGAAAAATGACATTCAAATAAGTATTTTTTATCACTGTAATGAAGATTTAAATTTTTGATGTAATAATTATTTCTTTCATTTTGAATTATTGTCAAACAGAGGTCACATTAGATTCTCATTACAGCCGTACATTATATTTTTATCTCTATACGTATCCTGCTCTACTACATGGATTTGTTTATTTAAACACAACACAACTAATGCTACAACAATGTACTGTACAATTTAAACGATAATTATTTTTGGCACATTGAAAATGTGATTTTTTTTAAATACATTGCATTAATGAAAACGAGGAGAGGGTGCAAAAAATACAAAAGGCCTCAAAAATAGTTTTCGTTATTTGATTAAATAATTCATGTGTTTTGATTCTGGCGTGAAATATGACTTGGATGTGTTTGACAGGTTTATTGACCTTTGACCCAGGATGAACTCAATCTGAACTCAACATTAAAAAGACTTTCATTACCTTAAAATACACAATTGACCCTATATTGTGTTCATTTATTCACCGTTTAGTGAACTAAATGTCTGATGTCATCTCTCTTTTCCCCCTCAAGCTTTCAAGAAAGAAGACAGCGGCTTTGATGAGGTAAGACGTTATATGTGTGTATTGGTGGGCATTGTTGAAGAACACCTCTGGCTTTTGTTGGGATGTAGCATGTTGGGTTGTGTGAGGTCTTCTGTGGAGGTCTTTAGGGTTGACATGTCAGTTGTGATTGTGTGTGAGATGTTTCATGGTTCTTTTGCTCTTTTGTACCAAGACACAAAATCATCGTTCCTTCCATTATCTGTAGAAACAGGCCCTCGAGTGATATGAAAACAACATGATTTGGACACTCTTCATGCGATTTCTTACTTTCGTTGACAAGTGGCTGAAGGTTTGGCTCATCTGTGCGGCTGTATTTTAATTTATTTGTGTATTTACAATTATTTTGTCTTGAGCACTTCATTTATATTTGAAAGGCTCTGTAATTAAGAACAATGTTAGGAATGTTACATAAAATATATCTTTCCTACATGAAGCTTAAACCACCATCTGATGTCCCCATTACCAATGTATATTGAAATATTTAAATTAATATCATAAACGTGCAAATTGTCGACTAATGGCCTAAATGAACAACTACTAGTGGACTAAAGAAATCTCTAGTCGAGGGCAGGTCTACTCAATTCTATGGCTATTGAACCCTGAAGCTTTGCTGCATTGCATTGGCTTCTCGCAGTCGTGCTCTGCAGTCACATCTGGTTAGAGCTGCACGATCGTTTCTCTGCTCCCTGGAGACTGCGCAGGGCATGCGGGTGGCTCTTCAGCTCTCTCAGTGTCTCTCTTTGAAGACTCGTGTCTTTCGACACACGTGTTACATTTGCATCAGAACTGCAGAGGTGGCAGTAAATGTGAAACTCTGAGGTTTATTTACACGCTGTGCTCCAGTGAGATGATCTGTCGGCGAAATAACACCGCAACATATATTTGCACATTTCTGATTCCATTGCCATCTGCTGTCTACCTCAACACCCATCTCTTATTTAAACCTCTATTTATGATAAGAGCACAATCTTTAAACTTCCTTGTACGTAAATACATTGCTATTGTTATTTTCCTTTGTGTACATGTTTACAAAGTGTATGTGACACATAAATATTGTGAGGGAGACAGACTTGTGCAGTGATATTTAAAATTGATGATGCAAAGCATCGGGATATCGAATCGAATCGTTGACATAATAATCGAATCGTGAGAACAGAGACGATGGTCAACATTAGAAATGTCTGCTTTTGCTGTGTATCCAATCTGAGCCGATACTGCGGTTTCAAAACCACTAAAAATGTCCGCTATACCGTCTCTGCGGTATGCGCAGCTTTTTCTCGTCGTCATAGACGAAAAGTAAGTTACAGGAATCCCTCAGGTTGTGTGCGAACGTAACGGAGTCACATGACCCTCCCTCTCCGGTTGGTACACGCAGTCAGAGGGAGTGAGTCACGTGTATGGAGGATGGCCGAAGGAGGTGAATCTTTGGAACTTTTTCACCCTTCAAAAAAGACGAAGTCTGCCGTGTGGGAATTTTTTGGGTACCGAAAAAGGTCAGACGGCAGCGGCTTGGAGGAGGAAGGACATCCAACTTGTAAATCTTTTTTAAAAAGAGCGGCTGCTTGGGGAGGCAATACGTCAAATATGATAGCCCATCTACGGGAGCGCCACCCATGACTCTTCGCTAAATTCAAGGCAATGCAGTCTTTAAATAAACATTTGCAACCATCTAAGAGAGTTAAATACTACTATTCTGCTTTCTACCGCAAGCAAATGTAACGGAGGCCAGCTAGTGAAGAGCTGTGTAAAAACCTCACACCCCGACCAACAGAGACGCGACTGCGGTCTTTAGCCTCCTCGTAAGAGCCTCCGTCTCCCATTCGGCATTGTAATGCTGTCATAGAAGCCCGCGCGAGCGGGACCCGTTACACGCATAACATGGCTAATCAACTAGCCGAACATGAACTAGTTTCCTCCCTCACGTTACTTCATAATGTACAGAAAGTGCCTGTTTGTGTGTATGCAACACACTAGCAATCTCGCACTCTTTCTCTCCTACTGTGTGTTTAAAGCTATATGTGTGTGTGCGCATCAACACTGAAATAACAATAATGGATTTCAGAGCATTATTGTGATGACAAATTTAATTGAGAAGAACTCACATATTCATTTAAATTATTTAACCTGACATGTTTACTGTTCCAAAATGTTGTATAGGTTTCTTCAAAATAAAATGTATTATGTTCAGTGGAAAAGTTTTTTTTTTTGAAAAAATAGCACATTTAAGAGATACCATGAAACCGTGATAGGTTTGTGCAAGGTTATCATACCGTCAAAATCTCATACTGGCCAATCCCTAATCCAATCCAATTAATTATGGTAGAGAATAAAGATTCACTGCGTTTCACACTAAAATGTTCACATTGTAAGTGATGTGCTGAAAACTGCATCAGATAAAAGCGTCTGTCAAATCAAACCCATAAATCAAATACAGAACGTAACCTCTTGTCCCGGACCATTTGTGCTGAAGACATAAATAAGACCACAACTCATGCAGCTTGTTTATAAGACATGTGTTTATTTCCAGTTGTGTGGACTTTGAATGAAAATTTGATTTACACTAAGAAATCTGAACGTTTCTGGAGATCTTTGACGCTGCATGTTTTGTGTGTAATGTAAGAATACTTTGAATTTGGATATAATCTGTTGTTTTTAGCTGTGCTCTGAGAATGTCTGAAACAGTGTTTTTTGGAATTATATCTTGGCAATATGTGCTTATATTGCTTGTTCCTCCTCTAAAACTGACGTTTGTTGAAATAAGATGTGTAGAGCTCTTCATGGGAACTGCTTTGCTCTGTTGGCTATAAATGGCTGCTGGCGCTAGAGAAACATTTAAGGAATCTGAAAGGAAAAGAGCTGTTTCCGGTCGCCGGGGTCTCAGAGAACCTCACTGAAATCTTCTGTCTGTGGGGGTCTGATGCTTTATGTATGTAATGCACTGCACTGACCTGCACGTGTGTGATGCATGGAAAATGACTCTTGAATCTTGCATTATCAATATTGTACACCAGCATTATGCTCGCTTATTAAATCACACTGATAATTCTGTGAGATTGTAAGGTAAAGTGCTTTATTACATATTATCAAAAGAAGAGAATGTAACAGTCAAGTCTTTACTTTAAATGAATATATTTTCATTACAGCTTTAAAGTTCCCCAATGCGTAATGAACTGAAGGATCTGTAATGCTAAATTCCATCTGTCCGTCTCCTCCCGTCTTTTCTCCCCGTGCCAGGACTTCATTATTTATCCTCTGCAGAGGATACGTTTTCCACTTTCATTTGTTGGGATGTCAGTGAGTCGAAATGAATTTAATAAATGAAATCTTTTTCAACATTTAAAAAGCTCCCCAGTTATTTGCAGAGAGGCTGGTCCCGCCAAGATATTTTTATGAAATGTTTGGATGAAACATCACCTCATCTAAGCATCTCTTGTTTACTGTTAAGATGTGAAATCTGTGGTCAGACCAGAAACATTTATTAAAGCGAGAAGTGTAAATGTTGATTTCATGTTGAGATGTCGGGTGTAGGGTTGTTGTTTTGTGCTGTATTCTGAGTCACATAGTTCAGGGGAAAGACTGGAAAACAATCCAAAGTTCCAGTGAGAAATTGTGCCAGTAAACCGCTGGCGTGTCTGAACTGCAGCGTCAGGACATCAGCTGGCTCATCTCTTCCGCTTAAAACACTTTCCAGAAACCCCAAAACATTACACAGCATTTCCAGGACACGGAATCAACATGTCAGGTCAGGGATGGATCGCCAGCTAGAGGCGTAGTCCTCATATCACATAGCAAGAGACAATTTTAATGGACTGTCATCTGTTTTTCTCTTCCTTCATTAGTTTATAACGAAGTGTGAAATGCTGTGTAAACGTGATGAGGTTGTCATATCATCCGTTATCTGCTTGTGTATTTCAGTGTGAGGGCTGGGCTTGTGTTGGTCTGTTTCCATCCGTACAGATGTCTGCTAATGACCGTTTGGAGGGATGATATTAACCAGCCAAAGACACAGAATTCCTTCTCAACGGCCTCATAGAGTTCGGCCTCTATCTGGGTCAGAAACTGTCAGAGGAATGGCATCTTTTCCTTCCAAAGAATACAGTGAAATTGTGGCCCATGTTTTGCATGATACAAGAGAAAAGAAAGAAACGTGTCTGTCGTGTTGCTGCTCAATGCTCTGTTGTGGACTGTGGTTCTGGTGAGGACCTCTGGACTCTTCGTCTTCCCTGCGGGAGTCTGTGAAGATTGTACGGCGTTTGTTTGTCATGTTATGGTTTTAAAGAATGTGCTCACCAGTTACTCCGAGTCAAAGCATCTGCTAAACTACTTGATCGTAAAGGAGAAAACTTCAGTTCAACCCAGGAAGTGCCACATTTGTCAGACACTTAAATCTGTCCGAAAAATGCATACTTGTTGGAGAGCTGCAGATATGACATGTTTTGCCAGATTTGTTGACCTGCAGTGGAGTGAGAATGACAGTTTTGACATCTCGCCCATCTTTGCTTTAGGGCTTTATGAGGATCATATGGAAAGGCTCAGAGATGGCGTATTTTTGTATGCAAACCCCGGAAGCGAGTTAGCATTTTAGGACTTCCGGTTTCATCGCTCCAAAGTCTATGAGGTTTTTTTTTTTGTGTGTTTTTCTAAGGTCTGTGGTAAACAAAACCTCTAAATATTTTAACGTTTTATTCTATGACATAAAACACACCAGTTACAACACGCTTGTGATTTGTTTTAAAGCCTCATTGTGTCTCAAAAACGGCGGTTGCTAACAAGTTGCTAAAAGTGGCTACTTCCTTTGGCGAGGACGTTAGACGGCATCGCGCATATAAAGCTCACAAATATTGCAACATTGGCACAAATCTCTTAATACGTATATGTGGATTCATTCACAGAGTAATAACTTACCAAGAAGCACATTTTTAATGAAGTTTGAAAGAGTTGTCAGAGGCTTTGTGGTGGTGACGTTGATATTGAGTAACCTTAAGTGTAGTCTGTTTATAGCATCGTGTTAGCTTTTACTTCTGCCGATTGTATTTCAGCTCCAAAATGGAGAATGTTGTGTTCATTTGTAAAGATTATCTTGATAGACAAACGTGTAAACATCATAAACCTTAGTTAATCACAGAGCTTATTTTTTGCCAAAAAGGTCAACAGGAAAATTCAAAGGCTTTCGCTCGAGGGAACCAGCGCGGCGCTATCCTCCGGGTTAGCCTACAAAAATACGTCGTCTCTGAGCGTCTCCATTGAGACCACGAGGGCTCTGGAGCTTTAACTGAGATGTGGGTTAATATAACTAAATGGACATTTCAATGGCTTTTCTAAGCACAACCGCACGAGGTTTTGACAGACAGTGAGGTTGGACGTTTGAGGTTTGAATTGTTATCTGATGATTTCACACATCACTTTCTATCCCTGCACTCTTCCTCTGGACATGAGCAGTCATTTAGCCCAGAGCTTGGATTCGTCCACGCAGGGCAGCAATGCCAAAGCACAACTCACATAAAGAAAATAACTCCACTCACAATTTAGGTTTCAAACTGAGACGGCAACAAAGAGGCCAAACTTCTGAATTGTCGCTTTAATGTACAGAAGTCCTATACTGTATATCTAATTATCTAGTTCAATAATCATGATTTAACTGCCAATATCAAACAGAGCCTGACATTTACTGAAGATCCTCACCTTACATCATTTGTGTAGGCAGGGGGATTATTATTATTTTTCTTTGACTTTCAGAAAGACAATTTCTGCTTTTCTGGGGGAACAACTCCCATAGATATCTGTAACCTAACCAATGTGTAGAAAAGATCAAAGAGCACCAATGTGTGCTATAAGTTCAGTCAGACGCATTGGTGTTCTGATTTATGTGTTCATCTTTTGTCTCAGCAGACGTCAGACTTTAGTATCCGAGCGTTGAACTCGTGTGTGCTGTGAGAATTTGCCGCAGGGGCCATGCGTGCAGGTCACTTTATACTGCAGTGGATCTTAAATTACTTCAAGATGTTCTGTGCCAGAATGCATTTGACCTCACATGTCACTTCATTTTCTTGTTTCCCTCTTTTGCCTGGACAGGAGTAAGATATTGGCCGATACCCTTGACTGCTCTCACCCTCTCTCTCTCTCTCAGGAGCCAAACGTCCTTATCCTGACCCGAAAAAACAACATCACATCACTTTTGATTCACATACTTCATAAGAGTGCACAGGGCAGGAAAAGTTGATCTGTCTTATCCTTTCATGG
The DNA here is from genome assembly GCF_947034865.1 of Barbatula barbatula. Taxonomy (NCBI): domain Eukaryota; kingdom Metazoa; phylum Chordata; class Actinopteri; order Cypriniformes; family Nemacheilidae; genus Barbatula; species Barbatula barbatula. The sequence continues at coordinate 575,247 of NC_136775.1, forward strand.
GACTTTAAGTGGTTATTTGTGTCTTTTAATGTGACTTCAATGTGAACCTTTGGAATATTTTCCATTTTAATTTGATGTTTCTTTAGACGGAACAACTTTACAGTAGGACTCGGGGACCAAAAACAGCCATTGCTTTGCTTATGTTGATTACCATTTGTGTAAGTTTTACTACAAATATAGTGTATAGTGTAATAAAACCTTGGTTATTTTTTGTATAAGGATGCATTTTAGGAAACATTATGGCCAAATAAAGTACATTACAATCATTGTGATTGTTTTCAGCAAAAGCATCATTACATGTATGAATGTCTCGTGAGTATTTGATATAACATATGGCAGTATGTTTGTATATAAAGTGTCATTCATCTATACATTGAGTGACAGCTGTCTGTCAGCATTAATTGACAGCATGTGGTTGTCAATCACAGACTTTTATCTGAAGTTATAAGGGCCACAATGCCGCTGCTTCATGAGTAATCCCTGCCGGTCTTCATGACCCGTGAGCCGCTTGTGTGCCAGCGTGGGTGAAGATCTCGTCTCATTAAAAAAATCCTAGTTGTATAATCCGTACGTTAATTAACCGCCTGTAATAGCCCCTGGAGGACGTGTAGTTGATCAAATATTGCTGAGATATTAAAATGTAAATGTAGCAGTCGAGTGGCCCACAGTGCTTCTGTCATTAGACGTGTGGTGATACTCAATAGGAAGTGGATTTCACATACATCATTTTGACAGGTTTGACTCGTCCCGTATGCTTCGGTGTTGTTTATGAAGACGTCTTTAAGGTACTGCTTGATGGGTATGATTGATATTTTAAATGATCTGAGATCGAGTTTTCTGGTCATTTGTGTTGTTGTATTATACATAAATATATATCCACATACACAACCGTTCTAAAGTTTAGGGCCACTAAATGCTTCTCTTAAAAGTATCAAATCTAAAAAATAGTTTCTTTGTTATTGGCAAAAGTATCTTTTGTTTCAAAACTAAAATCGTAGTTAATCTAAGTGTTATTGCAATGGATGAGTTGGACGAAATAATGAATAAGGAAAAATGAGTTCAGAAAAGATATGAACTCCTTTAAGAGTGTTTCAAAATCATCTTGGGATGAGACCTCAAGAAACTGCTTGAGAAAATGACGAGAACTTTTCTGTAAATTCTGTAAGAATAAATATAAGTGTTGATTTTATTCGGAAGTGTTACACCGTGCCAAAATGGTTATAATAAAAATGTTGTCCACACTACATATGGCGCAAAGCAACAATCCCATTAAAATAAGCCGTGTGTGGTTAAAATATTAATAGAGCAGCAAGTAACCCTAAACTTATATTTATGGATATGTATAGACCATTTCAGAGGACGTGCGCACCTGGACGTTAGCTTCCGCGTTCAGTTGGTCTTGTGTCTAATAAAATAACTATTTATATATCTTTTATTTATGTTAATATTAATTTGTATTATTATTTGACTGTATAATAATTGTGTTAAATAAGAGATTTGTCCTGTAGTTCGGTCGTATTTAAAGAAACCGTACGGTACATTGACATTGATCTTGGTATCACAGTCTAAAGTCAAAGCATTGGAGAGACAAGTTTAGCCAAGTAACGCTTCTTCTCATTTTCTTTTGATTGTTATCAGAAATAATCTACAATCTACGATTGTTTGTGGATGTGTACCTGAAGTTCAGTTAGGGTCAGAAAAGTGCACATGCGCAGTAACGTTTGTTTATGTTGAAACCGTATTTCAATGTATGTTAGTGTCATTCATCTTTTATTGTAGTAGAAACACCTTAATTGTCTCTGTCTGCCTGCAGTGTGTGATTGTTGTTGATGGGATGTAGCGCAGCAGCAGCAGCAGCAGCTGGGGTCTATATTAACCTGCAGTAATTATCTGAGACTGATGAATGCGGCAGAACCCCTCCCTAATCACAGCCATCAAAATCTCCATTCAGGTCATTAGCATGTGATATGTGAGGCCACGCTGCGATCTGGAAATATTCAAAACGCTCTGGAAATGTCAAGCCTGGAATGTTTGTCGGGGATGAACATGAGTTCATGCATAATGCAAAATGAAACTGACTCTGTGGTCTACAGCGTGACCTCTGTTAGACATGTTCACTCCCCTGTCATGTGACGCTAGGAGAGGGCTTTTACTCTGTCTATCTGAATGATAAATGACTCAAGAGCAGGATCTGTGATTCTCTGTCTACTGGTTACAGGTGCACTGACGTTTGCTCTAAGAACAAAAGACTCTTCAGCCCGGCTGATAAATATCACAATCATCTCACATTTTGCCACCAGCAGTTGAGATTTTTTACCGTGCAATTGCTTCTTGGAGGTTCAAATGATGAAGATAAGTGTTCTCTTTCCTCGAAAATCGTAATGGACAAAAACGAAACGCTTGAGAGATGTGGACCTGAAATGATCAATTGATTTGATTCTTCAAGGTTTGGATCTGTTTGTGGTAACTGGTCTTGACCTGTTCTGAAGATGAATGATTTAGTTTTTGTTTCACTGGTTGAGTTTAGTGTAAATTGATCGTGGATGGTTTTATCATGCGTAGCACTTTAATATGACTATTTAAATATATTCTTTGTTGTTTATAAAATCTGTAAAGGTGAAGTGTGTAATTTTGTGGAATAGCAGAAATAATGACTGGCTTTTGAAAATGCCACAGTGGGTCACACTTACATTTGTCTCTGCACTTGATACCAAGACAGTGTTTAAGAGAAACACAAATCAAAATAAATACACACTTTACCCTTAAAACTGTGTGGTGTTTCAGGCTGCTTTGTTGAGGTCTGATCTCTGGAGACTGTGCAGTAGCATGTGTGTGTGTGTGTGTGTGTTTGTGTGTGTTCAAGTGCACTGTGGTGTAAGTGTGTTGTAGTATGCGAGTGTGCTGTTGTTGGGTGTGGAATGACACAGGGCCTATGACGATTGACCTCACTCATTCCTCTGTGAGTTCATTTCCAGCACAGACACCCTCTCACTGTCTCACTCCCTCACTATCTCACTCCCTCATTATCTCACGGTCTCACTCTCATACTCCATCACTATCTCTCTGTCTCACTACCCCATTGTGTCACTGTCTTACTCCCTCACTGTCCCACTCTCTTACTCCATCACTGTCTCACTCTCTTACTCCATCACTATCTCACTCTGATTTTTGCGTTCTTGCGCCATCTTAAAACGGACCCTACGTCATCTAATACAGATACAAACATATGCTTTATGCCCTCTGTTGGAATAAAAGTGTCAACTCCACCACCTCTTAGGAAAAGTAAAATAAAAAATTAATCGATTCTGAGATAAACCAATACATTTAAAAAATCGTTTTAAAAAGAATTGCAATAGTTAGGTGAATCGATTTTTCCCAACACCCCTACTTTCCATTGATGTGTGGTTTGTTATTTTTGGCATAAATGTGGGTGGCTCCATCTTTGAGCTGTTTGTGTTTAGACTTCCGGTGGGCCACTATAGCTAATGACAGAAGTATTGCGAGTGGGCTGGTTTGACTGGCTAGTTCATATTTATTATGGAACCCAAAGGTACAAGCTGAATGTGTGCAGTTAGAGTTTCAAATGCAAAAAATGTCTACGAAACATTTGTAATCTGGATGTCGGGCACCGTATGATCTGTATCCATTATTCATTATTTTAGCCTACTGGATGTCCTTTCTCCTGGACAATTGACCTACTTGACTACAATAACTAATAACAACGTTTATTAATAACTTTCAAAGGCAGGCATTTATGGGTTTAGTGACACTTAATGTAGAAAAATATCAGATTACACACAGCTAAGCACAACTAAAACAGTATGCAAATATTGGTATAATAATATTAGCAGCAGTAAAAATTTTAGCTGTCAACATTTTCATATGTATTTAGCAGATAAAAACTTAATAGGCTAAAGCAAACCCTACTGCCAGAGGATCACAGCTGCATGACCAACAGTTACAGGACTTGTCCTGTCATTACATTACATTTTTATTCATTTGGCAGATGCTTTTATTCAAAGCACATTTAACATTTTGTCAACACACTACACAACACACTGGAGTTTTGTGCTCCACGGTCCCACCTATGAAGATTTAAAACTAATGTCATTGTTTATTCACCCGTATGTCCTTTCAAAGCGATATTACTTTTATTTCAGTTTATATCAGATGTTTGGCAAAAATCATACACCGTTTTGTTTCTGCTACTAAACTCCAAGAATGTCTGTTAAATACACAGAATTAAACCTGAGATGACAATGAAATGAGATTTTAAAATGTTCATTATACAGACAAGGAGCTTTTGTCTCCTCACACAATGCAAACTAATTTCAATGAGCTTTGATTCAGTGAATGACAGACGTTTCATTTTTGAGTGAAGACGCAGGGTGAGGAATGATTCAGGATTTAAAAGGTTTTCTGTAATTGCTTTCTATTGACAATAAATGTTTCTGGTTTATTACGCATCGTTTATTGGTGCGGTTCACCTTTCACTGATATAATATTTTTTTAGTATATTAAAGAAATTAGAATTAGAATTTGGACAGCATTTGTCCTCTTGATAAAATAGTCTAGTCTTCAGTACAGGTAACATGAGGTTTTGGTGCTATATCTTGAACATTTAATGCACATATACTGGCAGCATCATAGCATCAGGTGCGGAAGCAGCAGGAAAAGGACGTTCTAAACTTCATTCTGGCGTCTGTAAAGAAGCATTGCTGAAAGGGACGAACGCAAATTGTCTTCATAATACATTCATGTGTAGTCAGGAGCTGCGCAGATTTATTTTGTATGAGTTCTATCTAAAATTCTTTTTTTATGAAAGCTCTTAATAATTCTCCTTTTTTCTTTTTGAGCTCTTATAACTCTCATCAAACAGGTCTAGCACTTTATCTCTCATAACTCTCTTAACATCAGTCCCGCATTTTATTTTCTCTGAATGAGAACGTCAGCCGCGTGAGTGCTTTGCTTCCGATGGACACAATCTTGTGTATTAGGATAGAGTTAGGAAGGTGCAAATCTCTGAAAACGTGGACAAATAAAGATCATTTTAGATGTCTAATCACAACTTGGACGATTGGGATCGCAGGACGAGGGCAATGTACTTATATTTTTGACAATTCGACCAAAATCCATACCTTTCACTTCCTTTTGTCTTGAAGCTCAAAATTTGACCGTGCGCATTCTGACTCATTATGTCAGCAGTTTGTGGTCTCATCTGTGTATAAGCTTTACCTGGGTCATACATGGGATTAGCTGCTGCTCTATATGTGTGCGGTGCACATCAGGACAAAAGACTGAAGAAATGAATTTGTGGCTGGTGTAACAGTTTTTTTGATGAAACCAAATGAAGCAATTCCTTCATAGTGCCTCGCAATAAATGGAACACCAAAGCCTTCTTCAGGTGAGCCCCCTACAAAGCCCCCACACCCCACTTATATGGCTGTCACCTTTTACTTCTTTGCCGGTCTGTCTATAGGTACTCAAGATTAATATGAGATTGGCAGAAACTGCATGCAAGTTGAGTGTAATGTTCATGATAAAGCATGTATTCAGTTTTATTTTAAATTTAAATTTAAGGATGTCTCTAGTACTTTTCTGGACCCTGTCAAAACTGGCTCCATGATGTCTATACGGAGACCTGGAAATCTCTCATGTCACCTAAATATCTTCATCATGTGTAAAAAATTACACAAGTTGATTTTTGAGTGAACTTCCCCTTTAAATGGTAAAGTTAACAGCCCAAAGAGAGAAATTGTATTTATTTTCCTAAGTCATTGACTTTACCTCAAGGGTTTTTTGGACTCTAGCCACAGCGTCAAACAGCCGAGCTCAGGGTTTTTGTTCAATGTGCTGGAGTAATTCAAATCTGATTGCTCCTTCACTCCCGTTTCACCTTCAGACTCATTGATTTACTTTGTGTGTCTCCTGGTGACCCGTCACTCACAGATCTGATCTCAAGATTTGTGTTTTGATCCATCAGGTCGTTCCCGCATCTGTGATGGCTCACGTCATTTCATCATTGATCCGCTTTGTTTGGAACTGTTGAATGTGCGTGTGACCTGACGTACAGATCATACATACACGAGGTGTGACCACCTGTTGAAAAGAGCCGTTTTTCAACACCTCGTACTGTGATTGTGTTTGTGGTGAGATCCATGTCTCTGCCGTATGTCTCTGAATGCTTAAGTTGAGCTCTTCAGGTTGTGTGATCTCTCAGGACACTTGAACTGGTTAAATGAGCAGCGATGACACGTCCCGTGAGCTTCGGCTTGTGTTCTGGTATTAGTTCTGAATTAATTGCAGGTCGATGCTCCGAGGCAGTCAAACACCTTTCCAATATTCTGCTGTGTTTTTGTAATGATTTGTGTGAGGGGGAGACAGGAATAATGATGTTTAGATGCTGTATCAGCAGGGTTTTAAATCCTCCTGCGGTCGACAGAAAGAACAACTTTTAATCAGCCTCAGAGTGTGAGACAGTAGATTCACAGTGATATCGCTGAATCAATGAAGTGTTGAGACCATTTTTTAAAGTACTTCATTTTTTTTGTGTCCCGGTGGAGCATTTATGTAAAGTCCACATATCAGACGACTGCAACACATTAGATATCAAATGTGTTTTTCTCTATTTTTGTGCTATTTAACTCCACTGATTTTAGAATTCTTAAATGAAACGTCTCTGTGTGATAAGTGTTGTCTCAGCTGGGAATTCACAATGAAGGCAAGTTGGCTTGAATTCTTGAATATGTCTTGATCCGTGTTTTCCTCATTTGCGTGTGGAGCATAATTCTGCAAATCTAGTCAAATAAACATTCATCGAGTGTTTAATGCACATTTTATTGACGGAGATAAACGTTTGCTGTATCTCAGTGGTAAGAGCGTTGTGTTAACAGCACAAGGTTGTGTGTTGGATCTCAGGGGATTGCAGATATCTGTGTATAAATGTATAGAATAATGCAATGTAAGTCACTTTGGATAAAAGCGTCTGCTAAATGCATAAATGTAAATGTTTGTGGGGTTTTTGGTCTGAGAGAGGAGATGGGTTGGATCATTGTGGATTGGCTTTATTAATGTGTCCATCGTCAGTGTTTGTTTAATGTGTGTTCTAATGAGCACTTCGTATCACACAGTAAAGAAATAAATCCTGTTATAGTGTAGCTGTATAGAGTTGAGATCTGTATGAATCAGACACTTGATGCTCAAAATAGACAAATGAAAAGTGGTGTCCTTAAGAATAGGCTTTATGTCTTTGTTTTTTTATATCTTTTTTTAAAACTACTTGATAAAAATGAATTCTTTTTTATAAACAGGAATACAGCACGTTCATTACCAATGAACTACCAATAACGTTACTTTATTTACCGCATGGAAAGGAGGAATACAATAAAACATTTACTTTGAGTCATTTAGCAGACGCTTCTATCCGAAGCAACTTACAAATGTGTTACTTTTAGAATCAACTTTAAAGTATTATTAATTGCCTGCAAAATAACTCAATGGTCAAAGACCTAAATACATTTCAGATATGCTTATTGAATATAAACCAACCAGACTTCTCAGATCGTAGCCGTTACGCCACCCGTAGCTGTAATCTGCTTCCAGAAGACATCAGATGTTCACCAACAGCAGCTTCTTTTAAATCCAGATCAAAAACACTTGTTTAGCTGCGCTGGTTTACATCGACTGCACTTCTATTTCTCATTTCTTTTCCTTTTATATATATATACACTCACATTTTAAATACATTTTATTGCTGTTTTATTGTTTCTTAAAAAGTTTTATTGTGATCTTAAATCATTTGCATTTTGAAGATACATCTTATATGCAGCTTTTATGCAATGTGCTTTATACTCTAAACTAACTTGCCTTGCATAAACAATGGAAGCAATTGAAAGAACATAAAGACAACGAAAAGCTTAAGCGCAGTAAAACCGGTGTCATGTCGCCTACCACAGTATATAAAAGCTGAGGTTTTATTAAAATTTTATTTTAAGGATAGAAAGAGAAGAAAAGAGAAAGAAGTCAGAACTGATCTGTCAGGTGCTGACACAAGCGATGTGTATCAGTCAATTCTTAAAGATGTCAACAGAATCTGCTGATCTGTCGTTCGTTTGCAGAGCGTCGAGATCTGTATTAAGAGTGAAGATATGGGGATGCAGAACCAGTTCTGGTCTTGTAGGCCAAGAGCAGATTCTTGAATTTGATGCGATCGCGACTATAGGGAGCCAATGTAACTTAATGAAGAGAGGAGTGACGTGTGCGGTCATTGAAGATCACTCTTGCTTTTACTCTTGCTTAGCGCCTCCAAAGCGTTCTCAAGCACCACCTGCTGGTCGTTATATATTATTATATTATCAATATTAGTAGGGATGTAACGATTCACTCAGCTCGTGATGCGATTCACAATTCTGATCTCACGCTGCGATTTTATTCACGATTTTTAGAGGCAGATTAAAAATGAACAACTGCCGTTTTATTATATATGTTGCACATTGTTGTATTTTATGTCAAATAACTAAATTGCAGTTTTATAACATAGAAATGATAATACAAAAGTGTCTTTAATGTAAACAGACTAAGACTTTGTCTGTGCTTTTCCTAACCTTAACTTTTTTAAGAAATATCAACAAATCCACATTTACAAAGATTATTTTAACATCTCAACCGATTTGAAACGTCACATATTATAATCGATTTTCAACCGGCTCTTGGTTACATCCCTACCTATTAGTATATTATGAATTTATGCAATATAATGTAGCCAAACTAAAGAATGACTATAAATTGGTCATTTGCGTCGCTTTAATTCATATGTGGGGATTATGCTAACTATGAATGAGCGTGCATGTGCGCCCTGTTTACGAATGATTGGAATTGATTAACATACCCACATTTTACTATGAAATCTGACATTTGTGAAGAATTTGTAAATCTGGAGGAAAGTTTGTGTTTTAAGCACAAATTACTCTGAATTTACTATTATATTTACGAATGTTTCCTGAATGAGGCAATTAATTCATTTTTAATTGTTACAGTATAGAAACGTCTTCGGAGTAGAAATTGTCTGTTTTCCATCTCAGATCTCTGGTGTAGATTGAGGTGGTCACTGCTCAATTCTGTTGTTGTCTTTCAAGGGTGCAAATAAAGGGATCTTCTATCTGCCCGCGCGCTGATAATAACAGTCTGCTATTACTATAGCAACATCCGCGTGTCTCAAGGTTACTCGTGAGTGAATAGAGCTAGTGTTGTGTGTAATGTCCAGTGTTTATGGGATGTGCAGTGCTCCGGGTCTTTCTTCATCTCTCCTGTGAGAAGTCAGATAGTGTTTTGTGGAAGCCGCAGGTTTGATTGAATTAAAGGTCAAACTCTGACCTTAAGCGCACAGGTTTAGAGATTTATTGATGTGTGTAAAGTCTTGAGCTTGAGCTAAGTGCAGCTTATGCAGGTAAACCAAGTATATTTCGTTTTTTACTCAGATATTTGTACTGGAAAACCAGAGAAAAGACATTTATTGGGCAAAGAAAATTACTTGAGATATTACGTGCTGGTTTTATAGACAAGGCTTAAATCCCAGAAAAACGATGTGAATAGTTTTTATCTATGGACTGTCATTTTATTTGTTTGTTTGTTTTTTATATTGCTATGCTAGTTTTTCAGTTTAAGTTTTGTTCATTTTCAGTTTCAATTAGCCTTTCAAATAACATTTTGGCCAAAAATTCTTGTAGTTTTAGTTTTCATACTGTGACCTTTTTATTATTCAAATATGAATAAATAAAATGAATATATTAATTTACTGTATATTTATGTATATTACAGTGAGTTAATGCTGCAGCTGGACCTGTGCAGCGTGCGGTACTATGAAAGCTTTTCTGGTATTGTTGTTCATGTTACTTTCTCAGATTGAGTGCCTGGCAGGCCGGCGTTTCATATTTCACAGAAGCTGTGCAGGGCTGAAGTGAATCGATAGCTGAGAGAGAGAGAGAGAGAGAGAGAGAGAGAGAGAGAGAGCTCAATCCAGCACGCATGGGCTGCGCGGCTGCTGCAAGCACAACCGTCTCTCGCTTCCTCAAACTCCCCTGGATTACACCATCTCATTTTACGGGGGTCGCCGCTAACAGCCCGTCTCTTTTCTCACATGAGCCCATGAGGCTGTGAGGTCCACGCAGCATTACACGTCACAACACTAAAGACACAGACAACCTGAAACACGCATGCTGCACATCAGCTGAGTCACAGGGAAGCTGAAAGCGTCACCCTGAAAGATTCTCCCCGGGCTTTGTCCATCCCTTTTGTTTTAGTACGCTCTCCAGTCTTCCAGACTTCCAAGCCAGAGAGAGATTTTTTGAGCGCGTCCGGCTGGCCTGCATGCGTTTCGGCTGCACAGGTGAGCTGCTCCTGCACACAGTGACTGCGATAAGGTAAGAGGACAGCGTGGCGAGCGTTGATTCTCATTCCCCCTTCTGCTTCCCCCTGTCTCGCTCTCTCATCCCAGTTTTCCGGGCGGTGCGGTGCATGCTCCGAGGATAAGCAGAAATGGTCTCCAGATGCTGCAGTCACATGCTTAATGCTGTGTAATGATGCAGAAAATGCACGCATGCAAACATGGATTCGGCTTGTACAGGGTCCGGAACGGTCCAGCCCACCAGAGAATCATGGTGGTACTTGAAGCAGCCTGGAGAGTGGGGTACATAGATATGGACAGAAGACACACGTCTTGCATCTGTGGCGTGACGTGCATTTCGTCAGCTCTGATTTTGTCTTGAATGGCTGTTTGTCGTGGCGTGTTTAAGTGGTGACGTGATGACTTCTGGTCCCCGGAGTGGGGGGGGGGAAGAGATGATGGAGGAAGAGGCAGCGAGCCACTCTCACATCTCCTCCTGTGACGATTCATATCGTCAGCTTGATCAGGACGAGCGGTGAGGATTAGAGCCGGTGTGGATAAGACACTGATAGGTGTTACTAACACACTCTACATCAACTAAAACATCAGCACAATGCACTCTGGGTAATTTCCAATAACATTCACACATACAGTAAGATTTGTAGCCGCTCTTAGCAACCTAATGACTCAACAGTAAGATATTTGTATGTGATGTAAATGGTCTCAAGTTAGTTGCCTGATGATCATGTACATCCCAGCGAAAGTGTGTCTGTCTGGAGTATTATATCATTTCTAGATAGTATTGCCTCTAAAATGAATAATGTTGTACATTTGGATAACACGTCACAACAGAGTTATATTTGCTAACATTAGTTAACTACAGCAGCTATCATTAACTAATGAACATGAACACTATTCTTTGATCTCGGTTCATGTTCATTTCAACATTAACTAATACTCTATGTTCAAAATCAAAAGTTGTATTAGTTAACGTTAGTCAATGCATTAACCAAGATTAATAAATGCTGGAAAACTAGATTACTCATTGCTAGCTAATGCATAAATGTTAATGAATGAGACAATATTGTAAAGTGTTACACAAAATTGTTTAGCAGAATGTTTAAAAAACATATTTTCCAAAACCTTAAATCAATAGATTTGTAAAATGGGAGGGGTTAGTGAATTCAAATTTTTGAGCCCTAAAACAAACAAAAAATGCACTATTAGTTTTTAGATAAGTCGCTTAAATATTTGATTCCACAAGTTTGATACAGCGAGAAGGACCACCAGCTCCAAACAAGCATAAACCACATCATCATTGTCTTGATGTGGCTTGTGATTTTGATTGGCGTATGATGACCGTGTGTTTAATGTGTATACTGTATTCAGCGTGTTTTGTGATGAGTTGGGAGGTCATTTAAAGGCACAGATCCAGGCTGATGACATTAGATATCTGCATAATTCATTACACAAGGGCCTAAACATCTCGTTTGCGTCTCTGTTTGATGTTTTATGTAAATCTACTCATTAGTAAACTGCTGTTGACCATTGCGTTGCTTTCCTAAGCGAATGTCTTCTACCGTTAACAATCTGTAGTTCATGAAGTCTGTTTTTAAACACTTTTTTAAAATCCCTAAAGATCTCAGAATGAAAATGACTCTTCTAATCCAGGCGAACGCTTCGGCCCCAGCCGGAGATCAACAGAATTTGCCCACAATATTATTTTAGTGTCTCCTGGAAATCTGCTTGAGTAAAAGAGGTTTATTAAAGCCCTGTTGGTTTAGTACTGACACCCTTCCGCGGCTGTAATTGTGCAGTATATAATATCATATCATTAAGATTGAATGACTTCAGCTGTGCTTTTCTGTGTTTAATCTTTAACATTGAATATTCAAGAGGAAACATTAAACCTGCAACTCACTCAACATCATTACTGTAATACTTTCCATAGATTTGATCATAATGTATATTTAGTGTCGTGCATGTTGAATGTAAACAGTCAGAGATGATATGATATGTGATCTGTGTGATGATTGTAAATACAGCAGAGGGTTTGTAGTGATCCTAACAGCCGGCCGGGGGAATCCTGCCAATTTTGTCATTAATACCGGACAGCCTCTTGTTCTTTATTCTGTGATATTGATGTGTTGCACTCTCTTTAATCACAGGAAGTGACATCACTGGATTTGTCAAGGACAATGCTGTACTGAGGGCCGTACTTTATTAATCTAATACTTTTCTCTATTGAATGCATTATGTTTATGAATCACCAGTTTTTTTGTGTTTTTGTCACTGAACTTGCTGCTCTCATTGCTGCTGTAGATTTAAAGAGCGTGTTAGGAATATGCGCCTACAACATATAGAGGGACACAATAATTAAAAATATTTATACAATTATACAATGTAATAGATTATTATTGTGGACATAAAGATAAAAAGATGGTCTGCTTTGGCGTACTTTAACCTCTTACACGAGCAGACTTGTTTCCTCTCTGGAGAAGTGTTGCTCTTCCCAATTCCGCCGTGTAAATAGCAAATCTGCCATATGGCTCTTTAAGGGACTGAAAGATTAATTCTGATTGGTTTATTGCACGTTTCGCCCAAAAACAGAGAATTTAAAAATTACCTGACAAAATCCCATATGAAAACCAACCATTGGTTTACTAGAAATTTAAAAAACATTTTGACTAAAACCGAAAGTAAATTTTGTATGGCTTTGTGCCTTTGTGGGATTGTCCAGTGTATGTTTTCTAAAACGCAAGATCTTTTCCCTGGAAATTTTGTTTGAAAAAACATTTAATTGAGTGGCACGCGAGTAGTGTGCAGTTCATTGAGTGGCACGCGAGTAGTGTGCAGTTCATTGAGTGGCACGCGAGTAGTGTGCAGTTATCTTAGAAAAAAAAAGATAACGTATTTTGCATCTTTACAATACAGTACAGTTTCATTCAGTTTGTTTAGAACTAAGAGGACTTGTAGTCTTTTTTGAAGCTCAAACATTGTCATTGGTGTCTTTTGCAGTATACTGTTCTTTACATTTTGGCACTTTATTTAGGTCATGTGGACGTTATTTGCACACAGTACAATTAAACTGTGGTACTGTTCACAGCACGCATACTTAATTTGAGTAGTGAAAGAACTAATCGTTTTTCAAGCAATGCTACTGTATGTGTCTCAAGATGCAGATACAAACTCAATCTTCTTCTTTTAATAACACAGTTCCACTCATATTTTGTGAGACTCAGCCCTTAACTGTCCGATGTTTCATTTATTGTGTGGATATGAGAGCTTGTCTGATATCTACCAAATTTACATCAGATGATACCAACAGTAAAATGTTGTAATGGACGATGTCATCAGGGGGCGAGCCAAGCCGAGTCAGAGTTTCTGCGTATATCAGTTTGCTAGATGGCCATCTGCAAAAACAATAAAAACAAAGAAATCATTAAAAACGTAACATTGCAATTTTCCAATAGATATTTCGTCCTTATCTCATCAGTCATTAAGATTTTAGCACGCTCTGCAGCAGCACCATTTGGGTATTTCACTTTTCACGTCAGTCTAAGCTGACGCGTTCCACAGCTTCCAAAGGATACTCCCTCTACATTTGTCTCGGGAATGTGCTGTTCTACACGCACGGTCCACACGGTCTCTAATTGGGCTGCTTGCGGACAGAATGTATGGACGAAATTGCGTCATGTGGCTGGCACACTCACTCGGACAGCTGGAGTATACTTTGGGCCACATAATGCCCGCTCAACATCGTGATGTCTGTCACCCATCGGCGATCGATCGGCCCAACCTTAAAACACAGTCAGATGATTGACCACTCTTATGTTTGTTTCTTAATTAATATTTTAAAGTAATTTACATCTAAGGTCAAATTATTTGAATATACTTGAATGTAATGACGTGTCTAGTTGCTCTAATTTAAGCAAGCTTTTAGGCCATTTCATACAGTAATATTGAGAAACATAAATCAAATAGCCTTCACTCTGCTGTGTCCACAACATTGATCAAATGTCTGTATGTGTTGTTTGGTTTGTCTGGTGGTAATGTTTGTTATAGAAGTATTGTTTGAATGTATTCTAGTAAACAGACTCTTAAATGTGATGGATTGTTTCTCAGCTGTAGTTGTTTAGGCCTTTTGCTGGAGTCGATATCATCTGTTTTGGAGTAATGTTCCTGACAGCCGTCCGTTCACTATGCCAACGGCTACAGGTTCTGACATGACAAACAACATCACTGTACATCACAATATACACTTTAATACAACAACCGCAGCCTCAAAGACTTTTTCCCATTAAAATGTTTTCTGTTGAAATAAATGACAGCATGACATGTGTTTCAGGAATAATCCACCATTTCACCAAAAAGTATTGGTTCACTTGAGTCACATGTGAATGTTATTCTATTAGATATCAAAATATCAGTTTTCTGAAGCTGTAAAGCAACTGTTGTCAGTTTTTACAGGTGTCTGAATATGACAACTTTAACATTAAAATCTGAATAAGACAATATGAAGAGTTTGTTTGGTTCCAAAATGAGATAAATCAAAACAAACCAACTGCAGTTTGATTGATATTAATTGGAAGTTAAGCCGTAATAACTAAATACAGCCGACTAACACAATAAAATACAACATGATTAAAAACTGAGTTTTCATTTTAGAACCAAACTAAGGTGTTTGAGGAGTTGCTGGAAGAATATACCTTTCATGTTTCCGTTAAACGTGATATAGTGCATAGATCGATTCTACGTTATTATACGGCATGCACCGCTTTACGTCCCCACGTGGTTACGATTACCATTTTAGGTGGATTAAGGTAATCAAAAAGCTTGTTTACATGACAATTTCTTAATCAGAGTAGTGTCTTAATCATTTTAATATTGGAATATTGTTGTCCATGTAAACGAATATCAACAGTTTGATTTTTTTAAACATTTGACACACACAAAAAACTTTCTGACTTGAATTTTAATTCTGTTTAATGTAATTATTGTGCCAACAAAGTAAATGACATAAGATTTGAACATTTTAATATCTAATACAACGATAATCAGACTCATTCAGAATAGTATTTGGTGTCCAGCTTTTTGGGGGTCCTGTATATTCTTCAGAATTGGGGATGTTTGACTATGTAGTCCTGTTGGAAATGTCACTTATAGCTTAGAAAGAGAAAGCGGTCTCTGTGTTTTGTTCATCATTGTGAGTAATAAGTGGAGCTCAGACAGGAAGTTTGTGTTTCTGGAGGTCTTTCTTGAGGTTTCCATTAAGCTCTTTGAGATCCAGTATGTTCTGTTGTAAATCTCTTGCTGTGTAAACTGTAAGGTAAATGTTATGTCTGTCCTGGGATCGGGCTTATAGTTTCCCCTGATACCTATCATTTAGAATAAACGGACATCATTAATATATACATTATACAGTATTGTGTAAATAAATGCATTTCTCAAATGGATGGTTCTGCTTCTAAACAGTTCATTATAATGCTGTTTCTTCTGATATTAATGCATTGGGTTTAATGGTCAGGTAAGCAGTGTGGCGGTGAATTTTCTAAAGATTTTGATGTTTTATGGTATTTGTGTGTGTAGTTGTGAATAGTGTTTGTCTTTGTACTGTCGTGATGTGGTTGCTACGGTGTTTTAAAAAGTAAAACGAGTCTTTTCTCTGAGTCTCACAGGAGTTCAGAAAGATCATGTTAGAAGATGTAATCAGCGCTTGTCCAGAAGCACTTTGTGTTTCACTTTTTATTGATTTTATTGATTTATTTTTTAATTTCACAAATATAATTGTGTCTTAAAAACATTTGTTTGATATTTCTACTCGGTTGTAACCTTTGCGTAGTGTAAATTGAAACAGGAAGTGCTTCTGGGACCAGCGTTCTTTAGGGGGGAATAATATGTGACAAATCATCTTTTATTGGAAAATTAAACATTTGATCAAACTTTGATAATGGTCTGATATCTTTAAGAAACAGAGAAGATATGTGAGGAAGTTTAGTTTTCCAGTTCTTTACCAGGAACAGAGTGGTTTTGATTCACAAAGTGTTTTTATTGTCTCTAAATCTTTTTTTAAGCCCATGATACAGCAGATCCTGTTGTAAAAATGTATTATTACCCTTGACAGATTTGGTTGTATTTCAACTTGTTTATTATTGTACACTGAGAGAAAAGGGCCGATCGCTTAGCAGAAGTAAAATCACATGCATGCTAATGCTAACCTATATGAGCAAATCTCTCTCCATCACATGATGCACCGTGTCAGTCTAATGTTATCAGATCCACATCATAAAGGAGTCATTTTTTACATTCTCTCGTCATGCAGTTGTGCGTCTGTGATGTTCTGTGCGCTACACCATCTGTGACAAATCTGATGATGGAAGTGATCTTGACACGCGTCTTTAAGCTCTTAAACAACCGACAGTGATTGAGGCTCAATTAGAGCTCATTGTGTCTCGAGCGGAGCTAGAACAATAAACCAGACCAACATTTACATCTTATTCACCATTGACAGCAGTGTGGGCGGAGTCTGTCTGGGAGGAGGGGAATGATGGGATGGCTGTGGTTTCAGAGGTGAATCAGACACTTTTATCAGATATGTCTGAAAATGTTCATACTTCTGCCCTGTCCTCATCACAACAATCTGTCAAAAACTACAATTCTGTCATCATTTCTTCTCTCTTGTGTGTTTGTAAATCTGTCTGTGGGTATTTCTTCAATACAACAGAAGATATTTAGAGAAATGTCTCAGTGGTTTTGTTTTCATATAATGGAAGTCTATGGGCCCTATCGTACACCGGGCGCAATCACTAGTGTTTTTGCTAGTTTCAGTTCGACCCAGATCAAATTTTCCTGTGATGCGCCGTGTTGTTTAAATAGCAAATGCATTTGAGCCATTTGTGCACCCATGGCTGTGTTGGTCTAAAAAAGAGGTGTGCTCAGGCGCATTGTTGGCGCGTTGATATTTTGAGGGACTGGAAACAGACTGCGCTATAGACCGACTCAAACCTGCTCTAAAGTCAATAGCGCAATATTTGTTCAGATATTTAAAAAGCGCGTTAGGAATATACGCGATTCTGAGAGGTGACTTCTCTGCTACTGCATGTGAGAACTCTTTTATTTGGCGATAACAGCGGCTGCTTGAACATCATCCCTCTTATTACACGACTACTTGAGACGTGAAATGTGAATTTGAAATATTTTATTAGCTCAATTTTACAGAATGCAGACCTTCAGTGAGGAAAATCTGTTTAGATTCGGTTTTAAAGTGAGTGTTCTTAACAGCCACGAGTCTAACAGATCTCAAGACAGAAAGCATTCAGATTCACACAATATGCTTTTGTTCCTATAATGTACACATTCATAAATACTGTCTCTACATCAACAATGTGTTGATAATATCAGTAAGTGAACCATCACGACTGAAAGAAAGACACAACTGTACTGGATTTGAACTGTTTAACCAGAGGAAATCATTTATCAGCTATAATATATCGGCATCAATGGTTTTATCGGCCGATACCGATATGGCTGATAGTTTATGGTGCATCTCTAATCATTTAGTTTTCTTCAGTAAACGGGGAATCCTCAGGTCAGCATCTGTAAGCAGTAAGGTGACACTGTATATTATGGTAATGAGAGAGAGGCGGTTCATGAGCTGGAGTTCCTCCGCTCTCTCAGTAAATGTTTAATGTGAGGGGGCCGTGACGAACACGACACGCTCGCCTGAGCCCTTTGTGCACGCTGACAGTCCCCACAGCGATGGAGTGGCCGGTAGGTGTGTGTGTGTGTGATGTACAGTGGGCTGTAATGAAGGTGCTGGTGATGATCGACCGTGTTTGAAGCGAGAGATGAATAGATGAAAGTCTCATCACTGTGTGTGTGTGTGCAGGAATTAAGTTTGTTTTTCACAGTTTACATCATTCATCATCAGGGTTTTTACGTCTTGTTTAACTGTAAAATAATCTGAAACACCTGTAAACATTTTCTTAAGCTTAATTGTGAAAAGTTGTAAAACGTTGTTTTGTTGTCGTGCATTTCTCCTCATTTATACTTAAGCCTTGTACGATTAAAATTGTTTTGCTTAGTCAATGAAAACAGGTCTGTTGGATACACAGTATTATTAGTTTTTTATTATTATCCGTTAACATATATTACAATAAATAGCAGATGCTTAATTTATTCCAATTACAAATGTCACAGAAAATATGAGTTATGTTCACTGTTAACAGGTCATTACCCTAAATATGTTTTTTTAATGTAAAAAGTACTATAAAAGAAATACAAATGTGTTTATCATGAACAAATGAAGAGTTTGGTTCCAAAATGAGATTATTCTGTTTTTAAAGTCTTGTTTTATTGTGTTAGTCGGCTGTATGAGTTATTACGGCTTAAATCAAAACAAACCAACTGCAGTTTGATTGATATTAATTGGAATGCACAATAAAAAACATTATTTATTTTAACAGAGTTATCTCATTTTGGAACCAAACTCTTCAAATATCAATGTCTAAGGTTGAAAAATGGACTGCATCACATATATTCTTTTGTTAACACTGAAAACAACTCCTGTAAACCATACAAGGGTAAAACCGAGAAAGTTTGTCATTCTCTGAAAGCACCACCTTATATCTAAAGCGGTTTCTAATGGATGTTAGGATACGAGCGTTACTGAACGAGCGAGGATTGTTTATTTGGTCTGAGACTCTCTCTCCTTTACCTTCCGTCAGATATGTGTCACAAAGATGTCCACTCGCAGCTGCCAGGGATCCGACTCGGTCATCAAGCCCCTGGACACAATCCCTGAAGACAGAAAGGTACGAGTTCAGCGGACACAGAGCGGCTTCGATCCCTTTGAGAAACCAGCGAGTCAGGTGAAGCGTGTTCACTCGGAGAATAATGCCTGTATCAGCTCCAAAAGTTCATCCGCTGGGAAAGAGTCTCCTAAACTCCGCCGTCACTCCAGCCCCAGTTCTGTAAGTCTCATGTGTTTATTCTCTCATTCATCTCATCTCTGCTCTTAAACTACATCAGAATGGATCATGATTTTCTTAATAACTTTCTTCATTTCATTCACGTTATATTCCAATTTTGGAAACATGTTCCGTGTTGTTTAATCCTATTAGACTATATTTTTGTTGTATTATCAAACATATTAATGTTGCTTCAGTGACCAAATCTCTTTAATATCTCAATTATTTCTCCAGTACATCAATTAAATAAAATGGAGAGCAAAACTTTATCTCGAGTCACGATAGCAATAAGCTCTTTTTGTTGATGATTGTTTTTGGTGAATACTGTGACAGTTTGTGCGAGGTTTTAGTTCCTCAGTTTGTTTGTTTATTTGTTAAATATCTGTCAGTTGTGTTATCAGAAGACTGTGACTCTAAGTTGTGCACATCTTCAACAAAACACTTGTTTACCTGTGAGAGAAGATGACGGGTTTGTTCTTAAGGCCAGAACGAAGGATCTGTGAGAGCGAGAATTACCTCTTTTCTTTAATACCCGTCTCATTATCCCAACACAGAGCCCTTGCACTCCTAACACCTCACTCACTCACTCACTCACTCACTCACTCACTCACTCACTCACTCACTCACTCACTCACTCTATCAGGATAATAAAATCCCCCGCTAGGGGAACATTTGTGACATCTGTGCAGCACCTCGGATGTGCCGTGATGGGGACGCACACCGGCCGCTGGTTGCTAGGAGACGTCTGGTGTCTGGTGTTGATGATAAAAGGGTTTGTGGTTACAGACGGTTATCCGGGAAGCGTCCGGTGATCTTTCATGCCAATTTCAATGAGTGACTCCATGTAGTCCATCGGTCTCGGCTTACTAACACCATTACTGCAGAAGTGCATTTTCAGGAAAAACACTGACGCAATTTCTGTTGTTCTTTTAAGTGCATTCGTTGCATTTCTGATAGCATATACAGTAGATTGTAAGAGAGAAGAAATCATTGTTTTATTGTGGTAAAGGTATAGTAGCAACCTTATGTGCATGTAGTTT
Organism: Barbatula barbatula; assembly: GCF_947034865.1. Lineage (NCBI taxonomy): Eukaryota > Metazoa > Chordata > Actinopteri > Cypriniformes > Nemacheilidae > Barbatula > Barbatula barbatula. Next base: position 595,637 of record NC_136775.1, read on the forward strand.
GAGTATCAGTTGTATGAGCTTAGATTTACAGTGAAACATGAAAAACTATACTATATAAAAACTATTTTATCATTTCGCAAAGTGCAGAACAATTTTCCGAAAGGATAAATAAAATGTATATCAATTTGTGCTTTTGAACACTAAAGAAGATATTTTGAAGAATGTAAGACAGCAAACAGTTCTGGGGCACTTTTGTATTTTTCCTTCTATGGGAGTCAATGGTTTGGTCAGTTTTGGGTGAACTGTCCCTTTAAATGACTGTTAAATGATTCAGATCACACAGGTTGATTATAGAGCCATGCAAATAATGAAGAGAGCGTTCTACATGTTCATGAAATGATCATTTATAGATGTAGTGTGGTCATTACAGTCCAGTGTCTGTTGAATGTTCACAAAATCAAAGCTCAAGAGTGACGTAAAGTCATCCAACAGCATGACAGCATGACAAGACACATGAAAACTGTGAGAAAATCCAGATTATCACATATTCTTTTACTTTTCCTTAACTCAATATTACTGGAATCTGAACTTGTTTTCTTTGCAGTATTTGAGGTCTGATGAAATCCAGAACATCTTTTATGATATTTTCACCTATTTCTACAGTTTATTTCCTGCAAATAAATGCATCTGGAAACAGAGCCTCTCTGGTCTCATACACAAATAATTGCGTTGTTTTTTATAGGCACATTTGAACTTCTCACAAACAAACCATACGCACATGAATTTGTTCTTAACCTTGTCCTAATGTGAATTTGGAGTATTTTAAATGAGTCATTTGCTTTTCACTTCCTTACTATATAGTTGGTCGTGAATAGTTGTGAATAGTATGTCTGAAACCTCAGTATGCTAAAGACAGCAGGCGAGGAATTCCCGGATGGTCTACTACTTCCGCTGAGGTTCATGAGTGTTAATGCGGGCTAGCAGGCGCCCATGGGCACCGTGTTGGAGACCCTGCTATAGAGCTAGTCAATCGACGTCATTGCCCGTTGCATGCTGGGGTGGCGGCATCATCTTTGTAGACTGTTTGCTAGCGATTATTTTGTTTTCCTACGGCTCTCACCTTCCTTTAGCATACAGTGCTGTGAAGAGAATTAGAGCGGTAGAAAATATGCTGTCAAGTCAAACGGAACAACATTGAACTGAACTCACTAGCAGAAAAGAGCCGCTTCCACCTACAAATATGGCCACGACACCCAGCATGCAACACAGCGTGACGTCAGCGCCACATTTTCTATATGAAACCTTTTTTTAATGGCTGTTAGGTAGGTGCTTATTCAAATTCACTACGTACTGTCACAGTATGAGATTTTGGAAGCAGCCAAAGATACTCTAGGCAACCCCATGTGATGCTGTCGACAGACGCGCTCTCGCAAGTCCTTCAAGCACAGTCCTCAAAATCAGTTCATTCACAATAAAAAAGCTTTAAGTACAGACACGCACTTTACAGAGTTCTCTTTAGTTTTCTGTGCCAGCTGAGGACCTCACAGTGCCATAAAAACATGCTGCTGTGTGTTTAAAGGCCGTTTATCTCTCCCACAGACTTCTCTTTATTCATTCACACTTAAAGCCAATCATTCTGTGTTCTCTTTAACCCGCTGTTGTGTCATGTGGTTCGCCCTTACCCTTGATATACGCTTTGGTTTTTCGTCAGGACAGTCCAGCACAGTGCTGCCACCTGGTGTTGTCGTTGAAATTGTCATTTTGTCTATAAATCTCAGTTATTTTATTTGTAGTAATATCTTTGTTCAGTGGTGGACAGTAGGCTACAGTATAACCTTATTCAGTTAAACTTATGGAACTGTAATTCGGTCGACTGATGTGGAACTACTTCATATGTGTGTGTTTGACTGAAAACTAATGCACATCTGCAGAACGTTCGTCAGCCAATCAGAACCAAGCATTTCTCAGCCCCGTGGTATAATTAAAGTTTATAACTATTATCCTAAGATGAGAGAGAGAGAGCTCAGATTTTTTTAATATTTAGAATAAATTCTAATGCGAAGTTTTAGTGAATCATTTGTTTGTGGAAATGTTTGTACGCAGGTTTCACACACAAATGTGTGCGTACGCTTGCTTAGTGAATGAGACCCAATAATTGCAGAAAATCAAATGTTATTTTAGCTGATAAATCATAAATGATTTCTTCTGGTTAAACGTGTTCAGCTGCTCACAGTTCAAATCCAGTACAGTTGTGTCTTTCTTTCAGTCGTGATGGTTCACTTACTGATATTATCAACACATTGTTGATGTAGGTACAGTATTTATGAATGTGTACATTATAGGAACAAAAGCATATTGTGTGAATCTGAATGCTTTCTGTCTTGAGATCTGTTAGACTCGTGGCTGTTAAGAACACTTGCTCTGGAAGAACATCTATCATTTGATTGGTGAATAAACATTATACCAGAAAAGATTGAAGGAACTGCTGTAAAGTAGGTTTGGCACATGATGTTCAGGGGTTAAAGAGAACTATGCAGTCAATGTTTTCATATATAAGCAGTGTTCTTTCCTTTTGTTTCACTCTTAGGAAATGTTATATTCATATCTAGATACTGTATTTTGGACAATATATATTGGATATCGGCTTCCAATGTTAAAGAAATTATCGGTTATCGGCCAAAATTAACATATCGGTGCATCACTAAATACAATAGAAAATAACTTGTGTTTATGTAAGTAAATGTAACCAAACAATGCCTGTTTTGTGTAAGTGAAGTTCTTTAAAGCTCATATTCTCAGTTCATCACCTCAGAAACACAACGCTGGATCATAAATATTATCTCGCTGTGACTCTGATGAATACCGCAGGAGAATGCTGACTGTGTATATCCTGCATCTGACCTATGACCTCACATCTGCTCCTCCTGGTCAACACATGTGTTTCTATAGCAGCACAGCTGCCTGCATGTGAAATGTGTTTTTAATGAATGATCTGATAAAGAGACATCACAGACAGAACCCTGCTGGAAAAAAACACTTCATATGTATTTGCAATTTTATTATGGTCATGTTCAGATAATCATCAGAATATTTTCCACTTTCTAAGCATTATTTCAATAGGAATACAAAGATAAAGTGTTCATTATTTTATTGAACAGTTTCTACAAATAATAAATGTCATTGAGTAAGACATTTTAATCTCGTTTCAGCCCACAAGCCCAAAGTTTGGAAAAGCAGATTCGTATGAGAAGTTGGAAAAGCTTGGAGAGGGATCCTACGCTACGGTTTATAAAGGAAAGAGCAAGTGAGTTAACTGCTTCTCGTATGAACTCACATTTATATTTCAAATTTATTAACATAATAATGTAATTTCTTGAAAGATTGGGAGCATGTAAACATTGTTTTCTATGAACACATACGCTTCTTATAAATCAAAAAGTGCGACATAAAATGTAACACGGCGTGAAATGAATTGTGCGTTATTGCAGTAATTTTCATGGCATAGATGAGAATGAGACGTTTGATTGGTGGAGTTAATTTATTTAAGGTTCTGGTCTTGTGTTGGGTCTCACTTCATTGACTTTAAATTGCACTTCATTGACTCAAAGTCAACATGAGCTCATAATTGAGTCTACTCGAGTTCTTAAAGGAACGGTTCACCCACATGCCATTTCAAACACAAAAGATGTTTATTAGATGCATTTCAAGCTCCAGAAATGACAAGAAGCCTGAATTCACGAGAAACACAAGTCCTCTGACAAGAAGGACTTCTATGTTTCTAAAACTCGAGAATATGATATATAATGGAGAGTATATCAATATGTAGTGCTGTGTCAAAATGTGTTATTGCTTTTGCCGCCTGTAAGTGCAAATGGTTTTTATAATGTGGAGAACTTTCATGGATAATTCAAAAAGATCTGTGACGCCGTCTGGATTCACGACGGATTGGAACATTTAAACAAAAAACAACTGTAATGATTTGAAACTGCTTATGTTGCTGTTCCTTTCATTTTATAAAACAGTCCTCGGATATCAATACTTAACCCTTTCATGACCTGTAGTTTGTGACGATTAATCCCTCTTGGATAATAGAAATCATGGAATTGTAGAAGTGTGTAACCTGCCGTGTAAAATGGTTTACTTAATAGAAAAATAAGACATTGGTCTGTTGCTCTGTAGCTTTTAGTCGCCTTTGGAGCAACCATCAGTTGTCATCTAGAGAGATGTATTTATTGACCACGTTTATATGGACGTCAGTAATCTAATGATTTGTCTTATTCTGATAAAGCTAATATTACGATTAAGGTGTTTACATGAGTTGCTTTAAGAATACACCTTTCATGTTCCCGTTTGACATGTTAGACTACATAGTTCCTAAGCGACGCCGTTCCACGTTCCCCTTCATAATTTCATGCATCAACAAACAGTTCGTCTTCGTCATGGTACCACATACAGAATTTGGTGTTTCTTTTATTTTCTAGAATTGTGGCCGTCTTTCTTGTTCGGACCAAACATGTGCTTTCTTGCTCGAGGACGCGTTGTTTGCCGTAAAACGAAACGTCTGTCCACTGCCGTGCGTGTGTGTAACCTGTCGCAAAGTGCTGCGAAAGCTCCTACGCGCCGGTAATAGTGCGATTAAAGGTGTGTACATGTCTAAACCGCACTTCCATAATGCGACTAATTTAGGAGTTCTCCACCCGTCTTCATTGGATTATGTGTTTACATGGATTAAGCGAATCATTAAGCTCTGTTCACATGCTCCATTCTTAATCAGAGTATTGTCTTAATCGTGTTAATATCAGATTATTGTTGTCCATGTTAACGTGGTCACTGATCCTGTTTCTCTCTGACTGAAGACACATTATTAGTGCTGTTGATTTTATTCTATACGGTTCAGTCATGTTACCAAAGCCATTAACATGTTCATCTGGCTGTTGTTTGAAGGGTGAACGGGAAACTGGTGGCGCTGAAAGTCATCCGTCTACAAGAAGAGGAAGGAACGCCGTTCACTGCCATCAGAGAGAGTGAGCAGATCAGACCACATCTCACTGTTTACATGTTGTGTTTTCACAGTTTACCATTGAGTTTGGGACATGCTTCCATCAATTGAAATCTACAACTATAAGACTGGAAAAGTATGAGAGTGTCAAGCTTTTAAACGGGTGTCATGTGACCTTTACATTGCATAATGCAAAATCTGTTGAGCTCCTGACGGATGAAAGCGTAAAGTGTAGATCTCTGCAGCGAGCCGAGATGTTGTCGTCTCTCAGCCGTGAGTTTTCATTGGCACCTTTTTGATCCGGCTGATTCAGGGCTCTCGTCCTCAGCCTGCAGATGAAATAATTCAGCGTTTACTGGAGATGATAGAGGAAGCAGAACGTGTGTGGAATGAGCGCAGGATATCAGAGGAGAAAAGTCATTGACACTTCCAGTGTGAAAATTCTGTCAGCATTATAAAACATCGCAGAAGGTTCTCTGAGATTCCCCTCTGATGGACGGAGACGTTTCCTGCAAACCATTTCAGAAATATCTCACAAACATAAACCTGATTCAAAAGGAAGAAATGTATTTTGTAAATGTATGTTAGTCATTGCTGCGAGAGAATGAGCTCATATGAGGTGTGAGTTTGAGTATTTATAGAAAGTCTATTTTGTCTTGTGCATTCTTTCCGGGTGTACGATAGTTTTTATAAAGTAAAGTCAGTTATTGAGTAAGTACATAAATAAACACCTGATTCACATCAGTAAAATTATAATAATGATTAATGAGAAATCAGAATGAAATGCAGCTTTATACTTTAGTATCACACGGTCCGGCAGCTCTTCAGGACCTCAGAGCTCTTGTGTTTGTGTTGAAAGCACTTTTCTTTTAACGTTTAATCAACATTTTTCACAGTCTCGCAAATCTGTTTATTATTTATCATCAAACGCATGCTTAAAATATCACCCGCTCTGTGTTTGTAGTAAATGAAAAGATCGTGAGTGTTTTTCTGATGAAATGAGATTTCTGTGAGCTTGTTTGGTGAACACTAAATATGTAGTTGTCATTTGAAAAAGCATCTTCATGATCAGAGAAAAAAACGAAAACTGGTTTGTACACAAGCCCATTGACACAAACAATTAGTTGTAGACTTCTAAGGACTGACTTTAATGTTGTGATGATGCAGAACGTATTTGCTGAAACAATCGAGAGAAATATTCACCTGAGGACGAGCGAGAATGATTTCTGAGTCCATGCCGTGATGTCACGTCTTTACATTTGACACAGATTTACATCAATTCATTTGTGTTTCATTAAAGTTTCTAACTTAATCTCAGATGCTTCTGCTAAAATTGCTTAGTTATTGAAACACATGAAGACTCTGGAGGTGTAAATGAATGCAGATGGTCAGATAATGTGGATTTGAGTACATTTGATGAGAAAGAGTTTGTCAGTCATATAAACTCTTTCTTCTCTCTCGTGTGTTTGTAAATCTATATGTGTGTCTTGCTTCAGTTAAACACAACAGAAGATATGTTGAGAAATGTCTGTTCTTATAATGGAAGTCAATGGAGTTCAGTGTCGTTTCATTAAAATATCTTCTTTTGTGTTGTGCAGAAGAAAGAAACAGATCACACACAGATGAGATTTGTGCTTTTGTGTAGTTTGACGTGATGAGGTTCACTGTGTGAGGTCAAGACTTTGATGTCTGTGTTTATAGCTGTGGGTGTTTTAATATTTCATCTTTGTGTGTGTGTGTTTTCTCCAGCGTCTCTCCTGAAGGGTCTGAAGCATGCAAACATTGTTCTGCTTCATGACATCATTCACACTAAAGAGACTCTGACGCTGGTCTTTGAGTATGTGGTGAGTATCAGACACATTCACACCGGTTTTATGATCCCGTGTTTGATTTCTGTACTTCCGTTGAAATGTTCATGTAAGTGAAATTATAAGCAGAGCAAGTGGTTTTCAGCATTACGTTAAAGCCCACACCTGCTGTATGAAGCGTTGAATGTGGTGTCTCTCCCGATGTGCCGCGGGCCGCTCGCGCCCCATGATGCAGTTCTGTCACTGCGGCTGCCTGCAGGTTTTATTTCAGAAATGTTTTCAAAGTCCCGCTCTGGGACATCCTGCAGGCCGTAAGACAACAAGAACCTCTCACTGTTTTCACACAGACCTCCTGGAATGAGAGAAACAGCCTCAGGCTTTAGTTAAAGGAACAGAACAGCACAAAAATCTGACATTGTTTACACGTGGACAGGACTTCCTCCTGTAAAACACAACATAACGTCCAGGCCTGGTCCTCTCTCGCACTTCCCTGTTGTCGCTTCTCTCTTGTGCTTCTGGAGCTCCTCCGTGAGAGATGCGAGACCGGTGCACATGCTGTTCCCTCACGGCTCTCGCCCGCCCTACTCGCTACACATGTATAGCCCAAAGGTTTTTAATTACTGAATGATGAAGTGGTGTCTAGAGAACGACACTGACACGTGAATGTAAGCACATGTGCTCTTATGTGTGACGTTTTGTTTGTATGTTGATCACGTAGTTTTCATCCGTTAAATATAGTTGAATGTAGTTCAAGTTGAAGAAACATATCGTATCGCATACTGCACATCTCTTTATTCGGCGAATTATTGCATATCTTGTTTTTTTTACTCATACTAGACTGAAAACAATAACTTGTAGAATTTACCTAATAAAATCCTCGTTACAATTTGCATAAATGTTTTCTAAGGAAAGATGGTTGCTTTAATTCAAGTACAACTTAAAATGACAATTAATCTTGAAAATGAATGTCGTAATGCAGTCAGATGCAAAGCATGCTGGGAACTACAGATCCACTGCCAAAAATGATTTATGTCGTCTAAACACAAAATAAATAAGTCAACTTAATTTGACCAATTTAAATGGGTTGAACATAATAAAACTGAGTTAGAATGACTTCATCATTTGTTGAATTAATATGATTAAGAAAATCTAAACAACCAAAACTAGTTGATTTTATTCCCAAGATTTTTATGTTATTTTAACAATTACGTTAAAAACAGGAACATAATTATATGATGTATATTTTAATCATTTTCTTATCTTGCTAAAATGTCTTTTTACTGCTTTGTGTAGAAAATGCAGTTGTGTTAGAGAGAGAGATGGTGTTGTGTGTGAGACGGTGAGCAGGTGCATCCCGGCGTCACTTTAATAAATCACTTCATTTACCGTCTGTCCAGAGATTTCTTAAAGGTCCTGTATAGCTGCGTCTTAATGTCTGCTCTGGAAATGTCATTGTTGTTAATGATGCTGTTCTCTGTTCTTCTATGAGGTCTGTGTGAAGATGAAGGTCAAGATCATCTGAAGCTCTCGGCCACACCGTCTGTCGGCTGCTTTCATAGGACTTTTGCTCGTTTGTCAGATTTGGAGATTTTTCTCAAGAATGTGCAAATCCAGAGAAATTCCTATTTAAAATAATTGCGTGTCCGATAGAGCCGACAGAAAGAGCAGGGACCCCACGGATCGTTTAGCACGTTGCGGTGCCCATCCTTAAATAACATCTTATCTTTCAGCCCTACATTCTAAATGTATAAAAAAACTCAACTGCAATGCTAACTCTGAAACATGGCTTTAATTTACCTCTCATTGTGATTATTTGCTGGTGTCTAAAGAAATTGGATGTTGTCCCACAAAGTTTTGTTGCAAAATTTGCAGGTTGCCTTGTGTTTCCTAAATTATTTATTTTATTATGCCGCTCCTCGCAGACATCATGCCTGATGAATGATTGATGCTGTCCCGTTCATGCCTCGGACGAATCGTTCATTTGAACCGGTTCTTCCTTTTTAGTGAACCGATCGAACCAGTTCACCAGAATCGCTCGCATTTAGCGTCTCCCATAAACTATTAACATTACCCACAAATTAATTCAGTTATTCTGGCGTGCATGACCGCACGACCCTCAGTGTCCGGTTGTAGAAACTACGGCAACACACACATGCAGAAGTGCTTATACAGCATCTGTTGTTCTGTTATTATGGATCATGATTACTCTTTGGCTAGTGAAGGAAACACAAACAAGTGTAAATGTAGTTTACTTTATAAACGACATCTGTATGTCTGTTTTAAACACGTTAAACTGTGTAGCATTACGCTACTAAATCAATTAACAAAGTCCAATATCATTCACGGGGTAACGTAGCTTTACATTACACGTTTCTTTCAAGCTAATTCATTACGATGACATCAAATAAAATGATTTCATTATCTTGTCTGAACATGATGCCCGATCTCCATACACCTCTGGATGGTGAAAACAACATGTCCCATAATTCCACTCTCCTACATAACGTCATTTAGCTTTACCTTTTGTTGTTGTTTCGTAAGTGCACCATCTAGCGATCCAAACTCACATATTGTGGCTTTAGGAATCATGAAATCAATAAATACCCATCCCTGTTTCAAAACTTCCTTCGATACCTGTACTAGAAAGATAAAAGCTGTATGTAGAGTTGACCATCATGTGAATTGTCAGGTTAAAGTTGAAAGTGTTTGATGGATTGTGTATAAATGTGTGAAGTGTTGTGGTCCGCTCGTTGACTTTCATCTGAACGCTGTAGTGAAAGATTTTGCAGTCTTTCTCATTTCAGACACAATCTGATACTTTCATACTCGGCTAATCTGTATTTTCCCCTGGAATTTACGTCCTTGTGCTAAATGAGATGAGTGTGAAATCACAGCGAGCTCTTGATTTATTCATGAGAGCTGAACTAACGCGCAGGCCGTCAAAGAAAAACAATCAAAACATGAAGATTGGACAAGGGCTTAGCTAGTGATGGCCTCGGCCCGTCGAGAGATATCGTGTGTAGTTTTGATATTAATCTGGGACCACCGCTGCGATCTCATCACACTTATTTCAGGGAGAAAATGTGCCGTGTATTGTGTATGCGCTGCACGACGCTGCTAACCAATGGAGTTTTGCAACAAGGAAATCAATTCATTTTTCACAGCCAGCAGTTAATTGTGATTGACACAAGAGGGAGAAAACACAAGCGCCGGACGGACAGACTCGTGACTGCATTATTCATGAAAGAAAAGAGCTTTTTCTGGCGTGTGGTTAGCAGCGGCTGTTTGTAAATATCAACGCCGCAGGTCTGTGGGCAGAATAAAAGACTGAAGATAGGATTGTGGGTAGTTCTTTCACGAGAAATGAAGCCAAACGCACCCCTGACATTCACATTACTGTCACCAGACAAATCACCTTTAAATATGGATAATTAGGTTTCATTTAGTTTAGTTGTTATTTATTACCAGTTTTGTGCCGCGGCTTGAGTTCATTGCTGACGCAACGTTTCTGATCAGAATTATTGACATTTATTAATGTTTTGAAATAACTTTTGTTTAATATTTTTAGTTTTGTTTCATTTTGTTATGTGCTTTTGACATTTTATTCATTTTATAAATTGCTTTTTATTTTCAATATATTTTTACTTTATTTTTATTTATTTCCAGTTAATCATTTTAGTTTCTCGGCTTAAACATATTTCATTTTATTGCTTAGGATTTCACATTTTCATTAAGTAAATTTTTTTAATAATAGTGTTTTTATAACAGTGTTTTAATAGATTGATTTAGTTTTAATAATTGAACTATAATAACCCTGTTTCTAATTATAGTTAAATTTTTTATATTATAATATAATTAAAATGTGGCCACATATACCAGTTATTACAGACATCCATCTCGTTCT
>NC_136775.1:606487-611487 GCF_947034865.1 Barbatula barbatula
CACACACACGCACACACACACACACACAGTGGTTATCACTGAGAATCACACATTATAAACATTTAAAATAAAACGTTGTCCCTGATGAGATGTTTTAGAATTCTCACATGTTACAAAAGCGTATTTGTGCGAACCTCACTTTTACATAAATGACTTTATACTATTACTGAACATGAAATATAAAAATATGATCGTAAATATTCGTTCTCTTGTCTCAATCCAACATAAGACTTTGACGCTCCCTAACAGTCGCCATCTGTCTGCAAGCCCCGCCCTCCCGAGCGCGAGACAGCAGGGCGCCTGGAAACAGGTTCGAGCAGCTCGCGCACACACGCACACGCGCACGCACACACCGTAACTCACGCACCGAAACTCTTTCTTCGCGCTTGACGCTCGCGTTGTTTTCTGCAGTCGCTCGCGCAGCGCCGCTTCTGACTTTCCGAAAACTTTCCGCCGGAGTCAAATCCGACTCGGACGCATCGACAGAGAACGCGGCAGCGCTGGCGGGCGGGCGAGCGCGTAACGTTACAAGATGACGACGGCCGCTCGCGATGCCTCCGCGATTCTCCTGCTCGCGCTGGGGATACTGGGAGCGAGCGGACAGTACGGAGACCGCGGGATGTCGGTGCCCGAGCACGGCTTCTGTCAGCTCATCACCATCCCGCTGTGCACGGACATCGCGTACAACGAGACCATCATGCCGAACCTGCTCGGGCACACGAACCAGGAGGACGCGGGGCTGGAGGTTCACCAGTTCTACCCGCTCGTCAAGGTGCAGTGCTCGCCGGACCTCAAGTTCTTCCTGTGCTCCATGTACGCGCCCGTGTGCACCGTGCTGGAGCAGGCGCTGCCGCCGTGCCGCTCGCTCTGCGAACGCGCGCGTCAGGGCTGCGAGGCGCTGATGAACAAATTCGGCTTCCAGTGGCCGGACAGTCTGGCGTGCGAGTCGTTCCCGGTGCACGGCGGCGAGCTGTGCGTGGGCCAGAACACGTCCGAGCCCGCGCGCCCGACTCCCGACGTGACGCCCCCGACGCCCGATCACTTCGCGAGGGGGCACTTGACGTGCCCCGCTTCCCTGAGAGTGCCGCCGTACCTCAACTACCGCTTTCTGGGCGAGGAGAACTGCGCCGCGCCCTGCGAGCCCAAGAAGCACCACGGGATGATGTACTTCAGCGAGGACGAGCAGAAGTTCGCGCGCATCTGGATCGGCATCTGGTCGGTGTTGTGTTGCGCGTCCACTCTGTTCACCGTCCTGACGTACCTGGTGGACATGAAGCGCTTCAGTTACCCGGAGAGACCCATCGTGTTCCTCTCCGGGTGTTACACCATGGTGTCCGTCGCCCACATCGCCGGGTTTCTTCTGGAGGACAAAGTGGCGTGCAACGAAAGGTTCGACAACGAGTTCCGGACGGTGGTCCAGGGCACCAAAAAAGAGGGCTGCACCATCCTCTTCATGATGCTGTACTTCTTCAGCATGGCCAGCTCCATCTGGTGGGTCATCCTCGCGCTCACCTGGTTCCTCGCCGCCGGGATGAAATGGGGTCACGAGGCCATCGAAGCCAACTCGCAGTACTTCCACCTGGCGGCGTGGGCTGTGCCCGCCATCAAGACCATCACCGTGCTGGCCGTGGGTCAGGTGGACGGGGACGTCCTCAGCGGCGTGTGCTTCGTGGGCATCAACAGCGTGGACGCGCTTCGTGGCTTCGTCCTGGCGCCGCTGTTCGTGTATCTCTTCATCGGCACGTCGTTCCTCCTGGCGGGCTTCGTGTCGCTCTTCCGCATCCGGACCATCATGAAACACGATGGCACCAAGACGGAGAAGCTGGAGAAGCTGATGGTGCGCATCGGCATCTTCAGCGTCCTCTACACGGTACCGGCCACCATCGTGATCGCCTGCTATTTTTACGAGCAGGCCTTTCGGGACCAGTGGGAACAGACGTGGACCGCGCAGTCGTGCAAGACGTACGCCGTGCCGTGTCCCACGCACAACCCTCAGATGAGCCCGGACTTCACCGTGTTCATGATCAAGTATCTGATGACCCTGATCGTGGGCATCACCTCAGGCTTCTGGATCTGGTCCGGCAAGACTCTGAACTCGTGGAGAAAGTTTTACTCCAGACTGGCCACCAGCAAACAGGGAGAGACCACCGTGTGACTGACTGGAGTTTAAAGACTCTTGACATGTAAATAAAAGCGCTTGTTTTGTACGTTTGTATTTAAATCTCACTTGGATATCAATCGCGCCTCGTTTTTGGACTCAAAGGAACCTTTTCCAGTGCGTGTGGTTGATTATTTATACCTCTAGCACATCGGGACGTGGAGATTTCGTGGAATACTTGGGGTCTCGTGCGGGGGGCTTTTTTAAAGCTTGTATGTAAAACTTTATGACCGTATTTCCATTGGGAAAGTTGTCGTTTTGCAAATAAGACATAAACACAGAGGTTGTGCAGCTGCGTGCTGCTGAATTCTTGAACTCTTGGAATATTTGGAAACGAAGCGAAAACACACAACAGTAAGTTCTCACGGTTGGAAAAACATAAGTGCCTTCTTTCTTTTGGAATGAGAGATGGAGCGTATACGTGTATCTGCGGTGGAATCTGCACTTCTTTCTAACTCCAATGAATAACACATTTATTCTGGATGTTTTCTCTTCGGCAGTACGTGTTCAACATAAAGGGTTTAAAACACACTTTTGTTTATGTTGGTCATGAATATGACGTGTAAATGACAATGTGACCTTCACCAAACAGCAGTTTCACAGAATCACAAGCCCTGTGTTTAATGGACCGATACATTGACATAAGAACACAAATAAACGGATATATTTGGCTTTTTGAGCTTATCTCTTACAAAAACACAAACCATGGTTTCATTCAAGTAAAGTGTATCGGACATTTCTTTTTTGGCAGATTGATTATCAATATAGCTGTGGTTTCACTACAGATATCACGGTTCAACTATGGCAAGTCCATTGTATTTGTGGTTACTATAGTAAATAAATGAAGTAATAAAACAAAATAAAACTATAGTTGCCTTTGAATATTTTCAGTCCTTTTAAAGTGAATGATGTAAACATGACAGTAATTCAGTAATGCGATGATGTCATGTATGGGTTGCCCTGAATCAGGGTTTCCTCGTATATCATCAAGGGTTTTTTACACAGCACTCTATGGTAAATATCTCTGGTACAAATGCAAATGAATGTTTTTGTTTTTCTGTGTTAAAGTACACGTGACTGTGTTTTAAATCCTGTGTTCTTCTCAAATGCTTTATGCATGAATTTAAAAAAGCATTTAATCTCACGAGCATTGAAGTCTATATTAAAAATGTCTACAAGTCTGTTTGTTTTTTTTCTGCTTGTAATACTATTAAAAGGCCTTTATATTTATAGACAATAGTTTATATATTCACTTCTCTACAGAATAAAGCTCACATTTCTACAAAATGATCCTGTTTTTTGTTTGGTTTGATCTGTTTTTGCAGAAGGCGGTGGGGCAGTTTATAGATTAACATGAAGAATGTTTGTTGGACAGAATGAAAATGAAAAGTAATGTTGGTTTATGGTCACGTCAAGCGTTCTTTAAAAGTGTGTGGATTGTGTTGTGCAAGACAGATGAGATCAAATATGGCTTCAGATCATTTGTGCTCTTGAATTCTTCTTCCTGTTCTTGGAGTTTTTACAATCGCTTTCAAAAGAAAGAAAACATTAGTTTGTCGCAGTCCTGTCGTCTGGCTTTCTGTGTTTTAGATGCTTAAATACGTTTAAGAGAAATGTTAAAAGAGCTGATAGATACCTCTGATAAAGAAACATTTCATCATCAGAACATGAACGCTGGGTCAATGTTTACTCTCATTTTCAATCCCAGTATTAAATGTAAGTCATTATAACAGGTCGATCTTCTCTGTTTGATGTCATTGATGCTGTGGAGTTGTAAGAACTCATGTGTGTTTGTGATTTGAATTCAAAAGTCAGCGTTTGTTTCTGGTTGATTTGACATGGAGATGAATAAATGATTAAGAATCATCATTATTGGGTGAACTGTCCCTTTAAGGCATCTTATGATCTTATCAGCGTCCCAGATGTCTATAATGACTTTTTCTAGTTTTGTTTTTATGTATTTAATCTTTATAAATATTGTAGAACAAACATGATCTCTGTGTGTTGATGCTGACGTTAAGACACATTTTTGGATTTGCATGAAAACATCATAATTATGTCATATCATCTATTCTAGTGTAATGCTGCTCGTTCAGATTGTGATGTTTCAGATGTTTTCAGAGGTCTGTATTTGTGTGGGTCAATGTGAACGCTGTTTGTGAAACGCTGAGTGTTCATGTATTTGTGTGTGTGTGTGTGTGTGTGTGTGTGCGTGTGTGTTTGTTTTCATGCGTGAGTGTGTTTGTGTTCATGCGTGTTTGTGTTGGTGTGTGTTTTACATGTGATTGTTTCAAAATTTATTAAAAGTTGTTATAAAATTATGCAGCATAAGATTTGTAAGCACATACAATACAGTTTATGTGTGTGTTCATGCTTGCGTGTGTTTGTGTTAATGCATGTGCGTGTGTGTTTATTATTATACAGGCATGATGCTGTTTTCTGTTGAGTATTCTGGCTTCAAATAGCTCTGTTCCTCATCTCTAGGGTCCATAATCATCACCAAACCACCAAACACAACACAGATGGATTTTAAACATGATTTGGATGGATGTGATGGTCATTTACACAGCGTGTTTCGTATGTTTGATACGGTATACTGATGTTCTACTGGTGTTGTATCTGCAGTATATGGTGTGTATGGTCTCGTACATTTGCCAGAATATTGAGTATAAGGACGCAGAAGTCAGTTTAATTGACAATTAATGACACTTCTTGGTTGTTTGTCGTGTTCGAAAACAAAACATCAACACTGCCGGTAACAACATAACGCCTCCTAGCAACCACATGATGATTATAATGCTGTGTTCACACCAAACACGTTCCACGCTCTTTATTACCCGCA
>NC_136775.1:616487-626487 GCF_947034865.1 Barbatula barbatula
AATGCGTGACCCCTTTAAATTGTAAATGTAAGTTTTATCAGTTAGAAAAACATCAGTCTGAAAGTGAACCATATGCTTCTCTGTATCATTATTGTTTTAGTTGTTGTGTGGACGCTGCTCTCCTGTTTAGAAAAGTTTAAAAAATGTTATAGTTTTAGTTTTTTAGAGGCTTTATAGAGTGTGTAACAGAGACGGGATGGGGATTTAATTCACATAAACCAAAACACAGTTGTATAGAGTCAGTTAGGGCCGTGAGAACGCAGCAGAGATCTGATCCAGCACATGATGCTGAGGGGAATCCTTTAATTAAACCCAGCGCCGGCCGCTCGGAGGAAAGATACTCCACTTCCAGAGAGAAGACGTGTGTGTGCTTGCCAGCCGGAACAAGAGTAGAACACGATACAATGAAGCTTCTGTGTGTCCTGTTTCACAAACACACATATACAGGAGGTTCGGTGTGCGGGTCGACCCTGAGTGTATGTGTGTGTGTTCAGCAGTCTGGAGCTCATCAGATACGTGACTATCTTCCACAAAGGAAGATTCCTGTATAGCTTAGTGGTAAGAGCATGGCATTAGTCATGTGTATGGTCCAGGGATTGCACATACTTAGAAGCAAATGTATAGAATTATACAATGTAAGTCGCTTTGGATAAAACCATTGGCCAAATGTCTTAGTTCTGATGAACAGAAAGGAAGATATCTGTAAGAATGTCAGTAAGCAAACAGATCTCATCCCTCATTAACTGCTACAGTAGGGAAATAAATACAATGGGTGATGAGATCTTACTGACATTCTTACAAATATCTTCCTTTGTGCTCATCAGAACACATTAATACACATTTATTACACGGCTCGCTGGAACGCTTGATTCTGATTGGCCAGTCGCGTTATTATTCCCAAATAAAAACCTCTCGCAACTAATAACACAGTAACACGGATTCAGCAAATCAATTTTTTACAAATTAAATATTAATGTCTTTTTATAGCATATGACATTATATTTACAAATTATTAAACTAAATGACCTGTTCGTGACATCTGAACATTGTTTCTTACCTTAAAACGGAAACTAAATAATTGTAATGTCTTATAATGTATTACATTAACTGTAGTAACAATTATTTATAACACTAAGCAATTCATTATTACACTACACATTTTAAATTGGTTATTATTCTTTACAACAACATTAAATGCATTACAACACACATTATGAAGAATTATAATGCATTTTACCCTTTAATAACTCTTTATAATGCATTATACTTACTTGCTTCAAGTAAAGTGTTACCAAACTAGCACAATCAGCGAATTATCTCTAGTTATTTAAAAAATATGTACTGAATATTAAACAAAATAAATGATTATGCTTTAAAGAATCCAGAACACTGATCTGAAGAACCTGCAATGAAATATCAAGAATGTCTAACAAACTTTCTTTATTCATTCACTCTCACATCATGTCAAACCCGTGTGACTTTCTTTCTTCTTCAGAACACAACAGAAGATATTGTAAAGAACGTTGATCATCAAACACTGAACTCCATTGACTTCCACCACTGAGACATTTCTCAACATATCTTCTGTTGAAGAAAGACTCACGTACAGATTTACTTTTTGTATATCTGTCTGAGCTACACAAGGTGCCTGGAATGTCCAATTTAAAATAAGAAAAAAAGTTTCTGTGTAGAATATTGTTTGTAACACAAGTGTTATGAGTTCAGTGAGAACAGTGAGAATGTGCTTATCTTCAATTCACTGTCAGTCATAAAGTCATCTGTCAACGCAGGAAATCAGTTTTGCATAATCGAGTTAATAGAATTGTGTGTGAAGCGTATAGTTTCAAGTTTAATACATTTCACATGATATATTTCATAATATTAAGCACATTTAAAACAACCGTGACCAAAGTGCTGTACATAAAAGTCATAAAAGGAACAACAATAGGGTAATACAAAGACAAAGAAAGACCACAGCTCCCAAATCTGAGTTAAAAGCCAACTAAGAGACCCTGACAGGAAGTGATGTCATCAGTATTTGCTCTCAGCTGGCACATAAGTCACCTTTACTTGATTCCCAGTATGTTATCAGATCAAAGTTGTGTTTGTGTGTGCGTGTACGAGTCTGTGTGTGCATGTGCAAGTGTGTGGTTGTGTGTGTGTGTGTATGCAAACACAGTTTTGGCATTTCCAAAGATAGCCAGGCTGACATTTCTATTGACTTTGATGTTAATAATCCCTCACAACATCCTGAAAGCCAACTGATTGTGTGTGTGTCTGTGTGTGGGTGTGCATGTGTGGTTGTGTGCGTGTGCGATATAAATCCAACTATGTTTTTTGGGAAATGTAAAAATGCAGAAAGTTGTTCTGTGTCTGTATGTGTGTCAGGGTTGACTAAAAAATTAAGTACAAATAAATGTGTGGATCATACAGATCATATAGAAGAAAGAAGTATGGAATCACTCAATGTTGAGGAAGAAATGAGAGGTTGTATATCAGCGTGTGTTTGAAGGACATGTCATGTGTGTTCTCTGTTAGGAAGCCACTATTCTTACACATAAGAAACAAACACAACCTATAAATGTTTACACTTCAGTCAATGTTGAATGAGAAGGATATTTATTTTAAAAGAATGATGATGAAGAGAAAATATGAAGTGATGTTCCAGACAAACAGAGCTAACGTTTGTGAATATAGGTCCATGTATAAAAAGATTGGTTTATATATGATGTTAAAATGACTGTACTGGATTGTTCCATAAAGAACCATTAACATCCACACAAGTGTTCTTTGTAGTGAATAAGGGTTCTTCGAACCATAGAAAGTAAGAAAGACTAAGGCCCGGTTTCATATATGATACCTTACTATTTATATGAATTCATATACTTGATTTAGATGATAACTATATATTTTATATTTCCCCAAATACCTGATGCAGGTTTAATGTAATAGATTAATCAGGAACACTTTACAATAAGATTGTTTTATTGACATTTTAAATGTCGTTTTTTAGCATGAATTAATTTTTATTCATGTTACTTAATTTAAATAATGTTAACAACTGCTGATTTCAATAACGGTTTAGTAAATTCCAAAACAAACATGAATAAACATTTAAGAAGATTTGTTCGTTGTTAGTTCATGTTAGCTATACATTTATTAATGATATAAAAACAGATTGTAAAGTGTTACCTTTTGTTATCTTTTGCTCTCCGTAACTTAAAGGGAGTTAACAATATATCATTTACGTGATTTATTATGGTGTTGCAGTTGTGACATTTACAGTTGAAGTCAAAGACAGGTCAACATGATGATATACTGTATAATATATGAAGGAAGTATAGAATCACTGTCTGCCCCTCAGCTGTCGTATCATTTTCTTCTCTGTTTCCTCAGGAATTATCCAGCACACTTAAACAAGCAGGTGTTCAGAAGAAGGTGTGGAGACACCTGTCATTCAATCTCATTGAGCGCAGTTATTTACTTCAGGCCCGAGGTGAATGAACCTGTCTGTGCACGGATCTCTGTCAGGGGACGGGACGGGGTCACGCTTCGTTTGGGTTCTGAGAGCAGCTGTCAGACTCCAGTTACAGGACATCCGTTCAGAAACACCTCCTTGCTCTTTAAAAGCTGCTTTAGGTTGTGAGGATGAGAGGAAAATTACAGGCTCAGCGCATGAAGAACGTATCAGTGTTTTCTGGCTTCTAAAAATGCATCACTCTTTTACCCTGCACTTTGTTAAGTGACGTTTTTTATTTCAATTGTTTTAATAATAATAATGTTTAGAAATGTTCAAAGTCAAGTGCGCATTAATGCATACTTTATAAACCGTGTTTGCCCTGAAGGGCCAAAGCATGCTGAGTTTGTTCTTGATTGTGTTGCGCTGTTGTTTGAGCTTGAAGCGTGGCATGCTGGGAAAGCGTGTGTTTGAACGCTTGAGAAATGTCCTCTGGAATCACCTTCCTTTGACACGCAGCTGTCTGGAGACATCACAAAACAAACTTCAGCGAGCTGTCATTCTCTCCACGGATGCTGAAGTAAAGTCACACACCCAAACGCTTCTGATGCAATCTAAACGTGTATTCTCATTTCATAATAATAGCGTACAGTACTTCACAGCTTTAATGCTTCACGGCTTTTTTTTCGTTTGATTGCAAATATGACACAGATCGCATTCATGAGGTCTAGTTAAATTGAAAGAGAATGTGTGGTGCAGAGCATTGTGGGTAGCCTACTGTAAATGTGGGGATTTCTTTGGTTTTATACAGATTATAATACGTTTTTTCTATGTTTTTTAAAGCTGTTTTGCAACAATGATAAAATGTGAGTATTCTGCTCTGATATTTGATGGTACTTGTAAGAAGAATAATATTGTCAATCCTTCTGAGCAAACATTAAACCATCCATGAGTCTCTCGGCGGTCTCCTCAGATCTTCTGTACTTTCTCTGGCCCACAGACTTCTGGGAATGCACACTTCTTTCATCACGCCTGCCATGAGAAGTCCTGTAATGACAAGCATCCCTGTCCCTGGCAAAAGATGGATGTGTTTCCATGAGGGCGAGCATCCGGACCGGTACAGTGTTTTTCTTACTCTACTCTTTCATGTGTAATGGAGCAAGTGTGCTGGAATCTGACAGAGATGACAATCATGAGAGGATGATGTGTTCAAGTTCATTCCTACTTGCTTAAAGAGTGTTCAAGAGCGTGCTATATTTAGCTCTGTGAACATTTCTCTGCTTGTTATCTTCTGACTGTCACTAGCACGCTTGTTACACACCAAAACATCTGAGGAACATTGCTTTGAAAAAATAAGCATTCCTTAAGTTCATTTTATTTTGTATACTTAAGCAAATTCTTCAGGTATAAGAACACATTTATGAATGCTTCATACTAGTATGCCTGTAAGGAGTTTTAATGCTACTAGGCACTCAATTTGAAGGATACTTTAACGTAAGAGTAGAAAACTTTAAAGCAATTCTTTACCCCAAAAATGGTCCCTATTGACGTTCCATCTTTGCGTGAACTATTCCTTTAAGTACACAACGAGGTTGCAACTATTTTTCTTTTGTACTTGATGTACACTCTTACAAATTAAGGTGCTTAAAAGGTTGTTAAAAGCGATGCCATAGAAGAACCATTTTTGGTTCCACAAAGATCCATTCAGTCAAAGGTTCTTCAAAGATCAATCTCTTTCTTACCTTTTTTTATCATCTGGAGAACCTTTTTCGCTGCAAACAACCTTTTATGAAACAGAAAAGTTCTTCAGATGTTAAAAGGTTCTTCTATCTTTTGGTAAAACTTTACATTAAGGCTCTCTTAATAAAGCATTTATAAATGTGTTCATTAATGATTAATAAGTCATTTACAAATGCATTATGAACAAGTTATAATGGCATGAATAAAAAGAGGGATTCTAATGAAATACCTGCAAATAGTGAGCCATGTTTAACTCACATGTTTTAAATGCTTAATAAATGTATTTATCTTGATGTTGTTTGTAATATAGTCCGTCAGACTGGACACTGAAGGGTGTTGTGTTGTTGTTCTTATACCTGCTCACTATTTGGCAGGTATTTCATTAGAATCCCTCTTTTTATTCATGCAGTTATAACTGCTTTATAATGACTTATTAATCATTAATGGACACATTTATAAACGCTTCATAAAGAGTACCTTACTGTAAAGTGTTACCTATCTTTTTTAGGAGTTAAAGTACACTGAGTCAACAACTTAGTTGTTTTCATACTGCAAGTTATTGTTATTTAAGTGAACTTAACATCATACTGTTCTTATTGTTATACTGTTTATATATTACACTGTTAAAAATAAAGGTGCTTCACGTGCCATAGAATAACCATTTGGTTCCATAAAGAAGCTTTAACATCCGAAAGAACCTTTCTGTTTCACAAAAGGTACTTTGTGGCAATTTTTTCTTAAAAGAGCTCTTTCTTTAAAGAACCTTTGACTGAAAGTTTGTGAAACTAAAAAGATTTCTTCTATGGCATCGCTGTTAAGAACCTTTTAAGCCCCTTTATTTTTAAGAGTGTATACAACTGTGTTCAATTTGTGTTCCTAAGTGTTCTCGAAGTAAATTTCTATCCAAGAACACTTCCAAACAGGAACATATAATATCATGTGTTCTCTGTATTAAAGTCACTTACGCAACCAAATGTTTTTAACGCTGGTGTGCACTATGAAAAACGCTAGTATTGAATAAGTATACGTGTACTTTCCTGTATTTTTAAGCAGTATATATCTCAGACAACAGAATGCAAGCTGAAATAATGAGGTGATAACAAACACCCCTCAGGTGTGTCCCTCTGAACGCTGCAGGTGTGGCCTGTTGTAGGACATTGAAGGACCTTTATCAGTACGTGTTGAAGAGCCGGCGGCTGAAATAATACAGAATGTTCTTCTTGTGTTCATCGCTCGCAGCTCTTCAAACACTGCGTCATCTCTGAGGACCAACTCTCATGTTTCACATCGCAGGGAGACACCTGAGACGGTTCATATCCCGGAGAGAAGAGGCAGATCTGAAGCTGCGGGACGGACAGATGAGATGTTATTGTGACTCCCTACAGGTGCGTAAGAGATTCGCTTTTTGGAATCAAGAGCTTGCAGTAAACAGACAAACGTAACATTATATGATTCAGCGGGTGGGCGTGTGAATGAAAGAGCTGTGCTGTAAGCTGATTGGTTGTTAATCATGTTTTATTATTAATATTGACTGTACACGTTGTGCAGTTGAAAATGATTCGTAATCAGAAATGAATACCCATTGAATACTCTTTTACCCAGTTTATGGGTAATTTATAAAAGTGTTGGATTGTTTAACCCATCGTTGAGTTACAGCAGCCCAGCGTTACGGTACCATTTTCATAACTTATGGTTTTACATGATATTCATTTTAAGAATCGTATGTGCATATTTTTAAATTGTGTTTAAAAACTTTTGAGTTTTTCCATGTCATTTGTTTGGTGCACAGCAGAGTTACGACACTCGATCTCGCCGCCGTGTGGTCACGTAATTCATGGAGCGCTAAATAGTTCCAAGCAAATCTGTGCGGTCAACCTATTTAAAGCGATAACAAACAAGTCCTGCACAATGCACAATACGGAATTGTGTGTTTACAGTGTCGTAAAAACCGACGATTTCCTGCTGGCAGCTCAATACACGTGAGTTTGTTTACAAAGCCAACGGACCCAGATACGTATATGAAATCTGTATATGTAACTGTACTGCTTTTGAAATCAACGTTTCATCTCAGTTGTAGACCATTATATTATTCATTATTATTCATTATTATTCATTATTATTCATTAAAGCACAGATTTGAAAAGAAAGTTTGAATTATAATGTCAATTCCACTATAATACGCACATATACTAAACAAAGTAAAAAGTTTAATTACATCAGAAGTAAAAAAAATTAAGTAATGCCTTACTTTACTTTTTCAATGGAAAATTAATTTAATTACAGTAACTAATAACTTAGTAACTAGTAATATCCCCACACTGCTTATTACTACGGTTACTACATTTATACCAGCATTTTGTCTGGGGAGTAATATGAATGTAAGACCTATGAACATAAGATTTGTCCGCCAACTGGTTAAAATGTATAAACAAGGTGTTATTTCACCAAGTGTACAGCAAATGTGTTTGGGAGACATTGAAATGAATGGTAATCGGATGCTCCGTTACGCCATTTACTTCTGCATTCCATTCTTCCAACGGACGTCTACACGAGTGTCGTAATTCAGATTTTCAACAGCTTAGAATTTCAACGGTTCCTTTGTATTGACATTACCTATAAAACATAAAATACATGTGAGGAGTGTCGAGACGAGCAGACGTTCATATTCTAGAGAAATGTGCTGAGCTTTCTCAGGAATTCTGTGGGCACAGATTCTGTGTGGGTTCTCTCGTCTTCAGACCGGAGACTGCGGAAAACTCACAATCAGGGTTGTGGTTGGCGCTGGCTTTATTCCACGCAGCAATTTTAGACATCATGGGTACTCAGACTCCAGAGAGAGCATCTGAAACATAGACTGTGGCTAAAGAAATCCCATAATGCTTTGCAACAAAAAATCCATCTTAAGATAGATTCATGCATGAATTCCAAACATTGACCAATATTTCCTTGAACTTTTTGAATATATATATGTACAGTTTTTAGTCACATGATGCTCACTGCATAGAAACTATAAAAAGGAAAACAACATACTTGGACCAATTAAACGTTCAGCGGTTGTTTCTTTTGTCATTGTAGAGATGATCTGTGCCGAGACGCAGTCGGCACATTAAAAATGGATGTCTTGAAGTGCGAAGCCTCAATGAGACCAATTTAATTTTTCTAATTCTCCTGGAGTTTCTCCTCGAGCTGATAAAACACACGTCTCACCTTGAAGATATGATGTCTTTGAAGTTTTATCTAAAATAAAGACACACAAAGGTGTTTTCAGAAGAACACATTGAATACCTGATTACACACTTTAATTCCCAGCGTATCTGAAAGCATCTCTCATATAAACGGCATGGCTTCAGTAAAACACAGCCAGTCTATCAATTATTAAAGGAGAAATCGATCGGTAACTGCCCGAAAGGATGCCCACACTTATAAAAGAAAAGAAGTTTAGTCAAGTGTGCTTTTAGTATACTTCTTTAAAACTGAAAAGAGAAAAAAGTGTACTTTCAGTCTTTTCAGAAATGTTTTTAAACTGACAGAAAACTCAAAGTATATTAGGGTGATTCTCACAGAACCACTGAAACATCACGGCAGTAAAGATTTAAATTGTAAAACATACCATTCAGTTACATGAAAAATGATCATAATAAAGACATTTGTGTTCTCATTGGACAGAACATAATTGTTACATAATGATTTATGAATGATTTATGTATATTATAGCTTTTTCTGCTGAAATTCTCATAACCATGTTTCCCGATTTGTCTATTATATGTTGTCATTTTAAAAGAGTCAAATTTAAATATTGTTAGGTGTTCTCAAATAAAAAACTGAATATTCATGCATAATAAAAATGAAGAAATAGTGGAAGAATGAAGAGTCCAGGACTGATACTCTCATCCTCCGTAACGTTTTTAAAAGACTGTTTAAACACACACAAATATATTTATATTAAGTTTAATTTTATGAGAGGAAACACATCTACTAGAACCTTATAAATGGCCAACAAGTTAACTAATTACTTTATATTTTATCTCGTTAAAAACTTTAGTCTTTTTGTATTCTGCTAAATGGGTAATTGCACTACTCACCATAGCCTAACTTATCTGTACATTTCTGTTTATAGTAATAGCCATCTGCATATTATGTTCATTGTACATACCCATCTGTAAACTACTTCATAATACAGATTTTTCCTGCACAACTACTGTATATCCTGCACTTGCAGCTATTGCACTTCTGGTTAGACAAGACTACACTTCATTGACTTACATGTATACGCGTAATGACAATAAAGTTGAATCTAATCTAATCTAAATCTAATCTACTTGTTTTTAGAAAACATGCTACGAGAGTGACAGTTTTAAATTGTTATGGTAATGAAAATGAGGCCTTTTGTTGTCATTTTATTTTAGAATTGTGTTAAACTGTCAGTAAAATGTATGAACTGAATGCCTTTAAATATGCCATACCTTGATCTAAATGAATATAAAGGAAATAGATTGAAAGTGTTTTTAAGAAAATCGTGTTTGACATCTTAAAACCATGATTTCGAGAGAATCACCCATTTGCTCTATTCTTGTCCTCAATCTGTTAATGGAGATAAACTCTATAAAAGTATAATGAAGTGTGCTCAACTTGTTTTTGTGTTCACTCTTTTGATTGAGCCGTGTATTAAAAACTTTCACATACGTCTACATATTCTCTACTCTTAGCTATAAGATTGATGTTACCGAGTGTATTTTAAAGTGTACGTTCATCCACTAAAAATGTGTTGACTTATATGACTCATAAATCAACTTCTTTCAGCCC
>NC_136775.1:632819-667819 GCF_947034865.1 Barbatula barbatula
AGAAAGTCAATCTTGAATATGAATGAATATGTAGCTCATACTGATCATAAAATAACACGTGGATTTTGGCTACAGGTGTGTGTGTGTGTGTGTGTGTGTGTGTGTGTGTGTGTGTGTGTGTGTGTGTGTGTGTGTGTGTGTGTGTGTGTGTGTGTGCGTTTTAAATACCACTGACGTGATGTGTTAAAGTTTTCACACAAAACAAAACCATTGGAATAAATGAGATGTAAGGAACTCCAGCTGTGATTCACGTCAGGAACTAAAGAAGTGAGTTTGCTTTTCCTTCTTTATTTTCTTCTGGGTACACTAGTTTACTGGTTCAATACTTGTAGCATATTTTGACTTTAGAAAAGTACATTTTAAAGTCTACACTTAGTGAACTACTTCAGCAAGTAGGACTTGACGTGTTCTTAACACTTATACTAGTTTACTATTTATATATTATTATTTTAAGTGTATACTTTGTTCCTGTTTAGTTATTATTTCTATTCTTGAAATATGCCCTTAAATGAGTAGTTCACTATATAAAACAAATTCATGTTAATTCAAGCTCCAAATTTCCGTTTCAGCGCAGCTTTAAAAGTCTCTTCACGACACCAGCCGATGAATAAGAGTGCTGTCTAGCGAATCGATAAGTTATTTTCCAAGAAAATGAAAAAAATTATCTACTTTTAAACAGAAATACACAGCTTTCTTCACCATAACATTTGTTTAAAAAATTTTACTTTTTCTTAGAAAATGAACTTTTATTCATCGGCTGGTGTCATTTCAATCTGCAATAACACTGAAATTTGGAGCTTTACCAACAGCCCCCCAAAAGCCCCCTGTTCACGTGCATTAGTCCAGATTATGTGGAAAAGAACCCTGGAAAGCTTAAATCTCTATAAATACTTTTCTATCAATAGACTTTTCTGTCAGTAGAAGTCAAGTGTACTTCAAGTCAAATGTATTTTTATAGAACTGTAGACAATTAGCTTTGTATAGGGTGCACAAAAAACACAAGTTGAAGCATCCAGATGGGCTATAGGGTTAGGATGACACACTCCAGTGTAATTGTAAATTCATAAGTAATGGACTGAAAGAATTCGTGACTGACGTTCATCATGGCTGTGACTCAAGGTCTGTTGTGATTCGTTTGTTGTTATCAGTATGAGGCTGAACACATCTGAATGTTCGTGAGTAATGTGAGGATTGTTAACAGATGTGTGAGAGAAGCTCAGTGTTTCCAGGATTCAGGCTGAACGTTTGTTTCTTCAGCTGCACGAGGACTTCAGGCGTGTGATGGATCTTCAGCTCTTCTTCTCCGTGTTCAGCGCTTTCTGTCTTTAGCTCAGGATCACGTCATCACGACTCAGTATGGCAAATCAAACATGCCTTTTTTTGTGAAACAGAAATGTTCTTGAGATGTTAATGGTTCTTTAAGGAACCAAAAGGTTCTTCTATGGTACAAAGAACCTTTTGTAGCACTTTTTAAAGAGTGTAGGCATCTTCTTACAGATTCTGTCTCTGTTTTTCTCATTCTCTCTCTCACCTCGTTTTAACTCAATTCCAGCGTCATGAGACAGATTATATTGATCATGTGGCACTCATGAGTTTAAATGTGTGCATGTTTCAGAGTTCAAGAGTTCAGACGGCAATAGAAACAAAAGAGCTTTTATCTCTTCATGCCTCTGTCCTCTTCAGCTGTGATCACTTCAATATTATTTTACTGACCATTTAAAAATATAAAAGCGTTAGGATTTTTATATGGACATTATGTTTTTACTAGTCTTGGATATATTTAGCGTTTTACATTTAACATCCCGAATCTAAAATTAGGCAAAAACAGATTTATGGTTTTATCAAAGTGTGACAGAGAGACAAAGATATAGACAAAGACATTTCATCAGACGCACCCGCCTGACCCCCAGTTAAATTCCAGCCTGTGTTTAGCTTGTGTCTGAAAATATAACCATTCATATTTAATTTAATTTATGTTAATATCAAGTTATATTATAATTTTACTGTATAATAATTGTATTAAAAACTATTTGTTGAAGGGATCCTGTAGTTCGGTTGCATTTAAAGAAAGTGTACGGTACACTGACATCTAGAGGTTGATCTTGGTATCACAGTCTAAAGTCAAAATATTGGAGAGACAAGTTTAGCCAAGTAACTCTTCTTTTCGGTTCTTTTGATTGTTATCAGAAATAATCTACAGGCGCTCTATTGTTTGTGGATGTGTACCGGAACAAATGTTTGTTTATGTTGTCACTTTGAATTCGTCTTTAAATGACAAGTCAATAGTATTGATTGTTAAAACAGCTTTTAAGGTCTAAATTCACTTATGTCTGGTTGTGTCAACTCAAAATTCCGGGTTGATTTCAACCTATGGTTAGATAACAAACTACGCAGCATAGATTCAGGCATGTGTGTGCGTGTGTGTGTGTGTGTTTCTTTCCTGAAAGCCAAACCTGACCCCCACGCCTTATGTAGGACAGATACTGTATCCAGTCAATGCCAAACACATGAGGGTACGGTCTGGTCCGTGGACCTCAAACATGAGCATTAAAGCACGGAGGCTGTCGGCCGACACCGGTGATGTGGATAATGAGAGTGCAACACGGAACAGAAGCGAGAGAGGAGATACCAGATGAATTATAGATAGAGCGCTTGAGGGCAAAACAGTGCTGCAGGGGAGGAGAGTGTGAATCTGGAGAAACGTTCCTGGATAATGAATCCCAGCGGCTGGAGAACATACAGGCTGTATGGAGATCAGGGGAACTAGAAAGGGAATATGACCTCTGGTGTGTTGGAGAATCCAGGGTAATTGTGTCAGCTTGCTTTGACGCGCTCTGTGTGCTTGTCAATGGATTTTATTTTGATTTCACTTGTGTGAAGCTTCGGGGAGTCACTCATTAAAACTACCCAACAACACCTTTCTGTAGCGTGCCGGTTCAGTTCGGCTGTTAACTGGAGCTTTTCCACTATCCCCCAAAAATCACCTTCACTGCCGGATGTTATTCTGTGGTCGTAGCGTTCAGAAATGTTGCAATAGAAATAAACATAAAATAGAATGAATAAATTAAATGAACCTTACAATTGCTCAAATTTCAAGTAAGATTCATGTTTCAAAGCTGATTCAAAATATATGAAGAGTTTGGTTCCAAAATGAGATAACTCCAATTAACTCCAATGAATATCAATCAAACAGCAGTTGGTTGGATTTGATTTAAGCCGTAATACTTTAAAAAATACAGCTGACTAACCCAATGAAATCATGATAACATCATAAAAGACATGACTTTTGAAAATTCATGACCAAACTTTATTCATATTAATAAAACTAAAGTAACTCTGCTGTAATCCACAAAGAATCTTAATAAAAGGATGTTTCAATGGGTATTGAATATTTTTCAATATGAGTAACCTATTATAACAATATATTCATGTTTTGTTTTATTCCATTTAATAACAGTTTTTATTTCTGTATTAATTTCCATTTTTTATCACAGTTTTACTACAAATACTGTGGTTAAACTATTGTTACTGTAGTACATCCATTAGTCATTTTAAAGTCAGTTTTAAAAGTGAAACAGTATAATCACTGCTAAAGAATCTGTCTTAAAGAAGAGCAATGTTGTGTTTTTGTCAGACACAACACACAGAACTCTCTACAAGCTTCCAAGTTTCTCGTTGTCAGAACGGTATATCTGAAGTTTGTTAAATGAATGCCACAAGTCTGATTTTATTGCTGATATATATTTGAAATGACTCTCTTTTAGTGACTAAAACGCAGCGTGTCTTCATCGGATGTCAACAGCAGGATTTGGCTGCCGCGTCTTTGGTTCTTGGCTCTCGCTTCCAAGCTGTTAAAGGTGAAGCACGCCTGCGGACACGTGATTTATTCCCAACCCCGTCAAGCAGAAACAAATACAATCCCAAATCAAACAACAGACGTGACGCTTTGAAGCAGAACACACACGTACGGCTCTCTGTGGACACACACAATCATTCTGCCACAGGCACAGACCTGGACCTCTTCCAGAGACTCAGAGAACAGGTTTGATCTGATGTGACAGTAAAGTCACTGTGAAGTCATGCAGTCATCAATCTGGGAAACAGAAATAAGGCATGAGGATCTTTTTTAAGGGATCCGTCCATTTAAGGCTCAATATGTAATGTTACAGAAAACAATTGAAAGATTGTGGCGCTATAAAGATCTCTCAGAAATAGTGTATTGTGATTGGTCGTGGAAAAGTTTCACATTTTAATTTTAATAATCATTTCAAATCAATATCTGCGTCCTTTTATTGCTTAATTTTTATTGCTAAACGTCATGTAAAAAGCAGAATAATGGCAGTAGGAAACACACACACACACACACACAAACATAATTCATGTCCCATTAATATGAACAATCCTAAACAAATACCTGAAAGAAAGAGAAATCACAGAAGAGGTCCTCTTAATGTCTCGGTTAAATGTAAAGTTTTATCTCATCTGTGTCATAAATCTGACAAATGTGTCTGTCATAAGAGTTTGAGAAGACAAGTGAATGTGTGAAACTGAGCTCAGATTCGTCTTGTCTGCGATCAAAAGTAAATATTAGTGAAGATCTCAATATCAACTCAAACATTTCTCATCACGTCCAGATGATTTCACCTTGTGTTTACACAATTACACTCACATCTGATTCTCTTTATTTATCTGATTATTTCTTTATTTTGGGATAACACCTAAAACTAAGTTGATTTTTGAACCACATTTTTCCTGAAACTCCATCAAATCTCCTGAGAGCAACATCTGAGTAATAACATCCTTTCTCAGGGCAAGTTTCCTGATTTTGTCTGTATTTTGGATATTTAAAGAGTTCACCTGTATGTGAAGAGTTTGGTTCCAAAATGTTAACGTTTTTTTATTGTGCAGTTCAATTCATATCAATCAAACTGCACTTGGTTTGTTTTGATTTGAGCCGTAATAACTAAAATAATACAGCTAATACAACACACAAAAAAACATGATTACATCATAACAAACATGATTTTTGAATGAGTTATCTCATTTTGGAACCAAACTCTTCATGTGTTTGTCATGCTGTAACTCATCTCAGTTGAAACTCTTAACACTTTATGATTTGTGTCCTGTCTCTTCTCAGCTTCATGTCGAGGTGAGCCGGTCGGTGTGTAATGACACTGTGTGTGAAGGAGCACAATCTTTACTTCAAAGGTGCATCAAGGGATCTGGATCTCTAACCGGCTTCATTCACTCGGAGTACAGCGGCCATGTAAATTTCATGACCCCCCCCCCCTCTCTCTCTCTCTCTCTCTCTCTATCTCTCTCCTGACGGATATCAGCGGCCTGCCGGCTGTCAGGAGTCTCTCTCTTGATTTTTTCTCTCTCTCTCTTATTCCTTCTGTGTTTTCTCTCTGAAGGTCTTCAAACTGTCAGAATCAAAATTTCCTCCATCCAGTATTTCACCATTTCTCTCTCAGCACTGGGACGGCTCACATCACACACGGTTATTTAAAAGGATTCTGAGCTTATTTTCTCTTGTTTGTTTGTGGAATGTTTAAGCACGAAAGCAACTCAGAGTAAAATATTGCTGAGATGCGGCTCTTTTATAGCTCAAGAGATTTGTTGAATTTCTCAGTTGTGTTTCCAATAAACCCAACGGTTTCTCTCGGGAGAAATAAAAAGAGAATCAAATGAGAGTGTAATTGAGGGATTATGAGAGACAAACTGAGACAACTAGTTTTTTATTCCAATTAATATCAATCAAACAGCAGTTGGTTTGTTTTTATTTAAGCCATAATAACTGAATAAAATGAATGTTAAATCATCTGGATTTGAGTAAATTTGATGAGAAATGTTTGAGTTGATATTGAGATCTTTAATAATATTGACTTTTGATGGCAAACGATAGAAATCTGAGCTCAGTTTGACACGTTGTTGACATCTCTTCTCAAACTGTCATGACAGAGTTCTGACTCTTTTTCTTAAGAGAAATATCTGAGACACACATGAGACTAAAGTGGCTATTTACATCTCACCATTTGATCTTCATTTCGTCTTATTCTTATATGAGATATATTTGAGACGAGATATCTCATCTGTGATTTTATTCTCATGGAAATGTCCTTCTAGAAATGGACCAGATTGAATGATGCCACATAGCAGCTGATCTGAAATAGATCCAGATCCACCCAAAACAAAGTAAAGAGGTCAAAAGTTCAGACATTCATCCTTTATTTAAAGGTGGTCAAACATCACGGTCAATGAATGTGGGATCACAGGTCTGTTTCCAGCAGAATGAGACGGAGACAGTTCTCTCTGATGTTGATTCCTGATCAATTCAAAGACTGCATTGATGAACGGCATAACGGAATAAATGTGAAATCTTGAGCATGTTTCTCTGAAAGTCTGTCCATAATTCTCTGAATGCAGACAACAGCTGGTGGTGAAGAGCTCGGCATCTGTCCGCGTCCTCTCGTGAGATCTGATCCACCAGTCCAGCATCAGATTCTCACCGGCGCCTCTTTGAACTCAAATCCAGAGAGGAGCAAACATCATTTCTGTGCCAAATCAAAATCACATTCATTTCTTGATAATATCATATCTTGATTGAGGAAGTAGAAACATGCATCTGCGCTATGAAATTGTCTCAGCTTTTTAAAGGAATTGTTCACTTTCAACATACATTTTGATGATAATTTTCTCACCCCTGTTGTCGTCCAAGATGAACTATTCAAGATGAACAGAAATCATTCTAGGATTATTCTCCATATAGTGGACTTCAATGGACTCCAAACGCTTGAAGGTCAAAATGACAGTTTCAGTGCAGCTTCAACGGGCTTTAAACTATACCAGATGATGAATAAGGGTGTTATCTAGCGAAACCATCGGTCATTTAAAATAAAAATGAATGCTTGCCTTGCTCTGTTCTGTAAAGCGCGTTCACGACTTCACGTAATTACGTTGAAAAGGTCACATTTAACGTTGGTAGGGCAGGATGTAAAAATCCATCTCATCTTCTCCTCCATGTTCAAAATCATCTGACATTGTTGATTTACCTTTTAAACTCCCTTTTTTTGGTAAACGGTGTTTGACTTAGTATTTGTACATTCAACTTCAAACACTGATTCGGTACTTGCGCCTACATCAAGCCTGACCTTTTTAACGTAATTACGTATTTTACGTGAAGTTGTGAACGTGCTTTGCAGAACAGAGCAAGTTGAGCATTTGTGTATATAAAGCATATACATTAGAATTATTATTTTTTCAAAATGACCGATGCACCGTTTGGAGTCCATTGAAGTCCACTATATGTAGAATAATCCTGGAATGTTTTCATCAAAAACCTTCATTTATTATCGACTAAAGAAAAAAATACATAAACATCTTGGATGACAACAGGGGTGAGAAAATGATCATGAAAATGTATGTTGAGAGTGAAGAATTCATTTAAGTCATCACATTTGACAGAGTAAAAGAAAAGTGTCACCTCAAGATGACACTGTGGAGATCATTTTTTTCTGTCGTCTGGACAGACAGTTTGGTTTAGAACATTGACCTCTTTCTACACAGATATAAGGTCTCAAGTCAAATGTGTTGTAGGACGGTCCATGCGGTGGCCATTTCTCAAAGCATCTTGATTTCCAGCCTCACCCATTCCTCTTACGACCGCGTCCGTCGTGAATTTATTCTGTCGTTTCATTACACTGCTGAGACATACAGTATGTCACATACCTGTAAAATATCATTTTTTTATTTGCCTATTTACATTAACTGTTCCTACGTTGTGTGTATCAGCCAGCGTTGCAAATAATTTATTAAACAAACTAAATTATTCCTGCTTGTATAAATGCAGAAAGGTCTGTGTGATGGTGAGGCCAGTATATTCTGTTCTTCATTGAGATGTTGTTTGACGTGACGTCCAGTGAGAACACAACACAACACACCTCGCTGTGCCTCAAGTGTCCTGTCCTAAAAAAGCACAAAAAAACAGCAAAATATCTCCAATTCCCCATTGTTATGAATGAAATGGGATGGCACGGATGGCTTATATCTGCAGACAGCTGAACTCTTTGTTCTACTTCTCTGCCATGATCAAAGTCTCAGAGTCCAAAAAGAAGCTGGAGTTCTGATTTCATTCCCAGAGTCACACCGCAGTCGGACCCCGTCTCTGTGTGTTAATCATAAACATATGCAGATCTCTGAGCACCACTGCAGAACAAACATCAACTGATGATCAGGTTTTACACCATAACATGAAATAAAAACATTTAACATATAGACATTTATTTAATTTATCTCTCTTTTCAGTGAGTGAGTATACAGTCTTACTCCGATTATGCTTAACAAGCTGATAACGTGTAATGTCATGTAAACACCTAAAACGGTTTTCTGTGATCGGGGCAGGCTCATAAACGGCTTAAGCAAAACCTGCTTGGAAGAGGATGTTTTATTGCTCATTACTCCGATATCAAGCTGCATGTGAACGCCTTTATCAGTTTTCTCTCAGTTTTGTTTATGTGCGCATGTCGGAAAGCTCAGTAGTGAAAGTCCCAAATGGAAGTAATAGTCAAAAAACGCATAGAAGTCTCTTCTGTAACAAGCAACCATATGAAGACATATACAAATATATTTCCGGCTGCATTTTAATGACTAAACACATTTTTTTGCGATGTGGTTGGTTAAACTTGAGGTTTAATCTGGTCTTGGAAGAGACCACCTCACTGTTTTGGATAAACGTTTCCAGAATTCCCCATAAGAAATAAATCACACAGTTTGTAAATATTAGAAACTTTAGCTCGAGTCTCATTTGTGTCTCAGATATTTCTCCTGAGCTTTATTTAATCTAATGTCTCCTGTGATTGTTTAGACCACTTAACAGGTTTCTCCTGACTGTCTTATCGTCTCCGCCGGACAGTCCACGTGTCCTGTAACCTCCATTAGGATGCTGTGGGATGTTGTGGGAATCTTCTGCTGGGTGTTGACGCGTTGATTTGTTGATAAGAAATGATGAGCAGATCTGTTCACATGCGAATACAAAAGCTTCGTGATATTCCCAGGGTGTAGAATGACTCGCCCGCAGGCGTGACGCCGTGCTGATTTCTCTGAGCAGGTACGACACAAATAACGTTCGGATTCACATCTATCTCATGGGAGATAAACAGCTAATGACCTTCATTTTATGTGTCTGAATCTGTAAAATATTGAAAACATTTTACAAAAAAAAGAACTTATACTGCACATACACTTGTAAGTTTACTTGCAGTATAATTGAATTGAACTTAATAAATGCTTTACGCTTAATTAAGTACAGATCAAATAAACCTTTCAGGTGTATAAGTCAAGTATACTTAAGTGTCATTTAAAGGAGTAGTTCACCTCAAAATTTGCCCCCATTCACTTTCCATTATAGTACTACTCCTTCAAGTACATTTATGAGAAGTACTTAAAAACTAGACCGACAGTATACTTTTTTAATGTTTTTTTTTTAGTTTGAAGAAGTATACAGTATAAATAACTTTGTCAAATACTGTATATATATATATATATATATATATATATATATGACATTTTTGTGTTAAGATGGGATTGCTCTATATTCTTGCTCAATTCAAATGGAAAGCAGAAATGTTATATCTACATCATGAATAGGATTTTTCACAGAGATGTTTACATGAAAAATTGGACAGACTGCCAAGAACACACACACACACAAAAGAGAGATCCGATCATCTTTCTTCCTCTCAAAAAACAAGAAAGGTTTTGTCCTTGTTGTTTCATTTTAGATTGGAAAAGAAAACCCAATGCTTGCATAAATGTAATGTACACTACATCTGCTGATTTACTTTAAGCTTGTGTTCACCTGTTTTAAGGTCATTTATGTTAATTAAGCTCAAATGACATTTACAAAAAGAAAAGTGTACTTCATTTTAGTAAGAATTTGTAGTATGGGTATATTTGAGTATATTTGAAGTATGGATCTACTTTATTAGTATACCAATATCAATGTACAAGTATATACAGCATGTAAGTCTAAATTTGCCCAGTTTGAGTTTATAACAGTATTTTTAAAGCATACTTAAGTGTACTGTTAGTAAAGTCTCAGTGCACAACTATGTAGGAACTATATTTCTCATTTGAACTCCGACTGCAAGTGAACTTGTAGGTATACTGGTAGTTTACTACATCAATACATTTAAGAATGTACGCTTCATCATATCATTTGATTAACCGCTTGTGTGGTAGTTTTTATACTGCAAGTTTACTTTGTTATTCTTAGTTTAAAAGAATTCATACACTGTAAACGTTTTTGCTGTAGTTATGCAGCTAGTTGCCAGTAACTTATTGTAAATTTATAGTTATGTAATTGGCAACAGTTTGTTCAAAGATAAATGAATATTAAACATTAACAAGTCTTTATCTTTACAGAAAAGAAAAACGCTAAAATAACATGCAAAGCATTCTGGAAACCAGAAATCCACATTTTTATGTTTTTTTCTCATTTTGGTTCCCAGAATGCTTTGCATGAGGCTGGTAAGGATATAGACTTGTTAATGTTTAATGATCATTTATCTTTGAACAAACTGTTGCCAGTAAATTAAATAAATATAAATCTACAGTAAGTTACTGACAAACTGCTGCCGGTGATACTATCATTTTTGTATGGGAATGGATTAAACAATTGGAATGTTTAAAAAAGAAAAGTCTGAACGAAACAAAAGAAGCACAAAGAACAGAATCCTATAGATACGATATTCATTGAGTACTTCAGTGTGTGTTAGTGTGTGATGTATGAAATGGATTGGAGCATCTTTAAGGAGCAGAGAATGAGCCTGGAGTTTGCCATCCGCATTTATTTACATTTCCTCTCAGAACGGAGATCAAAGCCGAAAGAGGTCAAATAAAACGTGACGCCTGGAATCAGATTTACTCTGAAAATGATTCGCTCTCTTTCCCATTCAAACGTCTCTCTCACATCTTCCAGTTCAGCTCATGAGAGGAATTCCGTTCATGTCCGTTTTGGCAGAAAAAATGACACGGTTCTTTCGTTTTTCTCGGAATCATTATGGAGGAATATGATGTGCAGCCAAAGGCAGTGAATAAATACAGCCGTGGTCAGCTTGATAACGGTCGACTGGAGGGGAAACGATGGCCATTAAATGACTTACTGGAGAAAATAACATAAGTAGGTTGAGGCAAATAGAAAATCCCTAAAGTGCCCTATAGTTAGGATTCTGCCCACTAATATCAATCAATTACTGCCAAACTCGTGAAGGAAAGTGTGTGTCACTCTTAAAAAACACCAGAAACAGAATTCAGCATAACACTTAAAAAAGCTTTAAAAAAACACGAGTTGAATGAGGTTATTGATCAAAAGTTGCTCTCTCTTCAGGGGACGTTGATGACATCTCTTCTCAAAGACACATTTGTCTGATTTTTTTACTCTTTTTCTTAAGAGAAACATTTGAGACACACATGAGACTTAAGCAAAAGTTTCCATTTGATGTTAATTTAAGGTCACTGATGTCCAGGAGCAATAACTGAGATATTAAAGTTAATATAAAGATATAAACTTCTGCCAAAAAACATTTGACCGGAGCTGGAGTGATGTGAAAACTTTTTTTAACCTAAACTGATCGTTACACTTCGGATGAAGTCACTGTATGTTGAGTTTGATATTGAACTGCTGTGTTTGATCCCAAGCAGCCGCGCAAGTAAGGAACCGTCTTACAGATGCCCTGAAACTGTGTGCACACACGTGTGTGTGTGTGTGTGCATGGTTACAAGCATAATGTTGTCTGCACGCTTGCTTAAAGTCTGTCCATGCATATTCTCACGTCTCATCTCTCAATGTATGATTCAAGCAGATGGAGTTGGTTTGGTAGCAGCTGGAGATACCCCAGGCCAGGGCAATTATAAATTCTAAACAAGATCTACAGAAAACCACACACACAGTCAGTGTATGTTTTCACTTTTGTTGTTTTCGCATCAGCCTAACAATATTTTCTGTCTCTTTACTTGAAACATGACATTAGTAGATTTAACGCACGACACGATTTGTCTAAAATGCATCATGGAAGATTTACGGCAATAAACATGCTCTCGTACCGTACGAATCGAGCGAATGTACGCTTGAAAAGTTTTACCATCATTTCAAGGCGACAGACTTTTTGACTCCAGTCTCAGGTGTGTTGCAGAAACACAATGTGCCAGGATGAATGCAAATGTTGATTTAGAGTAGCCTATATAAAAAGACATTTGCATTCACCTCTCTAAGGTTCATTCAGTTGTGCAAGTGTTTTATTGGCTGTCATTTGTACTCGATCCACAGCAGGTGTTTGACTGAGACGGGCGGTAATGACACATCAGTCGAGAGTGAGGGAGGTGATGAGGATTGGTTTTGAGTGTTGAGTTTGGACGCAGCATCAATGGAACTCTCATTTCTCTTTTAATGGTTTCCAAACGTCTACATGTTGCTGGAACACACAGACCTTGAAAACCGTCACACGGGACCCTTCGCCCGCTCCCTCGAGGGGACAATATTCCTACAGTCAGAAGGTAAACAGCTTCAGACACAGAATCTCTCAAATTTGCAACAAATGACATACATCTCTCCGTCTGCAAAGGCTTGTGTTCATTTGAACTAAAGAAGGTTTTGATTCATGGCAGAACTATGAGAATACATCAGTGTCAACACACGTGTGTTTCAGATCATTCACAGCTACTGGTTATGAGTTCATTCTGCCAAAACTTCACAGAGCGCTGGAGTTTGCAGACCAACCCTGAAGTTACTGTCAGACAGATTCCCTTCACAAAAAGCCAATTGGATTTTGTTTGTCAATAAAAGTTTAGGATCCTCACACATTTAATCCATTAAAGGGGTCATATGGGACGAATATGTGTTTTTCTGTACCTTTGGTGTGTTATAAGTTGCCCATGCATGTATTAGATACGCAAAAATGAAAGTGTGCGAACAAAAGATGCGTTCTAACTAAAAGCGAACTCTCACCCAGACCTGCCTGAAACGCCTCGTGTAACCACATCCCCACGAATCTACGTCAGTTCGTGGTATAATTTGACAAAGACCGCCCACATGTATACGTATGTAAGGTGGGCGTACCTGTCAGTACAATTGAAGAGGAACCGTGAAACTGTTTTAACAGATCATTCACTTGTTTGTTCTAAATTGCTTAGATTACTGTGACTCGCTTTATTATGGTATAAATCAATCCTCCATAATGCGTTTACAGATGGTCCAACATGCAGCTGCAAGGATGCTGACAGGCACGCGGAGGTGCGATCATATCTCGCCCATTCTATTGCCTACCAGTCATACTTAGAATTCTTTAAAATGTTAACTTTTGTTTTTAAATCTTTGCATTTAAAATGCATTAAAAGGTTGCTAAGATCCAGTAATCTTGGTCTCTGTTCCCACTGCAGAGGTGATCGAGCCTTCACTGCTGTTGGTCCTAGTCTATGGAATAAATGACCTGCTTCTATTTGAGCTGCGCCTTCTTTGCCTGTATTTAAATACCTGCTTAAAAAACATCTTTTGTCAATAGCTTTTGTCTAGCAGGGTCAGCTGTCTATTGTGCTTTGATGTCTTGTGGTTTTCTTTTCTTTTTTCCTTTATGTTATTGCTTTGAGCTGTATTGTACAGGACTTTGGGTCAACTGCTAGTTGTGTGAAAGTCCTTGATAAATAAAGTAAAGAAAGAAAGGAACCTGATGTTCCAAATGTGGTTAGAGGCGTTACATTTCTGTCACAAAATGAACTAAAACAATCACCAGATATTTGAAGCTAACATCAAGCTATAATCTAATTTAGCTGTGCCAATGTTGCATGTGCAATGTTTGAAGTCCCCGACAACGTCCCACAATTTGTTCAGACACATTAGAATTGTTAATAAATCACAAGTGCAGAAAATACAAATCGTAAAGATATTTTGAACATTTACACCAAAAATCCTTTTGTTGATTCAGGGCAGATTGTAGGACAAAGGTTAAAGGGATACACAGCAAAATTGCCAGTGTTAGATAAGGTCAAATTAGCTCTGACAGTGTATCTATAATACACACATTGAGAGTGTGGATTATATATACACCGTGAGTGTTAATTTGACAATTTGTAACACTGCTGATTTTACTGTGTACATTACCCAAAGATGAAAATTCTGTTCTTGTTCCAAACCTGCATGCATTTCTTTGATTTGCTGAACCCACAGGAAGATATTTAGAAGAATGTCAGATCTCGCCTCCATTATAAATGCTATGGGAGTCAATGGGGGGTGAGATCTGGCATTCTTCTGAGTAAATGATGACAGAACTTTCATTTTTGGGTAAAGGATCCCTTTGAGTTTCTGGTGTACAAAACAGCATCATGACTGTTAGTCCTTAAAACAGATCTTGGGAAAAAAGATCCAAGTGTGTGCGTGCATGCGTGTTCACAAAGCCCTCATACAGTAGGTCGCAGCACATATTTCTCGCTATAATACAGAAAATGAGTAAGTGCCTTTAATCTGCGTTTCATTTGAAGTGTTGATAGGTGAACGAGCATTAAAAGCTGAGTTAATAAGCAATTTAGAGATTTGAGTTGAGTCCATGATGAAATCGTAATGAAATCACTCCACGTTTCTGATCGTATAATCTGCCTATTTATTCATAATTCGTCTGCCGGCGCAGCGGTGGCGACAAACAGGCCTAATCCATCTGACTGACATCTCAGACTACACCGACTGGAGAATCCCAGCGAAACATTCCAGCCAATTAATAAGCACATTTCTGAGCCCTTTTCATGCTTGTTAGGAATGTTCAACTCTGAAATATGAATACATTCCTAATGTGAAAACCTGTGATCTTTCCTGGCTTTATCGCTGTAATCTCTAACCCGTAATTCCTGCGGGATTCTCGACATTCCGACAGCTCGGTGCTCGTGTAATTCTCATGTATTTCTCAAGTATTTCATCGTGACGGCTGTAGAGATGTCTGCTGCAGGCGGTCTGAGGATGAGCAGAGACGGTGTGACTCCAGGCCTCAATCTCTGGACTTTATTTAAAATACAGCCAAAATAAGAGACGATGAAAACATAACATAGTAACAAATGTTACAGGAATCTGGTTTTGCAAATAAACTCTTTATTATAGAAACAATAGTGTAGGGGAGGCAGAATGTCCCCAGAGGGATGATACAAGTCCATTATTAAACAAACTAAATGATTTGTTTATTTGTTATTTGGAAAAATGTAAAGGACTATGTGTGCAGGTTTGGGTTGAGGATAAAAGGTCAGAATATACTGTTATAAGGAATATTATTTTAATCATGTTAATAGGTTATCTTGTGTCCTCACAAAAACACTGTTTCTATTCTATTATTTAAGTATTATATAATATAATTTAGACTCATTGACAGCATCCTCCATTGACATCATTATTCAAAAGGGCTTAAGCTTAATCAGAGCAAGTCTTGCTTTTATAAAATTTTATAAAATGCTCCAGTTAAAGCAAAATAATACAGCAAACGTCAAGATGTCATTTCAATGACAGATGTGTAGCAAGTCACGTGATCTGTTACTGAGAGATTTCCCATGAGTCAAAGTCAGTGACACTGAGACGATGCTGCCACCTACTGTCTAAAGATGCTGTGTTGTGTTTGGGTCAGTAACAGCATTATCAAATCTGAAAACACATCTTTTCCGTTAACAGTTCTGACAACATCAAAAAACACTCTGGTGGGCTACATGAGACCAGTTTTTGATTGCACTTGTGCTTTTGTTGTTCCAATTCTTTCCATTGTTCACCTCATCTGTAAGTCGCTTTGGATAAAGGCATCTGCTAAATGACTAAATGTAAATGTTAAATGAGTCCTGTGAGCGTGTTGAAATCAAATCAAAACATTGATAAAGAAAAATATGATCCTCGTGTCATTCTAAACGTGTGTGAGCTTCTGTTTGTCATTCAGTGTGAGTATAATGTGGTTTAAATTGTGGAACTGCCCAGGTCAGAAAAGAAAGACCCCCAAAACAAACAACTGTGTGTCATATTCGTATACAGCTGTGAAGAAATATGAAGAGACCGCTCCAAAAAATGTTGTTTCATTCGTTGCGCTTATTTTCTCAAATTCCAAATAAAAGTATTGATTTTATTTACATTTATTTGGAGCTAATTGAAATGTGTCAAACTGGTCAAAATGAAGGTTTGCAGATGTTGAAAATTGCCATTGGGTTCGTTTCTGTTGAACTTGAAAGGTGATTTCTTTCAGTTTTTTCAGTGGCTGCTGATAAATTATTAATATAAAAATATAGAAATACAGAATTAAACCAATAGAGATTTTAATGTTAGGTTTTTCTTGCCAGTGGAGTATTTCTCTTGAGTTTGTGTCCGTGGTGATTTGATGGATTTGCTGTCATGAGTTAAAGGAGGAGTTTGGCTCTAGTATCTCTATCCTCAGGCTATAAAAGAAGATAATCCAGCTGTGTCGGGCATCTGCTGCTGTGAGAATAACCACCTTTCCTCCTCTGCACAAACACTCACAGCTTTCATCTGATCCGCTGGGTTTTTGCTTTGTGGTTGGTCATATCCTAGAGGCAGATGTCATGTTTTGACGGGCCGTTCGATACGTCTGGACTGAACCGGT
The DNA here is from genome assembly GCF_947034865.1 of Barbatula barbatula. Taxonomy (NCBI): domain Eukaryota; kingdom Metazoa; phylum Chordata; class Actinopteri; order Cypriniformes; family Nemacheilidae; genus Barbatula; species Barbatula barbatula. The sequence continues at coordinate 649,445 of NC_136775.1, forward strand.
GCTGGGAGCCCTGCAGTGGTCCCGGTGCGCCCGGGGGAGTCTTTCCTAAACATACAGTCAGACTCTGGGTTTGTGTACAGCGTTCATGTCTGTCAGACTTTGAAATCCTCATTAAGGCTTCAGAGTTTTATTGTGGAGGTTTACACTTGATTTCTTTTCTGTGAATTAAACAGACTAATGGCATTAGTCTAAAGGCATTATAATTATAATGATTTTATCATATTGCTATTGTTGACATTTTATATGATGAATCAAATCAATCGAATACAGAGAAACGCACGCATGTATAAAACTCATGGCATCCCAGGTGAGAAACATATACAGTAAATATATAATACATGTTTCATAAGGCATGTTTTTTCCTTTTTGACAACAGTGAATTTGCACAAAATATTATCCGAAACCGGGCATTTCAAATGTGTGCAAATGTTTTTGTAAATGTGAAATTCATGTTGTCATTTTAGTTTTTCGATAGTGATAAGTAACAACAATACCATTACAAGGACTATGAATAGTGAGTGTATCATAAAAATAATATGATAATTATATATAAATAATCTATATGATGTGATACATACATCACAAATATGACTGTAATCATATATTAAACCTCATGTTCTCTCTGCTCATTTTCATCCTGTTTGAACTGTGCTGTGCTGTGCTTGTGTCACATGTTGTGTATTACAGAAGAGAAGAGAAATTCCTACGTCATGACGGTAACGTAAACAATGATGTAATTTCTTATTTAGCATTAGGTGTAGTTCAACTGTTGGTCGGCAGATGGTAATGTTCTTTCATCTTTGATGTGATGAGGTTTGTGATGCGCTGTACTTTAAATGTATTTTCTCATATCTAATCATTACTCGTTACTCTGGCATCATCTTGCTCATCTCAGTACAGTCTGATACTTGTCATAAATATATTTTTGTTTTAGTCTGTTATTGCCTTTTAAGTCTACGCAGATAATTCCCTTTAACAGCAGAACAGTTGTTTGCTTGTGGTAGTTACTATGTGAAATGTATATATAATAACTCACAACTGCTTCATAATGTTAGTTGATTGTGTGTTTGTGTTATGGTTATTTTTCAAATGAATCATAATCTGACTTGAAGTTTTTGTAGTCAATCTAATAGGTTTGAGGAACTAACTGAGATGAAATGAAATGAAAGTGCATGATGAGCTATATCTCTGATTTACTTTCATTCTGCTCAAAAAGCACATAATGAACTTACAACCAATATAGTGTGACAACATAACCACTACATGTTAAATAAACAGTAGATTTTATTTTGTGGAATAATGGTTGCAACAGTACCATAAAATATATTTTCATTCAATTCAATTCCATTTGTTTGTTAAATTTTTTTCATTGATGCTTAGAAAAGGAACATAAAAAAGGAGAAAGTAGCCTGTACATCACATAATATCAACCAAAACAATGATAAACAATAAACAACAATTCAAATTCCATTTATTCCCATAGCACTTTCCACAACTGTGCGTTATTGCAGGGGGAGTTATAAAATATATGAAGTTTGTTTACTAAATGAGTTGGAAATCAATTATTAATATAAAAATATAGAAATACAGAATTGAACCAATAGAATTAATAGCGCAAGGAATGCGCTATTTATTTGAATGCACATTTTGGGAAATAAATTCTTCATATTTTTGTACATTATATTAACACAAAGTGAACGACATTGAGCCACAGAGGATGAGAACAGCGCTCAGCAGTGTATACTAGCTAGGGTTTAGTCTCCGGCTGCATGACGTCAGTATAGAAGCCCCGCCTCCCGCGCGGTCACGTAAACGCTCGAGTGAAACTGTCCGCCGCGCTTCTTCACTTCCCTAAACATCGACAGCTTTGCCCGCGGCTGCTCTGCGTCGGAGGAAACGCTTCGCGTCGCGTCGGCTCGAGAGGACATGGCCCAAAGGTCGCGCGTCAGAAAACAACAGCGCATGAGGCAAAAACAAGCGGTGAAGTCGCGCGCGAACGCGCTGACAGCTCTTTAAAGCCTTCGCAAAAGTTTCGCTGACGCGCTCGTGACGTCGCAGCGCGTCAAAGCGACGCTCCCTGTCCGCGTGTCTGTTAGTTTGTTTGTTTGTTTGTTTGTTTGTCAGTCAGTCAGTTCGCGGTCGTTGTGGCATGGGCGCGAGACAGAGCAGCCCCGCTGCCAACGGGCGGACGCGCGCGTACTCGGGCTCGGATCTGCCGTCGGGTGACGGTAGAGCGGCGGCGGTGATGAGGTATTACCACCACGGGGCCGCAGGTGCGACATCGGCTTCGTCATCGTCCGCGGTGGCACAGTTTATCGGCCATAGGTCTCGATCTGAGGGGGGCGTCGGTACCGGCGGACCGGCCGTTAGACCGCAGTCGAGCATCAATATACCGAACTCTGGAGCGTACAGTTCACAGGAGTCCGGTAACAGCACGCCGGAGGAGAGAGAGAGGACAACCGGGACTCCAAGACTGTTGATCGGATCTTTACCTGCTCACCTGTCGCCGCATCTCTTCGGAGGTGAGACGCTGCTGTCATTTAATAACACGTCTACTTCATGTGATCTGTCATAATGTCTCGTGTCCACATGGAATCCACATGTAAAGCCAGTTCGTCACGTTGTCATGTCATGTAAAGCCCATGTCGACATTGAACTGCACTACAGCAAATATGTTTCTTTGTTCTGCTCCACGTGTTTTGTTGGATATAAAATGTTTTTTTGAGTCTCTAGAACTAGAGACTCATGTAGTCTTGACTTGGTTAAACTCTGATAGGAAGTCCAGTCTTAGAGGCTTGAGTCCAGTCTAAGAGGCTTGAGTCCAGTCTAAGAGGCTTGAGTCCAGTCTTAGAGGCTTGAGTCCAGTCTAAGAGGCTTGAGTCCAGTCTAAGAGGCTTGAGTCCAGTCTAAGAGGCTTGAGTCCAGTCTAAGAGGCTTGAGTCCAGTCTAAGAGGCTTGAGTCCAGTCTAAGAGGCTTGAGTCCAGTCTAAGAGGCTTGAGTCCAGTCTAAGAGGCTTGAGTCCAGTCTAAGAGGCTTGAGTCCAGTCTAAGAGGCTTGAGTCCAGTCTAAGAGGCTTGAGTCCAGTCTAAGAGGCTTGAGTCCAGTCTAAGAGGCTTGAGTCCAGTCTAAGAGGCTTGAGTCCAGTCTAAGAGGCTTGAGTCCAGTCTAAGAGGCTTGAGTCCAGTCTAAGAGGCTTGAGTCCAGTCTTAGAGGCTTGAGTCCAGTCTTAGAGGCTTGAGTCCAGTCTTAGAGGCTTGAGTCCAGTCTTAGAGGCTTGAGTCCAGTCTAAGAGGCTTGAGTCCAGTCTAAGAGGCTTGAGTCCAGTCTAAGAGGCTTGAGTCCAGTCTTAGAGGCTTGAGTCCAGTCTTAGAGGCTTGAGTCCAGTCTTAGAGGCTTGAGTCCAGTCTTAGAGGCTTGAGTCCAGTCTTAGAGGCTTGAGTCCAGTCTTAGAGGCTTGAGTCCAGTCTTAGAGGCTTGAGTCCAGTCTTAGAGGCTTGAGTCCAGTCTTAGAGGCTTGAGTCCAGTCTTAGAGGCTTGAGTCCAGTCTTAGAGGCTTGAGTCCAGTCTTAGAGGCTTGAGTCCAGTCTTAGAGGCTTGAGTCCAGTCTTAGAGGCTTGAGTCCAGTCTTAGATCTTGATCTTCACTGTGGCGGTAGTTTCTCAGGATTCATCATGTTAAAGGGCTGTTGTTCTGTAGTTGACTTGACACACATGTTTTACATGCAGTTTTCAATAATAATTGACAGAACACACGCAGTATTGTTTCAAATGACTGTTAAACCTAAAATGGTCACAGTTGCATCTAATCGTATACAGTATTATCTCATATACATTCATTATGTTCACCTAAAATATGACATTAAACTCAGATGCATGTTCAATGTGATGTTAAGGGTCACACTAACTTTAATGATAATTATTAATAGATCAAGTCAAGTCAGCTTTATTTATAGAGCGCTTTTTACAATTTTCATTGTTACAAAGCAGCTGTACAAGAAAATCAAACCTTACGGTTTCAACCTACGGCCTTGCGGTTACCGGCCCAGACCACCACCTGTTACAGGTGAAGAAAATATTGTTTTGATGTAGGGATGCTCCGATCCACCTTTTTTGCTTCCGATACCGATTCCGATACCTGAGATTCAGTATCGGCCGATACCGAGTACCGATCCGATACTAAGGTAAAAATTTTAAAGTGCACAATTACTTAATAAACTATGTGCATTGCTGTGCAAGACATCAGGCTCGACTTAACATAAATTTCCTGACCCCGTAAAACAAAATAACAAACTAATGATTCACAAATTTAGTAAATAGTTTATTAAACCAGCACCGGTGCAAAACAAATGAAAAATAAAACAAAAGTGTTCACTATCTTTGGACAAAAGACATTCAAAATTAAAGTGCAAATTAAGCAGCTGAATATAACAACAGCTTCACTAGCTTGATAAACGGGTATAAATAAATGGAAACAAAATCTCTTAATAATTTTTAAGAAAGTGCAAAAATAATTAAAAAATCAATTCGCAAAAAAAAGCTGCTGAAATTGAGCAAAAAAGTAATAGCTTTACTGCTTTAGATATTCAAAATAACATGAATCAGATCTTTTTAATGCTTTAGTCACTAAAGCAAAGTCCACTTAACTAAAGTTTAGTGAAAATAAAATTTAACATCCAACACAGAAACAGATAAATAAAACGCTAGCTTCCCTAGCTGAGTAAAACTGCACATGTTTGTTGCATTTAACGTGGCATTTTGTGGCACAAAATTCTCATCCAACCAGTGTGCGGTTAAACTTAAAAGCGACACGGGGGACACGTCGCAGCTCCAGATATCTGTTGTAAAACTCACCGCATTGACATCTTTAATTTTTTCGGATATGTGTTTGCTTTTTGACTTTTCGGTACAGTTCACGGTAGAGATAAATATCAGATGAATATTTACGCTTCGGCGTGTCGTACTGCGGCTCCAGGTGGTTTATAAGGAGTCTGAAGCCATTATTCGCAACGACGGACAGCGGTTGCCCATCCATAACAATGAAAGCGGTGGAACTTATTGGCGTAGCTGTTGTAAAATAACTCCAAATGACAGATATTTTGGCTCGCTCCATGCTGTTCGCTGCTATATGTTCACTTGTTCACGTGCACTTAGTACAGAGCACGTTGCTAGCGTATGATGTCGCACGTTGCTAGCGTATGATGTCACACGTTGCTAGCGTATGATGTCGCACGTTGCGCAATGCGCAGCCGCCCACGAGAGAGTTTAAGCGCCGGTGTCTCCATGAACTTTTACATCGTCTAGCACAAATTTTATGTCAGATCGGGTATCGGTGACAAATTGCACCGATACCCGATCTAGAATTTTATTACGTATCGACGCCGATACCCGATACGAATATCGGATCGGAGCATCCCTATTTTGATGTGTCATTGGTTAAACTTTAAAGGACAGTTCACCTATAAATGAAAATTGTCGTCCTTTGCTCACCCGCAGATTGTTGCAAACCTGTATAAATGTCTAGAATGTCTGTAACTTAGTCTTACAAATGTCTTCCTTTGTGTTTAGCCGAACAAATAAATGTAGACATGTACGGAACAACCCGAGGATGAGTAAATGATGACAGAAGTTGTACTTTAAAGGGTTGATATTATTGGAGGATGTGATCTTAAACCCTACAAACGTATCAAATGTAGGGCAGTTTTGCTGCAGACGCATGACACGTCAGAGGAAGCTTGTGGTTGAGAAGATCTGATCTGATGTACAGAACCGTGTGTAGGTCGGCTGTCATGTGGCTCTTGTGTCCGTTGTGTTTCTGGGAAATCGCTGATGTTTCATAAAGGGGTCGTTTTGACCAGTGAAAGGAATGAAACCTTAGAAACCTGTCTAGAACACGGGTCACGCGTCATATAAACTTAAAATGAAAGAGTTTAGTTTTATTTTAAGGGAATAAAGCCTGGAGTAAATAGGGCTGTTAACATGTATTTAGAGGGCTGCGCGTTAACTTTCTTTGCACATAGCATTGATGCTACACAGGTTTAAGGTTTTGCACAAGCATACGTCTGTTATCATCACATAAATAGACAGGTAACTGAAAAGGGACATTAACGTTATACAAATTGATAAATTAAGACCATATGATTTTTAGTTTTTACCAAATTTGAGTTTTGTATTTTCAATGCTCTACTTCAGCTTTCCTGTATCTCAGTGGTAAGAGCGTTGTGTTAACAGCACAAGGTTGTGTGTTGGATCTCAGGGGATTGCAGATATCTATGTATAAATGTATAGAATAATGCAATGTAAGTCACTTTGGATAAAAGCGTCTGCTAAATGCATAAATGTAAATGTACTATACATTTGTCCATAAAAATACTATATACTATAATACTATAGTAAAGTAAAGTAGTCTTCAGTAAAGTTGAACCTTACTATAGTAAATATTAAGCAAACTTTTATTTTGGTGAGTCGTCGCGAAGACGCTTGAGCTTGTTTGACAGTAGCTTCACTCAAACAGTGAAACGCTCGTAAAAAAAAACTTAAACCAACTCTGTGGATGAAGTTCATGTGTTCATGCCCTCGTATAGTTACATACTGAAAAATCCACGAGTGACACGCATGTTGAAGTGTGCAATAGTGCGATTTTATCGATTTACTCAAATGTGCAGATTACAGTGATTTGTTTGAATAAAAATCGGGTTTAACATCCGCCGACTATCCTCTCTGGGCTCCTGTAGTTCAGAATGAGCTCAGCCCTTCCTCCACGCGTTTGCCATAGACATACACAAACAACATGGCAGCCAGCCAGGGGAAGAACAAGTTTCCAATCAGGGCTTGGATTGCGCATGTCTAGCTTCAATAATGCGAGAAATCCCCTCACAACATGTACTTGCTTCATTCAATCCTCATACTTTAATATATTTTAGCTGATAAATCATAAATGATTTCCTCTGGTTAAACAGTTCAAATCCAGTACAGTTGTGTCTTTCTTTCAGTCGTGATGCTTCACTTACTGATATTATCAACACATTGTTGATGTAGAGACAGTATTTATGAATGTGTACATTATAGGAACAAAAGCATATTGTGTGAATCTGAATGCTTTCTGTCTTGAGATCTGTTAGACTCGTGGCTGTTAAGAACACTTAAGAACACCGCTCTGGAAGAACATCTATCATTTGATTGGTGAATAAACATTATACCAGAAAAGATTGAAGGAACTGCTGTAAAGTAGGTTTGGCACATGATGTTCAGGGGTTAAAGAGAACTAACGGTTTCCTTGTTTTCTCTAGTCAATGTTTTCACATATAAGCAGTTTTCCACTTTTTGCCTTTTGTTTCAGTCTCAGAAAATTGTATATTAATATTTAGAGACCGGCCAATATATCGGTATCGGCCAAAATGTACATATGGGTGCATCCCTAATAATAATGTAGTGTACGTTACATCATGTTTTTTTATATTAGGTGATTTGAAAAATCTAAAATGACAAAACATTAAAAAACAGTCTGTGTAAGTGAATTATAAGTGAATCTTTTATTGTGGTAAAAAATGTGCTTGAAATTGTCATGAAAGTAAAAGCCACAATGCTCCTGAAATAGACTTTATTAACATGATGTAAGATTGTTATGTATAAGAGTGAGTCAGGCATGTTTGTCACGTGTCGGTGTGTGTTTAGTGGAATATCTCATCATTGTTTCTTGCATGCAAACGTCGGCTTATTCAAATCCAGAAGAAGGGCAGGTGATCAGGGTCACTGGGGTGGAAATTCCCCAGCTGTTGGGAAAGGCCTGGATTGAACTTTAATGGCGTAACAGGCTGAGAAGAATTCTCGTTGGTAATTGAAGTTAATCTTTAAACGTTACTGAAGTTAAGTTTGTCTTTGTTACACACTATGGATAAATGCAAGAGAGCTAAAACTCTCCAAATGTTATCTTTTAACATCTTTTATACAGGCGACTTTATATATAAGCCATGATGAGCATTTAGCTGAACACATTAACTTTAGTTTTGAAATGTAATATTTACACAATAATGTGCATTTGTCTCAGTGACGTACAGTCAGTCCCGTCGAGGTGTTTCTTGGTCATCACTGACACTTTCTGATGGTGTAATGTTTGCACAGCTGGTAAATCAGAATATTGAGGCAAAGGATGTAAAAGGTGAAGTGACTGGTCAGGCCAGTAGCGTGAGTTTGTTTGACCAATGGCAGATAGGGGAGTGGCATTATTTATCGTTTTGCGAGTCTTTTTGTTTCTGAGCAATTATCATAAGACCAAAAATATTGTTTTATTTGAGTTCAGTTAAAGTTTTTCTCCCATATCCAAAAACACCTGTAGGAAAGCTCAAGTAACAGGTACACCTGCCCAATGACTTCAGACGTGACCTCTGCTGGAAACAGTACACACACACGCTCTCTTGACACATGACGCGTGTAAACATACAACACACACTTCTCTTTCTCTCCTGTATTAATACAGCATGAGTTTAAAGAAAATAACTGAATGATTTCTCTTGTGTTAAAGAGTAACTAATTACTAGTTACAAATTACATATTCAATAGTGTAATTAGATTACTGTACAAATGACTCTCTCCAAAAACGATCTAATTACTAATTACTTTCTATATCCTACATCAACCTCGATAAGTGAAGTGATTCAAGGATAGACAAGAAACGGCTCTTTAAATTCATTCAAATAAATCATGTAAAACTACATAAAAAGTCCTAGTATTAACTGACCAAAGTATTACAGGAATTATACATTGAAGTACGTATTTTACAGTTAGACTTTGAATTTTGATGCCTATTCCACACAAGCATATATTCCACACAGTGTTTAGTATAATACATCATAAGTAACTTATTAAATGACAAAAAAAAGACTAATCCCTTACTTTACTTCTTCAAGTAATTTCTTAGTAACTAGTTACACCCAACACTGAACACATACTGTATGTGTATGTGTATTGTTGTTGATATACATTTTTGTAATCTAGATAGTAATGTTTTCAGGTAAATTCAAGTCCTTCTTAACTGTGTGGTGACCGTACAGGAGTAAAGAAAAATGTATTGAGTGGAAATATTTGGGAACTGACCAACAGCGGGGAAACTTACACTTGGACTTTGGCTGAGAACAGATCAGTGGTTGTGGGCCGGCTTCCGTGTTTCTGCAGCGTGACGGAGGGTCAAACTCCACATCTTAATGAATAAACTACCTCTGCATTACTCCACTGTCGGAACTGAGAGATTTCCATCTCAAACAATCTCTACATCCCGCGATGCATTCAATCGCTCAGTTTCTTTAGAAAATAAATTGAATGTAAAATTCAACCGAGGTTGTCGTGTTGCAGATGCTTGCATGTATGCGCTTGAGGATGCTTTTCTATGATTGATTTTCTGTTAGTCTGATACCTGATCTGAAAAGAGGTGTGTTTTGTTGATGATAGATCAGGTTTGTCCTGTGCTAAAAGCTAATTATAGCTCCATGCCTTCCCCTCCGTCTGACACTGTGATGTTTGTGAGTCAGCAGGCCACCTCTCATTTCTCCTACGGTAGATTCTCAAGGCTGAGATGTTTTATGAAGCGTGTATGCGCAAACGATGCCCGTCCATCTGGGAATGGATAGTCAATGTCCCACCCGCTGCTGACGGGCTGCTGCGCGTTTGACGTGAGAATCAATCCTCCCTGACTTTTATTACGGCACGGGGGTCTCTAACGGACAGCTTTAAATCAGTTCCACAGGGATTCAGCCACGAACCCTCACATAATGACCTCCAGGTCAGAGGTCACTGTGCAGTGCCTGACACACAAAAATAAGAACAACGAAATATACAGTTCAGTTTTGATTAAATGCTTTTCTATTCACAGTTTTTAGTGACACTATAATATCAATCTTGAACTTTTACTGTTTTTCCTCTTTCATCAAACATCTACTTGGTAGGCCGGTAAGATATATAAAAACGGATTATATGCTACTAAATACTGTATAATAATGTGACGTCTTTGGAACAAATAAGGCGGAGGTCAACTGCAAGAGTGGTGCAGCACTGTGTCCCAAATTACATACTACACACTATACACTTAAACTATGCATTCAACCATATAGTGTATGAAATTCAGAAGTGGAGTATCGTCCCAGATGGAATATTAAACCGCTTTATACTAACCGGATGTATATCGTTTCCCTGACTGATAGCCCCGCCTCCCTTCCGCTAGGTAAGAGAGAATACATTTCGTTGCACTGTACTTGTATGTGTGTAATGACAATAAATTGAATCAAATCAAATCAAAATGTGACCGTTGAGTGTGTGAAGTGTCCACAGCTCCACGCTTCATATTTTCGGTTGAAAAAGTGCATCATCCGGTGACTTAAAGGGTCCTTCTTTTTTAAGAATTTTCGATGGGAATGCACTACTCACACTATTTATACTACAGCATGGCGTAGAAGGGACATGAGTTATTTTCTCTCCAGATGTTGTTTTTATGTTATTAAGTTCAACATTTTTAAATGTTTTGATATCATTTGAAAATGTCAAGCACTATTGCATAATATAGCATTATTTAGCATGTTTCTGCATATCACATTTTATTTAAATACTGTTTGATTAGACCGACGGCTCTTGGTTTAAGAGTGGTCTTTATTTCTTTCTTTGGCTAAACAAACACATTAATGTCAGGATTACCACTGTTGAATGTGTATCTGAATGTTGAAAGGGTCTTGTTTGAACATGTGCTCATAGATTCGTAGTCTCCTGCTGCGGCACGACTGACTCCGCGTTCCTTCTGAAGGTATTTGCACAGGTGAAAATGTGGAAAGTTTTTGAGTCTTCACATGCTTCACAGATGACAGGTGCAGGTGTTAAATGTTCAATGAGTTATTACAGACAGACTCTCATATGTTGGAGAACTAGCTTAATATTTCTCATGAGTGTTTGAAGAGAAACGGCTCTGTGCCTCAGGGTCAAATTGATAAAAAACGAGTTTTGCCGTAGTATTTCTGTAGTACACTTCCCCAGCACTCCAACTTGTTTCGGAAAGTTTTTTATAAGTCTTGATCCCTTTTCCTTTTATTGAATTTATTGACTTGCGATAGTGAGAGAAGTTGAGGTGTGTTTGTTCGTTCACTGCATTTCAGTGATGGATGTTATATAAACGGTGGATATAACGCTGGATTTGGAGATGGTTGAAAGTGGTAGATGGAGCGGTCCCAGCGCTAAAGAATGCCGGACAGGAACCGCACATGGTAAATCAAGGGATTCATGCGATGATGTGTTGTGTGCTCGTGCTGTAGTTCCGTCCCACTGCCCGCCTCCAGCAGCACGTCTTTTTCCAGAAATAATCGTACAGCTGTGTCTCTCTTTTTTACATTTGATCAAACTAAATACTCTTCCGAGATATGCAATACTACGGTATAGGCACTCAGGATTAATATGAGATTGGCAGAAACTGTGTGTGTTACCCGATCTTTATCACAATCTGACACTTCTCCAAAAGTGAATTAAATGTGACGTTCACTCAATAATGTGAAGATTATTAAAACACTTAATTCTTCTCTGAGTCATTGTGTGTGTGTGTGTGTGTGTGGCATTGTTTTTATATCCCGGTTTAACCTGAATTCACACAAACTCATGGAGTCCCTCGTGTCACCTTGCGTGAGTGTGTGTGTGAGATCTTTTCTTATCAATGTTATATTTGCATGTCTATTATTGACTCGTATAGGGAACTGGACGTAATTTGCAGAAATGAAAATGTATTTTTAAATAGATTTGTCACCGGGAAGAGATCTTCTCTTCTGCTCGTGATCTGTTGCAACACTTTTATTTTAATTTTAAACTTTCTTCCTTATCTATAATACACGACATTAATACATTATGTATCTATCATGTATGTTTTTGCACAAATAAGGCGTGTTTCACACTGGTTTACACACCTCACATACCAGCAGACAGGTTTGGTGTGTTCCAGTGTTTACATGTCACATTAGCCGTTGAAGGGCACTTGTTGTGTGCTGAAATCCAATAGGCAGAGAGATTATAGTGCACAATCCAGATTAAACTCTTTTTCTCTCTCTTTCATTGGCACACATGATCTCTCTAACATCTCTCATTCAGAGTCACTTTGAGCTCGACAGGACCTCTGTCATGATGTTTCATTCCTCCCTCCATCAGTGTTCTGAGCTAACAAAACATCTACAATTCAATTTGGTTGTTTTGCGGAAAGTCTTATCTAGGTTTAGGTGATATTTGTCCTAATTTAGCTTCTGAAATGCTAAGATTTGTTTACAACAGCGGGAGTGCCATTATACATGACGGCATCATGTCACTGTTCTAGAATCTGTGAGTATGGGTTCTAGCGATCAGCTCTTACTGTATTCTCTTATACTCGTCCCTCATTATGTTCTGTCCTCAGCATTAAAGTGGAAAGTGCAGGTGGAGCCTGTGGTATTATTGTCACCTGTTTTGTGCACTCGTCATTGTGTCTGTGATTTAATTTTAGCCGGGTTACGTCAGAGATACACACGCACAAACCACACAAACATCTCATGCCTTCTATCACCATCTGCTTCCAAACACACAGATCTCATCCAGAGAAGACGTGCTGATGACATCGTTAATAAAGATACCTACTGCCTTTACTCTCATGAGATCCAGATTATCACACATTACCATTCGCGCACAGTCTTGATGTGAATCACCAGGAATTTAAAGGAACCGTTCGACACAAAAATCTCTCATCCTCTACTCGGCACTCGCCGGGTTTCCATCCGAAGTTGCGAATTTAGCTTATGCGCAAAATTGCAATATTGCATAAAACATTTGCAAATAAGCACCGTTTCCATCCAACTAGTCAACTGTCACCTCCTAATAATCTGCCTCTAAATATCATTAAGAAAAGAAAGAGAAGAATATAATCATTTTCATATGTAATAATACTTGCGCGAGCAGATGATTACAAACAATAAATGTGGTTGTTCACGGTAAATGCAGTCGAGACGGTTCTAAGAGGAAATAACAGAAATACTTTGCTCAGGCATTTAAGAATAACCATAACGTGTAACGAGATGCAGCGTGCGTGTCCTCCTCTTCCGTGTTCACATGCACTCTCTAATAATAGTATTTTGCCCACATGAAAAATACTTCAGTATACTAGAACATTTACTCATTAACTATAGTAAGACACCTAGATACTACAGTGTTTTTTAACTGTACAAAGAAACATGGCGTAATGCACAACAATGTTAATATAATCCAGCATCTCTCCAGGGCATTTTCTGTTTTTCTTTTGGTTTTTTATACTTAAATTGAAGATTTTGTATTTAACTAGTACATATAAAAATCTATATAATTTACTGTAGTTTATTCATATGGGTGTGTCATAGTTAATTTAAGTTAACCAGACTTTTATTTTGAAGAATTCAATTTTATATATATAGCGCTTTTCACAATTTGCATTGTTCCAAAGCAGCTTTACAGGGGAAAAAACCCCCAGAAAAACACAAAAAAGGTAAAACACAGAACATGAATAGTTTAACTTGTTATAAAAAAGACCTATTAAATAATATCTAATCTCAGCATCTCCTGGTGGTTCATTGTATATTTTGCATTAAGTGAATGCTTGGCTGAAAAGATGTGTCTTTAATCTAGATTTAAATTGGGTGAGTTATCACAAAGATCTTTTTAGTGCATGTTTTACAGTAGCTTTACTCAAATGCAGCGGTGAAATGCTCATGAAATAAACTCTTAGAGTAAACAGAAGTGTCATGCGTGCAGTACAGGAAACAGACAGATTACATATTTAAACCACATCTGAATCACCACTGATGTTATTTTAAGAATATATAGATTTTATTAGCCGTTCAGTGCTTTTTTCTAATCAAGAAGTTCTAAATGTGCAAGATTCCGCGCCATTCTGCGTTATACATCAAATTAAATTTTAATGCCTAGATTTTGCGATTCTGCTTGCTTTTTCTGCATCACGTAAATCATATGGCCCTAATATTAGGACGTGTCATGGCGAGCGATGCTTTCTACTAAAGTCGTACTATGATTTGTCGATTTTATGACTTCAGACTTGTCTGTTTGCTTCTGTGGAGTGTGACGGACATCTACCCCATGAAGTTCTGTGGTTTATTTTTACATTTTATTTAGAAATGAGACGTTTAGTTCTCATGAGACACACGACACACTTACTTGAGTCACGTGATGTTTTTGTGATTGCTGTAGAAGCGGTATCAGTGTTATAACTCAGTGTTCTCTACTCATCCGCAGAAGAATAAGAGCGTTGCCGTGGGAAAGCCTGTTGCATGTTGGCCGGCTCGAGGGTGTCACTGAGTTTGGCAGCGCATGCAGACAGTAAAGTGTCCGTCTGTGATATGATCCGACAATACCGTCTCTGTTCTCCAAGTACAACGCAGTCATAGAATCAATTGTTCAAATTCTTTCAAACAAATATTTAAATGGATATTTCACCACCAATTAAAAATTTCCCCATGTTTTACTCACCCTCAAGTAAGGGTGCTCCGATTGATCGGAGTCTCTATAAAGGCCGATCCAGAAAAGCCGATTCAGAAAAGTCGATCAGATGTTGCAAAACTTGCGATAGACTTTTTTTAGGCACTGCAAAAAATGGCTTCACCAGTCTGGCTATTCTACAAGCGCGAGACAGTTCAGCAACTCACGCGCCACTCACTCAGCTGTCGGTAATGGAGACGTATCAAAGACAGCTCGGCATCATTGCAGTTGAATCTGTACCTGTCAGAGGCAGCTATCCCACAAAGCAGACAGACACTTGTTTATTGGCAGAACAACAAAAGCTGCTTTCCGGCTCTCGCACAAGCAGCACGAAAAATGCAGAGAGGCTTTTATAATAGCTTAAGAAGTAAGCTTTAGGAGATCTTATAATCTCTATCTCCCCTTTCTCTCCCTCTCTCTACCTCTAAAAATGGCCACAAAAAAGCAAAGTGGTTGGTAGGTAGGTAGATGGATGGATGGATGGATGTTCCCAATAACCAAGAACAGGCTGCTTAGTTAATATGCTGAACATGTTGCTTGCAAATAAATACACAGTTGTCAATTCCCGATAAATTGTCTTCTCTTAATTGTGAAAGTGAAAGTGACCTATTTGTCAGTTATGGTGAACCATACCTGAAATGTGACCTCTGCATTTAACCCATCCAGTGAGTAGTGAACACACACACAGCAAGTGGTGAACACACGTACACCCGGAGCAGTGGGCAGCTATCACTGCAGCGCCCGGGGAGCAAGTAGGGGTAAAGTGCCTTGCTCAAGGGCACCTCAGTCGTTTCCTGCTGGCCCTGAGGATCCAACTGGCAACTTCCTGGTCACGAGTCCAACTCTCTAACCATTAGGCCACGACTGCCCACAAATGGATGGATTGTAATACTCAATGTACATTGTTGTTAAATATAGTTAAATAAATGATGCTCCATGATAAATAGAAGGCTTCAAATAGACCCTGTGATCGGCGATCTGTATCGGGTGATACAGCTTTTAGTAATCGGGGATCGTTGATCAGTCCCAAAAAACCTTATTCCCTCAAGGTATCCTTACTGTATATGTTTTTCTTCTAGAACAATAATCCAGTCATTCTATATAATACGTTGCCGGAAGAACAAGCCTCTGGTTCACTTGCATTTGTGATCATTTTTGTAGACTTTACAGGCTTATGCATTTACAACGTTTTACAACTAGGGTGGATGTTACAACAGGGAGCATATTGTTCATTCATTGCTTCATTAACATAATTCACCATTGTAATGTGATATTTACTGATCTTTTTTGGAAATATCGATAGGATCTGAATGAAATCTATATTCATTGACTCGAATCAAATCGAGTGCTTTTGAATCGAATCGAATCGGAACATCTGAATCAATACCCAGCCCTATTAACCCGAAGGCTGTTGTTTCTCCAGTTTAAACTAACTTTGACATGACCTGCACGACCAGTGATGGGTGTTTCTGACAATATAAAGCCTGATCTGAGAGTCAGATGGAGAGTGTTGTGGTTTAATACACCCTGTACATAGTGAAAGAGAAGATTATTGCTGTTTATCTTGGCACAAAATCAAGAACGAGGAGTAACATCTGAAACCAGAGCAAATGCACTGTGAAATCTGACTGTGGTTATGTTTATAATGTCATTTTGGTCTTCTCTTGCGTGTCAGGGATGTTTAGTGTAGGTCATGTGAACAGCTGTGACTCTCCAATCCTCCTGTTTATAGAACAAGATTACAGCACTCGTATGAATGCGTCTGCATGAACAAATAACCAAAGTCAAGCCCATAAATAACACCTGTAACCATAGTGACCATGACTACGTCTGTCTGAGTAACATTGACATCATTTTATTTAATAACATCCAGTTTAAAAGTACTTTGATTGTGTGTGTGTGTTCTCTTTCTGCTAACTTAACACAACATGTTGTCTGTGACAATATCTCCTCATTATTTCTATAGTGGTTTCATCTTTTCTCATGCTAGAAATCTGGATTATGAAACAAGTGTTGTATCAGTTAGGACTGAGTGATTTATTGAATATATTTTTTGCACTAAATCTTACTTCTGCCTTTTTCTCTGCAGATGTTTGTCTTACATGAGAATGTTCTTGTAAACATGAGTGAACGGTATTTGTCAAGTCAGATTTATTTATATAGCGCTTTATATGAAACGAGTTGTTTCCAGGCAGCTTTACAGTAATGTTCATGAATTATTGAGAGTGGCTGAAGGAAATTACATCATTTAAACAATTTTTTTAAAACAACTGATTTTGTGATTGTTCTAATAGATTTAATTAGAAGTAACAAAATCTACTCAAATAACACAATGTGTTAACACAAAGAAAGTGACAGTGTAGCTTTAGATTTTGGGTTCAGCTGTAGATTTTGTAGTGGGGTGAATTCTGGTATATTTAGTCGGTCATCTCATTAGCCGGGTTTCTATTCAAAGTTGCGAATTTAACTTATGCGTAAAACATTTGCGAATAAGCACCGTTTCCATCCAACTAGTCAGTTGTCACTTCTTAATAAATTGCCACTAAATATTAGTAAGAAAAGTTAGAGAAGCCACTTCATTTAATCATTTTCATTTTTAATAATACTTGCGCAAGCAGACGATTAAGAAACGCAATTAATGCTGCGCTTTTATGGATGCCTGCTGTTTGGGAAACACAGTCGTGACGGTTCTAAGAGGCAATTACAGAAGTACTTAACGACTTTTCTTAGGCAAGATATGAATGACCATAACAACATTTCTGATGCTGTGTAACAACGTCAGTGCTCTGGTTAGTCAGGTTAATTATGTCGTCTCAAAGTGCAGTTATGTGACTTTATTCTGCAAATGCGTATCCATCTCCCATTGTTCACATTCACACTTTTTCACAAAAATTAAAAACCACCTCAAGCGAGCGTAAACACGTTTTTGCGAATTAAGGGTTTTTAAAGGTTTCACTTACTACAAAATGCAAATAAAACCAGAGTGATGGAAACCCACTTATCGTCAAAGTGTAAATAAAGAAGTGTACATTGGTGAAAAGGATGTGTTATTTATCAACACATTGTTTGTGTTGTGCTATTTAACACACTGTGTGATATTTTAACACATTTTGTGTTGATTTTGTGTCAAATTAAAAAACAAGTTGTTGATGTTTTGTCAACTGTTTTCAGAGTGTAGTATAAATGTTGATCACTTGATGCTGTGGTTGTCACAGGTTTTCAAAATGCATTTGACAATAATGTCTGTCTTCAGCTCGAATCTGTTCAAATGTGGATTCATTTCAATTCCGGTTTTGTTCTCATCCAACAGTGTTAGTAGAGTCAGATCAATATTATTACTGAAAATGAAACATCTTTTGAGCACCTTAAGACAGCGATTGATGTACGATGAGAGAAATCTTCTCTTAAGAGCTCAAAGAGTCTGAATTAAGTTGATTTTGTGCTGAATGTGGATCCTTAAGCGCAGTGACTTTATGTCCCAGAGAAGATACTTTTTCCAGCCTGTCAATAAACCTGAGACAAGAACTACTGATGGAGTATTACATTTAGTAAGAAGCTAAAAGTTCTGAGGGTTCTGCCGTCTGAATAGCGAATCCACCAAGGCGCGAGCGCAACTGGCTCTGAAAGGGAATGGAGATAACACTCTGATTGGTTTACTGCCCAAAACACACCCATCACTCATAAAGGGAATAGGGATAAACATTTTAGACCATGCACCTGTCATTCAGAACAAATCATTCTGGGATTTACTCTGAATGATGAGCTTCAATCCAGACGACTGCAGGATTTTAAGTACCGTACCACAGATTTATGACCCGTGCCAAAACATCCTCTGCTGTGATTTCAAATTCAGAATGACAGAAAGAGAAA
>NC_136775.1:672819-702009 GCF_947034865.1 Barbatula barbatula
TTTGTTATCATCTTCAAGATGAATCACGTTTTTGAGAGCCTTAAAGACACAATATGGAATCAGTCTGTTATGAAATATAAAAAATCACTTACACACAGTTGCGGCGCCAGGGGGGGTCTTGGGGGGTCTCAAGACCCTTCCAAAAAACACATTGATCCCCCATTAGACCCCCCACCCCTTCCCGATTTAAAAAATGTATCTGGGATAAAGATTTAAAAATGGTTCTCTTCAAACTACGCAGAACAATAATAATTAATAATTTAATCGACATATAAAAATATATATAAACATAAGATATATATAAACATAAGAATCAATGCGACGCCCCATGAACGTTGCTGCCGCTGCGGGCACGGATGGTGGGAATCCTGACGGCGGAGAGGATTTAACTGGGGATTTAATCCATGGCCCAGCCGAGAAACCAAGACATCCTCAATTAAAATCAAACCCGCGTCGTTCTTTTGGATTGTAAATATGTTTTCTGTCATGGGTGTGGCCAGCACCGCCGCTCCCAGTCGCATCATGCGCTTTGCATAAGGCACCAAGTGCTGAGGCGGCACCAAAAATAGCATAATGAAATGTTTTTTTTAAATTTCATATTATTTAATCTCCCCAAGAATGTGCAAATCCAGAGAAATTCCTGTTTAAACTAAAATCCCGTCCCTTGTCTCACTTGTATATCTGCTGCTCCGCACGACCCTCAGTTTCCAGCAACGCGCAAATGCAGAAGTGCTTATACATTTAGCAGATGCTTTTATCCAAAGCGACTTACAGAGAGTTCAGGGAGCAATAAGCGATATGTCATAAAAGAGCAATAGTACAATAGGTGCTAATACAAAGATACTAGTTTCAACAAAAGCCAGGCCACTAACTGTTGAGAGAAGAGAGAGAGAGAGAGGGTTAGTGTACATGTTTTTTTTATTTAATTACATTTTTTTTCTTCATTTGCCTGTCTAGTATTCACAGAAGAGGTGTGTTTGAAGTAGTTTTTTGAAGGTTGTGAGACATGTGGTTGACCGGACCGCGTTAGGAAGAATGTTCCATCAGGAAGGAGTTGTGAAGGAGAATGAGCAGGAAAGGGATTTAGCGCCCTTATGAGAAGTGCATCTATACAGCATCTGTTGTTCTGTTATTATGGATAACGAGTGAAGGAAACATTCCATATTTCTTTCAAGCTAATTCATTACAATGACATAAAATAAAACAAAAAATGTGTCTATAGCGCCACCTACAAAATGTCAATAAAGCAGCCCTCACGCGGAGCTTTTGCTTTGTTTTTAGGTTTCAAGTGCCCTGTCTGCTCCAAGTTTGTCTCCTCAGATGAGATGGACCTTCATCTGGTCATGTGTTTGACCAAACCCAGAGTGACGTACAATGGTGAGTAAATACAGTACAACATACACAGAATAAGAACGCTGGAATTACGGTCTCAATGATCTGTCGGAGGATTTTGTCAACCAGCTCATGTTTAAATGCTCACAGGTTGTTCTTGGAATCCTGTAAAAACACTGCTGCTCTCCTCCTGTGTTACAACATATAAATCACTCCATCACCTGCAGTCACTGACTCCTTCTCTCTTCTGTTGTGTTGTTCTCATCACTCACAGCTGATATATCTTAATGCGAGTCCTCTGGTAATCTGCACATATTCTACAGATGTGTGTCTGTGATGTGTTGTTTTTATTGAGAATTGATGTGGTGTGTTGAGTGAAGATGCGTCACGGTGAGATGTTTGTGTATATTACAGCTGTGCCGCAGGTGAAATCAGTTCATTGGGTTGTGTGATGTCTTCATTGTTCACACAGATACATCCACACATGATTTCTCTGTGAACACCTGAGGCGTCGTCGCTACAGCTCTCACTCACTTATGTAAGAGACGAGACAGAAAACTGTGTCCGGTCACACTAACAGTAGCGTGTTGACGTGTAGCAGGAGTTTGTCTTCTCTTCTTCATGTGTTTGGTCCGTGAGCAGCATGTAAGGATGTTGGAGAGGGTGCTGGTCCTGCATCAGATCACAGCGGTCTGTTCAGCATGTTCACGCTCTGGCCGTGTGACAGAAGATCGCTCGACCGTGCCAACTTCTTCACGGAGAGTCTGAATCGATAAGTGTCTGCTGTGAGTTATCATGAGCACGTCGCACTGCTCAACTTTAATTCGCTCTTTAGCTGACTGGGCAGCTCTGTACCGCACTCATTTTCTTCTCGTCACATCCAGATGATTATCGTCCTGGCTGCAATGCGACACGTCACGAGCGGCATTCTGTGAACAGCACAGAATTAAAGATTCTATTTAAATATAATTTTGAAGTTTTTCATTGTTGCCAAGCAGCTGTGCCGTAAAAACATAGAGCCAAAACGAAAAATATGAGATGTAACATTATAGTCTACCGTTTCTTCATATTTAACTTATCTGTTTATCTTTTAAATGTTTTCTAGCTTTTTACATAAATAGCTTCATTACTGTCTAGTAGGGCTGTGCGATATTGAGGGAAAATGCGATATGCAATAGCATGCTAAATACTGCGATATTTCTTTTTCTAAAATACATTTAAATGGTATTAAACTAAATGAAAGAAATGATATAACCAACATATATTTCACATTATTTTAGGAAAGAAAGCATCACTACAACTTCTGAAAGTGAACAACCATGTTTTGCTGTTCCATAAAACAAACTTGATAATTTGTAAACAAACAAAAATAAATTGTTGATTGACACGCTATCATGCGCACGCACGCATATCCCAAATAACATCCGCATGCCAGATAGATACTATACTAGCCACATTGACCGTACATAACTTAAATGAAATATCTCATTTATCGCAAACCATTGTGATATGCACATGTGCGATATTTCGATCATTTCAATATATTGCACATTCCTACTGTCTATCATCAACCATAAGAACAAAAGCAACAGTGGCCAATGGGCATGCTGTTACCTTGGTAACCAGACGGTGTTATTCTGAGTCTGGGGGTCTGTCACAGAGGCTTCTGGCGGTTCTCCAGCTGTGTCATGCATGTTAATTACTGTAAACCACGCGTCGATATAATCTATAGGTCATGTCACACCATCATCACGTGAAATTATTCAAATGGTCCGTCTGTAGCTCTGCTGAGGTTAAAGCGGACGTAACGCATGCAAATACATCATCGCATTATCCCTTCATAACTGTTGATTCACTATAAGTTTGTGTTGTTTACATAATGCCAACAAAACACAGACATATGACTCAGTTTGACTTGCCACGTGTGGTTCATGTCCAGACTACGTGAAACATGAAGATCATGTCCTCATTTACTCACCTTCAGATTTGAGCAAACCTGTATACATGTCTTAGTTCTGCTGGACACAAAGGAAGATATTTGAAAGAATGTCAGTAAGATCTCATCACTCATTGACTCCCATTGTATTTATTTCCCTACTGTAGCAGTTAATGAGGGATGAGATCTGTTTGCTTACTGACATTCTTACAAATATCTTCCTTTGTGTTCATCAGAACTAAGACATGTATAAAGGTTTTTGTAAAGTGAATAAATGATTACAGGATTTTCATTTTTGGTGAACTTTCCCTGTAACCTTCAAGTTAAAGAATATCAGGTGAGTGATGTCAAATCCACATTGACCAGAGGAGTCACTGCTGACCGATGTTTGAGTTTTGAGTCTTTATCCGTGTGTCAGCACAGTCTTTAAAATCAAATGTCAGAAGAGAAGCAGCTCTGATCACTGGTCTCCAGCGCCACCTTGTGTTCATCTCATTACATCTCATGAGGCTGTCAAGTCAAGTCAGCTTTATTTATATATAGCGCTTTTTACAATTTTAATTATTACAAAGCAGCTGTACAAGAAAACATTGACTATAAGTAAAACATAAAAGGTTATGGAAGTCAAAACAGGTCAAATATCAGACACACAATAAATTCCTATATGCAGTGTTAATTAAATAAAACTATCAAATTCTAGCAGCCCCCCCGGCCAGGCAAACAGTGCAAAACAGTATGCAATGTAGTTTTGTAGAGTCGCCACGTTTTATGGAAGATCCATCAATAGATAAGCAGTATTCTTGGTTGTTACGTAGGGCGGTTTTCGGTCCGATAAGTAACACTTCAGTTTTGTCCGAGTTCAGTAATAAAAAATTGCTACTCATCCACTTTTTATATCGACTATGCATTCCACTATTCGATGGAATTGCTGTGTTTCATGAGGCTTCGAGGAAATATAGAGTTGCGTATCATCAGCATAACAGTGAAAGCTTACTCCGTGTCGCTTTATTATATCTCCTAGAGGTAGCATGTATAATGCGAAGAGCATAGGCCCTAAGACTGAGCCCTGTGGTACACCGTACTGGACTTTCGATTTGCGTGATACCTCATTGTTTATTGCTACATATTGAAAACGGTCGCATAAATAAGATCTAAGCCATTTCAAAGCTATTTCCTTAATACCGACATCATTTTCGAGTCTATGTAGGAGCGTGCTGTGGTCAATGGTGTTGAATGCAGCACTAAGATCTAGCAGCACCAATAAGGAGATACAACCTCGGTCGGACGCCATAAGCAGATCATTTGTAACTCTAATCAGAGCAGTCTCTGTACTGTGATGTGCTCTTAATCTTCATTAATCTCAATCCTTTGGAGGAAGGAGCATATTTGAATTGAGACTACTTTTTCCAGAACTTTAGATAAGAAAGGTAGATTCGAAATAGGTCTGTAGTTAACTAGTTCTCCAGGGTCCAGATGGGGTTTTTTGACATGGGGCCTTATAACAGCCACCTTATATTCTTTAGGCACATGTCCTAATGTCAGAGATGAGATAATAATGCTAAGTAGAGGATCTATAATTTCTGGGAGCATCTCTTTCAGTAGATTTGTAGGTATAGGGTCTAACATGCATGAAGTTGATTTAGATGATCTAATGATTTTAGAGAGTTCATCGTAATCTATAGTAGAAAATAAACGTTATTTCTCCTTAGAGGCGCAGTAGTTGGTCGTTTGTTCAGCGGGATTCACATCTGGTTGCATAGTTATAATTTTTTCTCGAATATCTTTGATTTTATTTGTGAAATAGTTCATAAAATCATTACTGCTATGCTGGTATACAGAATCAGAAGTCGCTGACGATTTATTTTTGGTTAATTTAGCCACTGTATCAAATAAAAACCTAGGGTTATGCTGGTTTTCTTCTATTAGTGATGAAAGGTAGGCAGATCTCGACGTTTTTAGGGCTTTCCTGTATTTTTTAATACTATCCTTCCAGGCAGTACGAAATACCTCTAATTTAGTTTTCTTAAAGTTGTGCTCCATTTTTCGTGCCGCTTTCTTTAGAGCCTGAGTGACTTCATTATTCCACGGTGTCGGTCTGTCATTTTTAATCTTCTTTAAGCGCAGAGGAGAAACTATGTCTAGCGTTTCTGAGAAGGTGGCATTAATATTTTCAATGGTAAAGTCAAGATCGTCAACGTTATTACTCATGCTAGAGATTTGAGACAATTCAGGCAAATTATCAAGAAACGCATCTTTTGTAGTTGAAGTTATTGTTCTACAATATTTGTAACTTGGAGTTTGATTTGCCACCATTGGGTATTGAAGCAAGCATGAGACCAGATAATGATCCGAAATGTCTTCGCTCTGCTGAAGGATTTTTACGTCGCCCACGTTTATACCGTAAGACAATATGAAATCTAAAGTATGATTACGAAGGTGAGTAGGTCCTGACACATGTTGACTAACGCCCATGGAGTTAAGAGTGTCTTTAAAAGCCATTCCTAAAGCATCTGTATCGTTATCTACATGAATGTTAAAGTCACCAACAACAAGGACTCTGTCTGCAGCCAGTACTAGTTCTGATAAGAACCCACCAAATTCTTTAATAAAATCTGTGTGGTGCCCTGGAGGCCTATATACAATAGCCAGAATAAATTTTAAAGATGTTTTGTCCTTAGTATTAGGTATTGATGCATCAAGTACCATGACTTCAAAAGAATTGTATTTAGGATTAGACTTCTGAGAAATGCTAAAAGAGTTACGGTAAAGTGCAGCAACACCTCCTCCTCTGAGGCTCGTGTTTATAATAGTAATCTTGGGGGACAGACTTAAAGATTAAAGTAATATAATCATCTGGCTCTAGCCATGTTTCTGTTAGACAGAGCATGTCTATTTTATGATCTGTTACCATATCGTTAATAAAAAGTGCTTTATTAGAGAGAGATCTAATATTTAGCAATCCGAGTCGTAACAGTTGATTATCTGTATTATGTTCATGTTTAGTTGGTTTAACGTTAATTAAATTACCTTTAAGAGGTTTACGCATTATTTTATGTTTGCTAATCCGGGGGACAGTCACAGTCTCTATTTTATGATGTTTGGGAGAAAGTATTATCGCATGTTGTGTATATAGTGTGTTCTGCAACGTGAGACGGCAAGCAGACCGTTGGTTAAGCCATTCTGTCTGCTCCCTGACCTGGGCCCCAGTGAGTCAAGTTTTAGCATTAAGACTATGTGCCATATTTCTAGAGAGTAGAGAAGCTCCAGCCCAGGAGGGGTGGAGACCATCTCTTTTCAACAGGTCAGGTCTGACCTCAAAACTCTTCCAGTTATTTATAAAAACAATATCATTCTGCAGCACCACTCAGACAACCAGCCATTTAGATATGACAATCTGCTATGTATCTCATCACGACGATGTTTCTTGTGTGAAACAGGCAGTGCTGGTTCATTATCCAGCCGGATTGGGTGTGTCTGATTTTAACTGTGTGTGTGTTGTTGTTTTTCAGAGGATGTGCTGGTGAAGGACGCAGGTGAATGTGCAATATGTCTGGAGGAGTTGGTTCAGGGAGACACCATCGCTCGACTGCCTTGCCTCTGCATTTACCACAAAGGGTACATCTCACTGTGTTTGTTTAGTCACCAGTTTTATAGTCATCGGCAGGTGTGACAAAGTGAATTTGATGCGGTGTGTGATGACAGTTTGTGACTGTAAACCATCTTTGTCTTTCAGATGTATTGATGAATGGTTTGAAGTGAACAGATCGTGTCCTGAACATCCTTCAGATTAACATCCCCTCTCTCACCTCTGCACAGGTAACACACACACCTGTACACATCACTCACACATATCGCTGCTGCCCTTCTGAAACCTCGCATTTACATAAATCGTTATTATGTTTGACACTCGGTTTTGCAAATATCTAACCAACAAAAATTATTTAAAAAAGTGTTTGTTGACTTTTGAAATGTAGGCATTGAAAAAGTTCAGTGTTGTTGTCCATTACCTGAAAAGCATTGATTTAGGACATGGGAGGTTTCAGAAGGATATTTTGTCTGTTATGATGGGACGAGACTACACACAGCTTCCTGTCCAGCACGTTGCACAAGTTCCAGTGAATAAATGCAGCAAATATTCCAAAGAAAACATTGAAGCAACACGTGACTTGATGTGTCCTAACATGTGTATAATGCAGATGATGGTTGTGTTTTGGTTGTTCATCAGGTGTGTGAGCAGTAAATGTGAATCACTTCCTCCTTTTGAACACTGTGACGTCTTCAGACAGAGCGGGTGAGCCGATCACTCAAGTCCTCCCTCTCTTCTCGTAGCATCGCCCTATCTAGTCGCCATATAAACCCCAACGTGCCAAAACTCATTTGAGCAGATCTTCAGGGAAACACTTCCATCAGCTCTTCCCTCCTCCCACCCTACTGTTGCACAATCGACCAATCAGGAAACGGCAAAGAAGGTGTGACCGCACCTGGCAGCTCATTTCATTGGCTGTTGAACTGCTCCGATTGGCTGGATTCGGGGTCAGCTGACCTCTATGTGCTATGTTGATTGGACTCCATGACTCTTTATCTACCAGTGCCTTCATTTTCAGATCTTAATGGCCGACGGTGGCTGAGTTTTTGGAAGTTTATCACGTTTGACGGAGTCTCCATCAGCCATCTCGACGCAACCGGACATGACGGGGAGAGAGAGAGAGAGCCCCTGATTCCGGTCGGTCCGGAGCCATACTGACATCTAAAGTGACCCTCCTGTGACACTGTCGTCTGTTTCGCTTCCTAGATGCCAGTTGTCCCATGTGTCACGATTCTTGTACCAATACTGTCACAGGACAGATGAAGCTTCACGCAGGGTTTTCCAGTCGTCATGGTCATTTATGCAAATAAAAATTATCAAAAAAAAAAAAACGCCATGAAGAAATTAGATAATAGAACACAGACCTTCATTCAACACGGATGTGATGTATCTGTCAGTTCTTATAAATGAAAATATAACTGTGATGCCAGGAGCTGATGGAAAAAAGGTATATATGGGTAAACGACACTTTTTCTCTCTTTATTCTCAGATGGGTTTTATTAGTTTATGTAGTTTGATGTGAGTGATACAGAAAGGATGAAATGGTTAATCACACTGGGTCACATGGTCGCTGCTTCCCCCACCATCCTTTGTGAAGTTTAGACCGATGACTAGTTCATTCAGATGTGCTGCTAACTAGCTCTGACAGATGACTAATCGCTGATTGACGAGGGATTTACAATCATTCCGTCTGTAAGTAATGACCTGCGGATGCGCTGATGTGGAAATATAACCGTCGACTACCCAAAGATAAAGTGTAAACAAGTATTTACTGTCATTCTGTGGTTTATTCAATGTGCCATGATAGCTTTAACGTGCTGCCGATGTGTTTTGAGAGTTTGTGTCAAGACTAAATCATGTTGGAATTTGGTTTTGATTTGGCAGTAGACGTGTGTTTATCACGGGCCGCTGGTTTGCTCAGAACGTCGTCGTAGACGTGTTGCATGAGACACAGAATTCGCTCTAAATGGCCTTATGATATATTCATCATTTGACTAAATTCATGTTTCAGAGGTTTGATGATGCAAATGCTCATTTCATGTTTTGTAGCTATGTGCAAATGTCAGCTCTCCGCGGATGAATCTGATGGTTTAGCTTTCTGTCAATCAAAGTTTTCAGTGTCGATGATGTTAATTCGTGCTTATTGCAGTTTAAGTTCCTGAAGAGAAACTCTCTGGAGATGCAATGACAACAAATCCATACCGAACACATGTGAAGTTAACAGTGCCCACCTCAGACGACCATAATGTTTTGTAATGTTTTACTTTTATTGTAACATTCCATGTAAAAAAAAACTATGTACAGAGATAATGAAATTAAACAAGCAACATTTTTTGAAGCAGTGATGGTCTGAATGTTTGTGTGTGTGTGTGTTGTTTATTACTGGAAAAATATGGGTTTATCGTGGCGAGCAGATGACTTACGAACATGCCCGGCAGAGGTGGAAAAATCACCCCTAACTTTCTAACGTTACAAAGACAATTCACTGATCAACGTAACAAACATGAAATGTAGAATGAAGGTGTATCAGTGCATATTTCCCGCCAGTTCTGTGTAAACAACATTCAAAGTTTTTTATACAATAAGCTTGCTGTCTACTGCAAAACATGCAAGGAGTGATAACAAGTTGAGACACTACATGTCCATAAAAAACAATGGAAAACTTACTGCATTACTAACTAGTCCTCCTGTCCTCTCTTCAGGGTAACGTTTGCTAGTGTCCTTGTGTAGTGATGCAGTGCTGTAACGCTCCTGACAGAGCTCTCGTTCTTTAAGTGCGCCCAGCACCATTTTCATTACTGTAATGTTTTATTCATACGGTTTTATACAGAATCTTTTATAGATTTCAAAACTAGGAAATGTGTAAGTTATTATATTGTTAACAGAGTAAGTTTTTTTACCACAGTAAAGTGACTTACTTGTGAGACTTGGCTGTTGTGTATCTTTAAACCCGCTTTTCTCCAAATTCCGTAAAGGTCTTTGCACATACAGTCTGAACTTTCGTAAGCGTTTTTTCGTGTGTGGCGCTCGCTAGTACGGTGTCACTTAATTGTCAAAACACCTCTCAAAATGCTCGCTACGGATGCGAAAAACGCAGAAAATCTAACAGTCTAACAATTTTTTATGACAGACGGAAACATTGGAGGCAGTGTTTATATGTGAATGTCTCAACGTGAGGTCGGACATTTTGGAATAAATGTGCAATGGCCTTTACCGAAAAATTTCAGATACAGACAAATTAAAAACAGATTTTGAGAGGGCCTGAACACAGCTTTCCTATGGTATTAAAACCTGGAATATGTCAAATTTGATCATTCGTCGGGTTTTCCCAGATCGCATCACAAATCGGTTCAAGCCGAGTCCGTAAAGAAAACCATGAAAGAAATGTTTCTATATTGTCCAGCCCTGATTTAAGTGCAAGTTCATTGTGTCTAAAAGCACATGTGAGATTATAATGAAAGCGAAAAATACTGTGTAGCCGTCTGTATGTGTGAGATCGTGTGTTCTCAGTCTTATGCAGTTTCTCTTTCCTCCTCAGCGGAAGCGAAGCCTCTTTTCTGCCTGAAAGAGTTTTTCTTCTGCTTCAGAGATTCGGTTTCCTTTAACACTGTCAACACATCAGAAGGTTTATTACAACCCAAACTACAGCAGGGATCTGTTCCAAAACCTTATGAATCACATGCGAGACGATGTTTCCATTGATTACTTTAATCTAGTTTTCTTTCATTCCGGTTAAAGGGTTCACATTCATGTGCTTTTGTGTTTTCTTTACAAAGGGAATGAATGGTGAGACAAATTTAAAAAAAAGCTTCATTTAATAACTCCAAACCCATTTGTTTGCCTTCAGGACACTTGGAATATATGGTATAAGTCATGTGGAGTTATTGAAGGTGGTCACTATTCACTCTGAACACTTTAAAAATTACACATTTACTTTTCAAAGAAGAAATAAAGTCGGAACCTCACTGATTAATTACATTTCCACATGAATGAACCCTTTCAGCATGTATACAATTAAACACTGTATACAGTTTCTTGTTTTAGAATGTGCTTATGTTCCCTCGAAATGTTCCCTATGTAGGCAGCTCACAAGGTGTGGATCTTACTTGACTTCTTTCAGCGTAGTGTTGACGGAGAGCGCGTCAGAAAGCTGTCGGGCTCCGTGGACGGTCAATTCGTTTTCTATTAACCTGAACAGAACCAGAAGTGTTTATTGAGTATAAAGCCTCACATTCCACCTCATTGTAACTGTACATTACTGATGATAACAGCGATAAACATGAAGGATTGAACGTAACGTACATCAGATGGGTCAGTGCAGAGTTCGACCTGAACGCATCGGCAAGATCAGACGCAGCGTCATCGCCGATTTTATTCTGTATCAGCCTGAAAAGAATCACGTTGCACAGATGACAGTTATACTCGTGACTGTATTATAAATGCCTCAGTCTCTAGATGTTGAATGAATCGATGTTCTGTTTTACCAGAAGATGTGAAGGCTTGTGTTCTCCTTCAGAGCTTTAGCCAAACTTCGTCCCCCCCGAGACGTGATGTCGTTGGCAGAGAGACTGAAGAGCAACATGAGGTTGAGTGTCTGCATCAGTGAAGTCCAGCGTAATGTCAGTGATGTTTGACTCACCTGAGGTTTGTCATGCTGGGGTGATTCTTTAAAGCCTCTGCGAAAGCATCTGCCCCCTCGTCACCGATGGAATTACCCCACATTCTGCAAACACACATTTACTCCCATGTGAATATAAAGATCGTCCTCGTGCTACAATATCACAAAACGTGTTTGTTTGAAGGAACAGTTCACCATTGAATGGAGATATATTTCCTCATGTTGTTCGGTCACATTAAACAAGTCAGGTGTAATCTGATGTCATATTTGATTTTATGTTATGTCTTTTGTTCTGTATTTTAGTCTGTTCACAGCCGGTCTATGAAAAAACACTTGTTTTGTGTTCTACGGGGACAATAACAGCTCACGGGTGAGTATTGACCGAATTGTGATTTTGGATGAAAATATAAGGTGTAAATGATTCCTTACCCCACATCAAAGATAGATTTGCTCTTGTGAATTGCTCTGGCGAGATGCGTCCCACCTAAAGATGTGATGTGGTTACAGCCAAGTCTATAAACAGACAAATGTACATCACTGATCCCAATGACCGTCATGAACTTTTGACATATTTGTGCCCAGTTACATGAGCAGATTTCATCCATACCAATCATTCATTCATACCAAAAACTATAGTTTTCTAAATCTGTCTGAATATTGGAGTCCAGATCAACCAATCAAAATCTGTTTGAATATAAAGGAGTAAACATAATGATCTGTTGGTGTAGATGTTCATATAGTCAGTGCCAATCCTAGTTGTCTGCGGGCCCTAAGCAAACTTGTGAGAGGCTTTTGTACTAAAAATGAAAATAATTTGATTTAAACATAAATGTTAACTATAAGACATAAATAATAATAAATCAATTAACACACTTTAACGAATGAAGACGGATGCATTCCGCCTTAAGAATGTAACAGTAAGTTACTGAACAGTAACTGTAACAGTAACTTACTGAAAGACAGTAAGAACAATTAAGTATAATGTTAAATTCAAATTTGTATTGACATGTAAATCATTCTTTTCCTAAAGTAGCGCATGCAGGCTCTACTCTGGAACCATCCAGCTGTCAAAAGAAAGATTACACATAACACATAAACGCTGTGTTTTTTCCAACCATATTTACTGATTTACTAACAAAATAAAGCATGATAAATATAGTTTACTCAACAAATATAAGCATACGAAAACACATCAGTAATTCTCTAAATGTGATGGCACAAACTAAAAATGACACGGGTGAACCCAATACAGTGGATCAATACTGAATGTGTAAATCTGTACTGGAGAATTGTTTTGTAAGTAATTCAGCGCACCGTTTTCATTGAAAAATTGAATGAGACGTTAAAATAGTACAAAAACACGATCAGACGATTCAGACGATTCCTCTAAAGTTGAATCCGCTAGTTATAAAATAAAGTGTCTTGTTTACAGTAGTGTTTTTTATTTGGTCCTCAAGGGGGCCCAGTGGTGGTGCAGGGGCCCTACGCACCCTGTGTAGTCTGCTTATAGGAAAGATCGGCTCTGCATTTTGCATAGTTATCGTTCTGGGTGTCAGGGAGACTTTAAACCCCTGTAGATTTACACACAGATTATATACTGTATGAATGAACATTGAGCAGGAATAATGTAGTGAGATCAGACTCCGCATGTGAACTTACTTGACAGTGTGAAGATGAGGACATTCTTCAATGATCTCTGCTATCAGTTTGGCTCCAACGTCTGTGATGTGATTCTTGTAAAGACTGTCACAAATAAAGAAAGAAATGTAGAAATAAAGGAGACACAAACAGACTCCGGATCAGCTCTGAACTCACCCCAGAACCTTGATGATTTTATGTGTGATGAGTTCCTTTGCGAGAACCTCAACGCTGCTGTCCGTCAACTGGTTAACACACAATCTGAAATCATAAGGTTGATGTCATTTCATTCTCCAGACTTTGTGACGTCTGTGTAAACCGTGTGTGGGGGGGGGTTTACCGTACCTTACCACCGTCATTTTACTGAAGGAATGCCTCAGCTGTTTCACACCATAATCATTGATGTTGTTGTTGTCCATGTCGACCCCCAGATGCTTCTTACGGTGATGCAGCACAAAGTTGAGTGCACTACAGTCTGCGGAGTAAATGTTACAGAATGCGATCTTTATATAATCCGCCGATATGCTGTTGGCGGTCATCTCGGCCACTTGCTCGCTGTTGCTCTCAAATATACAGCGTAACATCCACATGAAGTTGGGCATGGCGTGCACTTTATAACCCTTGTTGTCTGTGGATGGGTATCGAGGCAGATCCTTCAGATGCGTCCTCACGCTGTTAGACAGATACGACTTCAGCGTGTTCCGCTTTTTCTTCAGCAAGAGCGGTGGGACGAGATGCTCCAGGAGCGCAGCGTTGGGTTTGGACAAGAGACCACACAGAAAGAGGTTAGCGAACTGAAAGTGTTCGTTGGTCTGAAACGGGTCCTTCTCTCTAGGTCGTGATCTTCCCAGACACGAGAAACAAGAGAGACGGGACTTGTGTTTGTATTCACATCTGGAGAAGAACCTCAGAATAGCGTTGGCTGTTATGTTGGCGTCCAGCACCAAACAAAAGGCGGCGAGGAACGCCTGCAGGGTCACGTGTAGAAACTCGAAGGTGGCCGATCCTCCACAGGCGTCGTAATGAGAGACTGGCCTCAGGAAGCCGAATTGAAGGTCTTTCTCGTCTAACCCGCAGGACGTCACCTCCTCTACGCCGAACACAAATCCCCCTCGCTCCAGACCCTGCAGAGCCAGTCTAGCAAAGGCCCAAAGTTTTGCTTCACCCGATTTAAAGGTGTCGGCAGGACACCTGTTGCTGAGCTTCAGGAGACCGGGCCGAGCCGTCGTGCGACCCAAGAACACCTCGGAGAGGAGCAGGAACACATTGGTGAGGGTAATGCAGGAGTCGGGTAACTGGAAGGTGTCATAAACTGACAGGAAATGTCTGAAGCTCTTGAGGATGATCCAGCTGAAGAGCGGGATGGAGCAGAGGCCACACAGATGAGGGTTCGCGTCCAGCTGTACGCTCACCAGCGTCATGTGTTCTGTCTCTGGGAAATGCAGAGCCGTGTATGTCCTCAGGTGCTCGGGCGAGAAACCTCGCAGACAAACCATCTTCCGGATCACTCTGCGCTGGACCTCTGTGCCCGTCCGTGCCGTCAGAACCTTGCGGGAACCTTTCAGCAGTTTTCCACAGAGCAGATTCATGAGGAGAAGAAGCGGGTGCGTCTTTTCCTCCGGCAACACCACCTCGGGTACATTATCCAGGTCGAAGTCCCTTTGGACCTCATCGTATCCGTCAAACGTGAAGAGCACCGTCTCCGGGAATCTTAAGATGTACGTGAAGACTTCATTGTCAGGGTCTAAATCCGGATAGCAGTTGTGTTTGAAGATGAGCTCCTTCAGCGAGATCTCATCCGTTTCTTTGAAAGCGCTAAACATCCTGCAGCGGAATTTGAAGAAGAACTTGGCTTTGGTGTTCAGCTCTCTCCTGGACCACAGATTCTGAAGCTTCTGAAGCAAGATGGATTTACCCACACCAGCGTCGCCTGTGATGAAGATGGTCTCGGCCTGCAGGTTGAAGACTCCTTGATCTCCTAACAGGTGGTTCAGACTCTGTAAGAAGCCCAAACTTTCACCGGTGTCATTCATCAGCTCCATCTGTGTGTCCGTGTACAGATCCTCCAGACGTGTGTCTTCACTCCTCGAGTAAGACGTGATGAACTGAGTGTCTCTTTCCAGTTCACACCTCAGCTTCTCACAGTATCTGCTGACTGAAAACGCTCAGGACAGTTAGTGCACTACAGGTGGCTCACAGTTTTATCAGCTTCTCTTACTACAAAAGAAGTATTAAAAAGTCCTTTTTATTTATTTCTCCAAAAAGAAATACGTGTACACTTAAAGTTGACATAAATGTACACATATGATCTAAAAAATTGGCCAATACTTAACAAAAGAATGTGAAGTGCACTTGTTTTTTGTAAAGGATGCTACTCTTTAAAACAACTTTAAATGCCGTTTTGTAATAAAAAAAGAAATAATAATCTAAGAAAACAACATTTATAAAAACATGATGTTTTTCCAAAAATGAACAGTTTTCTGCTGGAGACAGTAAAACATATTTTAGAAATCTGAAATACTCAAAATGCTGGTTTGTTTTAACCTATGGTTGGTTAAAATGTGCACAAACCCAACTGCTGGTTTCACTGAGAAACCACGATAATGTCCAAACCATGAAATGTATTCATTTATTTTTATTGTTATTTATATACTTGTGAGTAGCATAAATATGAATAGTTCACTCCGTTTTAAAAAAAAATCATGTTTTTTGTATGTGTTTTATTGTCCACAGGAACACGTGTATTTAAAAAAAATACTCGGTCAACCGAACTTTTATTTAATCTCTCGCCAGGGTGACGATTTTTTGAAACTCCGGTTTCAGTGTTGTGGTGTAGACGGGGGTGAATCCGAAATGACATGCTTCCTTACTATATAGTAGGCAAGAACGAATAGTGTGTCCGAATGCATATTAGAGCAACGTGAAAGACATCAACCAATGGGCAAAATAAAGACAAAAGAATCATTTGCAGCAGTTTACAGACAAAAGTGACAATTACATTGTCATAATCATTCTTCACGATGGGAAGTGTGAATGAGCCTGTAATTGGCGAAATGAAAAAGGGAATCACAAAGCTGTTGTGTTCCTTTTAATTGTTTACTTTTATCAAAAGTTCAGGCAACAACAGTACATACACATCTAGTCCTCATTAAGAAGTTACTTCCAGCCTTCTGATTGGCCAACACAGCGTTATGGTTGGGTTATACCGCCACGTGTTGGTTTGGCAGGCTTTTGTCATCGCTTCAGCGTGTTTTGCCGTTTTCAGCTGTATTATTTTGAGTTATTGTGGCTTGAATCGAAACAAACCAACTGCAGTTTAATTGACATTAATTGGAATGCACAATAAAACACATGATTTATGAAAAAGAATGCAGTTGTCTCATTTCTTCATATGTTTGTTGTTGAGTGTGGTGTTGCCATAATGGAAACACAGTTGAACTCACTGGGGTCTGTGTTGGTCACTGGTACGACTTCAATAGATTCTAACGGACTGTAGTGAATATCACTGAACCACGGCCGCAGGTCAATATAAGCATCATATGCCTCATGAAGAACATGGATGAGATATGCAGAACACTCTTCTCCTTTACTCTGAACCAACTCCAGAATCCTGCGCACCTGTGTGTCCAAAAGCCAACATTATTTCCTTCTTTAATCCTTACTTCTCTCACAATAACACTTTATCATGAATGGGCATTTCATTCTTATTTCATATTCAAAGGCCAATGATGGAGTTTCAGTTACCTGGTCGGTTTTGGTGGTGCTTCTCTCTATGATCTCTCTGTCTTCAGTACAGATGAAGCTGTTCATGTGCAGATTGTCCAGCAGACACTGTGTGTTCTTCACCTGATCCACCAGAAGCTCCCGATGGATCCTCAGAAGCTTCACATAGGACACTGGACTTTCTTTACAGGAGTCCATTATCTACACCAGACCCGGGTCAGCACGAGCAGAAGAGTCGATATCCACACATGAAGACATGAAGTCAAATCTCACCAGCGATCCGTGCGTCGCGTCAATACCGTTAAACGCGCGCGCCCGAAACGAGTCAACCCTTCAGGTTCACAAACACGACACGTGACACTTCAAAGAAAGATTTGCGACGTTTTTACAGACGTCACAATGAAAGAGAGAAAATGAAAGAGTGCGAGTCTTCACAAACTTCGTGTTTTCATCTGGAGCAGGAAGTGAAACTACAACACACAAGAAATCTGAGGTCGTAAACGCCCACTGACCGATAGTAAACTGTCACATCTGTGACAACATTTGGAAAACGGAAACAAATCTGTAACATTATATTCATATCAAACTGCAGTTGGTTTGTTTTGATTTAAGCCACAATAACTAAAAAATACAGCTGACTAACACAATAAAACACGATAACATCATAAAAGACACGAATTATCTCATCTTAGGACCAAATTCTTCATGTTTAGCAGGTACACTTATAACAAATATAAGCATTATAATTTAGTTTTTAGCTTCAATTTCTTGGAAAAGGTTTTATGTCATACAACATTTAGATCAATATTTGTTATTAAATAAATATTAAACAGTGGTTTCCAGTAATGTACGTGCTTTTTATGCATTAATGTGGACTGTGATGTCAACTAAAGGCTCAGAACAATCTCTTTACCGATAAAAAACTCAAACAGATCTTTTATGCAGTTTAATTTTTGCTCCCATACAGTACAAATACTGCACACATGTGATTGACGTGACTAGATTTTCATGAATATACAGATCTAGAATCTTCCATACAGCTGATGCACATAGAGAGCGAGTGGATCTAACACTAATCGTCAGATAGTGTCTCTTCTTTCCGGTCTTTAGATTTCTTCGTAGCTTT
Source organism: Barbatula barbatula (assembly GCF_947034865.1). Taxonomy (NCBI): domain Eukaryota; kingdom Metazoa; phylum Chordata; class Actinopteri; order Cypriniformes; family Nemacheilidae; genus Barbatula; species Barbatula barbatula. Next base: position 690,779 of record NC_136775.1, read on the forward strand.
CTTCAGTTCTTTCATCACAGGCAGAGAACCCTCGTATTTGTTGGTTTCAATAGACCTGAGCTTCTCTTGGTAGTCCTCCGGTAAGCCGTTCTGTTCCGCCCCCATCACGATCACCTGGAACAAAAATGACAAATCTTCCAGAACTCCATTGAGACGTTTCTCTAAATATCTTCTTTTGTGTTTTAATGAAGAAAAACTCGCACACAGGTTTACAACCACATAACGATGAATACACAGAATTTAGATTTTCTTTCTCGCATTATTGTCTAGAAGTATCATTAGGGTCAGCTGTGGCCTGGTGGTTACAGCGTTGGTCTTGTGATCAGAGGGTTTGAATCTCAGTGTCAGCAGGTCATGACTGAAGGGCCCTGATTGCTCTGCAGTAATGTGCTACTGTAAAAAAACTAGTCAAGTCAAGTCAAGTCAGCTTTATTTATATAGCGCTTTTTACAATTTTCATTGTTACAAAGCAGCTGTACAAGAAAAAATTACTATAAGTAAAACATAAAAGGTTAAATTCAAAACACAGGTCAAATATCAGACACACAATAAATTCCTATATGCAGTGTTAATTAAATAAGACTACCAAATTCTAGCAGCCCCCCCGGCCAGGCAAAACAGTGCAAAACAGTATGCAAACGGTGGCGAGGAACCGAAAACTCCATTGGAGGAGAAAAAAAACCTCGGAGGGAAACCAGGCCTAACCAGGGGATTCCAGTTCCCCTCTGGCAAAAACTGCAGCCTCTGCACAAGCTCAACAGTGCTTGCACAACAAGGCGAAAATAAAAAATAAATTAGATTTAAAATTATCATTAATAATCTAATAGCGACTGAAGTTTTGTAGGGACGTCACTTCCTTCGTCCAGCATTTGTCAGGTCTAGGAATGGATTGCGCCCTGCCCGCTCCGCTCTTGTAACCTTGGAACAATGAGACAAGACTGGCTGAGAGTAGAGTACTGTTCTGCACTCTTTGATGCAACAAATGCATCAGTTGTTATTGGAAGTGTCCCTGGTTCCGGTTGATCTAACTAGTGCAGCCTAGATGTTTGAAATACATATATTATGATAATCTAGTGTATGCAAGATTAAAAAGATGCGTCTTTAGTCTAGATTTAAACTGACAGAGTGTGTCCGCCTCCCGGACATTGCAGGGAAGACGGTTCCAAAGTTTAGGCGCTAGATAGGAAAAGGATCTGCCGCCTGCACTTGATTTTGAAATTCTAGGTATTACCAACTGACCTGACGCCTGAGAGCGTAGTGCACGTGATGGACTATAATACGTAAGAAGTTCTCTCAAGTAGTGAGGAGCTAAACCATGCAAGGCTTTATAGGTAATAAGCAAGATTTTAAAATTTATGCGATGCTTTATAGGTAACCAGTGCAAGGTTGACAGAACCGGGCTAATATGCTCATACTTTTTTGTACGTGTAAGAACTCGAGCTGCCGCATTTTGGACCAGTTGGAGTTTTTGTAATAGGCCTGCAGGGCAACCACCTAATAGTGCATTACAGTAATCTAGTCTTGATGTCATAAAGGCATGTATAAGCTTCTCCGCATCTGATGATGACAGCATATGACGTAATTTAGATATATTTTTAAGATGGAAAAACGCAATCTTACAGGTGTTGGCGACCTGGTTCTCAAATGACAGAGTACTATCGAATATAAAGCCAAGATTCTTAGTTGAAGATGAGGGTTTTATGGAACATCCATCAATAGTTAAACAGTATTCTTGGTTGTTACGTAGGGCGGTTTTCGGTCCGATAAGTAACACTTCAGTTTTGTCCGAGTTCAGTAATAAAAAATTGCTACTCATCCACTTTTTTATATCGACAATGCATTCCACTATTCGATGGAATTGCTGTGTTTCGTGAGGCTTCGAGGAAATATAAAGTTGCGTATCATCAGCATAGCAGTGAAAGCTTATTCCGTGTCGCTTTATTATATCTCCTAGGGGTAACATGTATAATGCGAAGAGCATAGGCCCTAGTACTGAGCCCTGTGGTACACCGTACTGGACTTGCGATTTGCGTGATACCTCATTGTTTATTTTTACATATTGGAAACGGTCGCATAAATAAGATCTAAGCCATTTCAAAGCTATTTCCTTAATACCGACATCATTTTCAAGTCTATGTAGGAGCATGCTGTGGTCAATGGTGTCGAATGCAGCACTAAGATCTAGCAGCACCAATAAGGAGATACAACCTCGGTCGGACGCCATAAACAGATCATTTGTAACTCTAATCAGAGCAGTCTCTGTACTGTGATGTGCTCTAAATCCAGACTGGAAATCTTCATTAATCTCATTCCTTTGGAGGAAGGAACATATTTGAGTTGAGACTACTTTTTCCAGAACTTTAGATAAGAAAGGTAGATTCGAAATAGGTCTATAGTTAACTAATTCTCCAGGGTCCAGATGGGGTTTTTTGACAAGGGGCCTTATAACAGCCACCTTATATGCTTTAGGCACATGTCCTAATGTCAGAGATGAGTTAATAATGCTAAGTAGAGGATCTATAATTTCTGGGAGCATCTCTTTCAGAAGATTTGTAGGTATAGGGTCTAGCATGCATGTAGTCGATTTAGATGATCTAATGATTTTCGATAGTTCATCGTGATCTATAGTTGAAAATAAACATAATTTCTCCTTAGGGGTGCTGTAGTAAGTCGGTTGTTCAGCGGGTTTCGCATCTGGTTGCATAGTTATAATTTTCTCTCGAATATCTTGGATTTTATTAGTGAAATAGTTCATAAAATCATCACTGCTATGCTGGTATACAGCATCAGAAGTCGCTGACGATTTATTTTTGGTTAATTTAGCCACTGTATCAAATAAAAACCTAGGGTTATTTTGGTTTTCTTCTATTAATGATGAAATGTAGGCGGATCGAGACGTTTTTAGGGCTTTCCTGTATTTTTTTGTACTATCCTTCCAGGCAGTACGAAATACCTCTAATTTAGTCTTCTTAAAGTTGCGCTCCATTTTTCGTGCCGCTTTCTTTAGAGCCTGAGTGTGTTCATTTTTCCACGGTGTCGGTCTGTCATTTTTAATCTTCTTTAAGCGCAAGGGAGCAACTATGTCTAGCGCTTCCGAGAAGGTGGCATTAATATTTTTAATGGTAAGGTCAAGATCTTCAACGTTATTACTCATGCTAGAGATTTGAGACAATTCAGGCAAATTATCAAGAAACGCACCTTTTGTAGTCGAAGTTATTGTTCTACAATATTTGTAACTTGGAGTTTGATTTGCCACCATTGGGTATTGAAGCAAGCATGATACCAGATAATGATCTGAGATGTCTTCGCTCTGCTGAAGGATTTTAACATCGACCACGTTTATACCGTAAGACAAAATTAAATCTAAAGTATGATTACGAAGGTGAGTAGGTCCTGACACATGTTGACTAACGCCCATGGAGTTAAGAGTGTCTTTAAAAGCCATTCCTAAAGCATCTGTATCATTATCTACATGAATGTTAAAGTCCCCAGCAACAAGGACTCTGTCTGCAGACAGTACTAGTTCTGATAAGAACCCACCAAATTCTTTAATAAAATCTGTGTGGTGCCCTGGAGGCCTATATACAATAGCCAGAATAAATTTTAAAGATGTTTTGTCCTTAGTATTAGGTATTGATGCATCAAGTACCATGACTTCAAAAGACTTGTATTTAGGATTAGACTTCTGGGAAATGCTAAAAGAGTTACGGTAAAGTGCAGCAACACCTCCCCCTCTGCCTTTTAGGCGAGGCTCGTGTTTATAATAATAATCTTGGGGGACAGACTCATTTAAAGCAATATAATCATCTGGCTTTAGCCATGTTTCTGTGAGACAGAACATGTCTATTTTATGATCTGTTATCATATCGTTAATAAAAAGTGCTTTATTAGAGAGAGATCTAATATTTAGCAATCCGAGTCGTAACAGTTGATTATCTGTATTATGTTTATGTTTAGTTAGTTTAACGTTAATTAAATTACCTTTGAGAGGTTTACGCTTTATTTTATGTTTACTAATCCGGGGGACAGACACAGTCTCTATTTTATGATGTTTGGGAGAAAGTATTATCGCATGTTGTGTATTATGTGTGTTCTGCAACGTGAGACGGCAAGCAGACCGTTGGTTAAGCCATTCAGTCTGCTCCCTGACCTGGGCCCCAGTGAGTCAAGTTTTAGCATTAAGACTATGTGCCATATTTCTAGAGAGTAGAGAAGCTCCAGCCCAGGAGGGATGGAGACCATCTCTTTTCAACAGGTCAGGTCTGCCCTCAAAACTCTTCCAGTTATTTATAAAAACAATATCATTCTGCAGGCACCACTCAGACAACCAGCCATTTAGTGATGATACTCTGCTATGTATCTCATCACCACGATAAGTGGGGAGGGGGCCAGAGAATATTACAGTTTCTGACATCGTGCTTGCGAGCTCACACACCTCTTTAATATTATCTTTAGTGATCTCCGATTGACGGAGTCGAACATCATTTGTGCCGACGTGAATAACAATCTTACTGAATTTACGATTAGCCTTAGCCAGCACATTTAAATTTGACTTGATGTCAGGCGCTCTGGCTCCCGGTAAACATTTGACTATGGTGGCTGGTGCCTCTATGTTAACGTTCCGAACAATAGAATCACCGATAACTAGGGCACTTTCAGCAGGTTTCTCAGTCGGTGCGTCACTAAGCGGGGCAAACCTGTTCGAGACTGTAGTCGGAACGTTTGAGTGGTGTTTTGACCTGCGACTACACCGTCTCACAGTCACAAAGTTTCCCAGCTGCGGGGGTTGTTCAACCGGAACCGAACTGTGCGCGCTAATATTGCTCGCATCTAAAGTGTTTTCTAAGCTCCTTACATTCTTACTATCCTCAGATAAAGATTGGATGCGAGACTCTAATACTGTGATCTTCTCTGTCAGCCTAGCTATTTCCCTGCATTTATCGCATGTAAAGCCCTCGCCGCTGACAGAGAAGGCTAAGCTAAACATATGACATGAGGTGCAAGTGACAATAATAAGAGAAGAAGCCATAACTCACCGGGTTTGAAGAGTAATTCCAACTTACCAAGGCTGCTCGGTGATTCTTATTATATACGCTTTAAAGAGAAACCGTTAGCACTACTTGTAGTAGTGCTACTTGTAACTACTTGTAAGTCGCTCTGGATAAAAGCGTCTGCCAAATGAATAAATGTCAAATGTAAATGTCATTAAATAGACGGGGCTGTTTCTCTATTGTCTGTGTCATAGAGAAAACTCCAGAAACACAGCATACACTGTGCCCACAAACTCATTCTGTTCATAGAATGCTCTCTCACATCAGAGTTTCTGCTGTTTTACCGCTTTACAGTTTGTGAATAACTTCTGTGTACAAACACGAAAAGCTTATCAAGAGATTTACTTCCACACGGTCAGCTGTTGAGGCACGTATGAGGAGTTTACCTGCAGATACTGTGGTGATGGTGGAGCGTACACACAGCCGTTCATGATGTAAGAGCGACAGTTGAGATCCTGGTCACCGGTGGAGACGGACACATCGATCGGGCTGTACATCCCTCGTTTAACACTCTCCTGTCTGCCAACACAGAGGAACATCTATCTTACATGACGACTCCATCAGGACAGAAGCAACATTTCAAATGAAGATGTGTCAGGACCTGTCCAAGGACTCCAGGTCGGATATATTCATGTTCCACACCACACCCCACACCTCATCCCCTGGGCTGTGCTCGATAGTGGCCACACCCCCATGCCAGCGTTGGCTCGCCAGCCCTCTGTGGTTTCCAAATACCAGTTTGAAGTCCTGGGAAATGTAGAAGTGAAAGCTACGGCTCTCGGTCACACATCAAGATAAATGCACAGACAGACGGATGTGAAGAAAGGGATGATGTCATACCTTCAGCTTGGCCATGCAGTAAGCACTTGCGGACGGATTCTTGAGCTGTAGACGCTCCTTCAGGAGATTACTTCCGTAGGCAAAGTACAGGAAGGTGGATTCGTTGCTGTGATGTGTGCTGTTGTCCATGTCTGAGGCATCGGTGGGCAGAGGGACTGTGAGGATGAGGAGGAACAGGATGAGAGGCAGATCGCTGTGGAATCATAGTCAGCAGGGCTGACAGAACCATTCAACAATACTTCATTCTCATGCAAATCCATTGTGTGCCAATCTGCAGTGATGCAGGCATGCATTCATCTGAAACATCACACATCGCAGCAAGAACTTTCCCAAACGTGAAGCCTCCCTCTAGTGGAGATGTGGCTTTTTTTGACGGCGTAAATATAGTCAAAGAAATGCAAAAGTGTTTCTGTGTCCGGACCATACCGCATACACCTGAAAAGAGTTTATTCATCACTCCGGCTATTACCTTTCAATGGCACAAAATATTAATGAAAATAGCGTTTAATGATGACACAGCTAGAAGAAAAGATCACTGATATTGAATTGTCAGATGTAAAATGAAAACCAATGAATACAAAAGAAACAGAGAAAACGTTGCATCAGAATTGCAACATAAGAGACACAAAGTGACACTCAACTTCTGTTTTGTGGATCTCTTCCTCTTTTATTACTTTCTCAAGACTAAAAAACATTTGTGTACCACATCTGTGCTGATACAGTCCAAATATGAATTTAAAGGGGAAGTTCACCCAAAAATCTACTTTGTGTTATTTTTTACTCCCCTACATGACGTTCAACATGTTTAGAGAACTACTGCCGTCTGCGGAGCACAAATGAAGATATTTAGGTGACATCAGATTTCCAGACCTCCTCATAGACATCATGGTGTCAGTTGTTGTCAAGGTTCAGAAAAGCACTAAAGACATGTGACATTGGTCCATCCGCTCATAGCGGCTCGATTGAATTTTTTCAATGAAATATCTTCATTTGTGCTCCGAAGACGCCGGAAGTTCTCTAAACATGTTTAACGTCATGTAGGGGAGTAAAAAAAATCACACAAAGTTGATTTTGGGGTGAACTTCACCTTCATCGCAAACACTTTTTGGCCTCGGCCTACATTTATGCTTTCCTGTTTCTTTCAATTACAAGACCGGTGGTTGAAACCAAATAAGAAAATCTCTCGGCGTTTTGATTGAACTTTACTTTTATTCCATATCGACATATTGGCCCTGTGACAACTAGCCCCGGTTCAAAAACTGTTGTAAGCGTAGCGCCCCCTGGTGGATATTCATAACAAACGCAGGGTAAGAACGTATTCATTAACGGAAGTGCACAAAACATAACAGTGATCGCGCTATGCACTTGCTTTTCTGTGCAATGCAAATGAAATACTTGAGCTTATTGATGTTTTACCGACAGATACGACAGCTGTTTGAACGGAAGCTCACCGGACATCGAGTCATGTCGTCCTGTCATCAGGAATGAAAGAAAATAAAGAGTTTGGTTCCAAAATGAGAATTCTTCATAAATCATGTTTTTTTATTGTGCGTTCCAATTCATATCAATTAAACAGCAGCTGCTTTGTTTTGATTTAAGCCATAATAATGACTAACACAATAAAAACGTGATTTGAACGTCATCTCTCTTATATTCTCTGTGTTTTCTGGAAAATAGTTACAGAATTTACGCAATATATGAACCCTCCGGAAGGATAAGCATCCCATACAATCTATTAATGAATTTCTTAGATTTTCGAGATAAACTGGAAACATTAAATAAGAGGTTTTGATATCTTTAACTTAAGCATCGTTTGTCCAAAAAAATCTAAATAATTTCTTACTTGACATGATTGAGAGTTTGTCCAACATGAGTTTTAGATCATTTCTCATTTCTAGATCTATTCAATAGCAGCGAGATTTGTGTAGAGTTTCTCCTCCTCCCCGGACTCACTACAACACCTCGTGCTGTAGTAACATGCAGCTATCACGAGAACAGATTCCCTTCCTGCGGTTTAACATTGAATCAGACTTGTGTGATCACATACCTGCAGAGCACAGAAGCAATAGTCCGATCAGGCAGGTGCTGATGAAACAGAGTTTAATGATGAACATTGTGTCTGTCTGAGGGTTCAGTGTGATGTGGGGACAGAGAGAGGAACCAGAGGGGCTTTAACCCACAGGAGGGGTGGATCTGTATCCCCCCTCCCCTCCGGACTGACCTGTTCTCATGGAAAATGTCATTCTCTTTCCAGATGCCGCTGCATGTGTGATTCAAACACAGAATGTTTAAGCTTTTTCACAACTTTATACCATCATGTTCAATTTAACGGTATCAATTCAAGTCGTGTTAAAGTCATTTTTGGGCAGAGGATTTGCAGTTCCCAGCATTGCAAGGGACTAAATGTTTTTTATTATGGCAACAAATATTACAAAGTTTCAAAATGTCATGCGAATGACACAACGTTACAGTTTTGAGGACTTTTGGGTTGCTGGAGTCAATGAGAGTATCTGGGTAGGACGTAAGAGCTTTACAAACAAGCAAAGACATTTACACAGGTAGAATAAAGAGGTTGATCAAAACTATTGATCTTTAACATTCTTATCAAAACTATTACAAGCCAATAAAACATCTTTGAATAACAAAGACCCATTTTGTAAGAAAGAAGAGCAGACAAAGATACAGAAATCATTCCAAAACAAGGAAGCATCCGGTAGGAGCATCTCAGAAAAGAGGATAAATGAATTATTCTTCAGCATCATAAAATCAACATAGTGAGTCAATATCTGTAACAATCTTTTCAAATAGTCCATATGATGGTAACAGGAGGCGTGTTCAAAGCATAAAAACACGACGTCAACTAGTTTGACATTTGAGTTGTTGAATTAAATAAACCGTTTTAAATGTGTCTATTTAATTGTTGATTTAAAATTTTTAATAATGTATTGTTTGATTTAACGACATTTGAAAATGCATGTGTGTGTGTGCGCGCGCGCGTGTGTGTGTTAGTACGTGTGCATATTGTGTGTGTGTGTTTTGTATGTGGGTGTGTCTGAACCGGTGTGTTCTGTGTTTTCACCTTTTTTTGTTTTTACTTGTATAACTTTCTATGTTCTGCTTACAGTCAATATGTTTCTTGTAGCTGCTTTCTTTGTAACAATGACATTTATAAGAAAAAGCTCAATAAGAAAAGTTGTCTTGACTTGAGTCAAGTTAATGATAAGTTCATGGATAAATGTAAATTTCTTTTGTTGTTCCGTAGTGATTTTGATAAGTTGTCTGTATCATAAAACACAAACTCAGTTTAACGTGAGAGAAACTAACACATCTCCTCTTTTCACTGGCAAATCCATGAGCTTCTTCTGCGGTTACTGGGGTGTACGTCCGTCACGGATGGATTTGAGTTTCCCACGAGGACTGCGCCAGGAATCAAACTCTTATCTAATGTAACCACCTTTGTATTAGTCCTGACTCTTTACGCCTCTTAAAGCAACTCGACCCGTATAAAGAGCTGAAGAAAAGTGATTAACATGCTGCACACGCTTCTTGAAGCGCATGAACTATTGTAAATGTGGACAGACACTGAATGGACTTCTTAGTACAGAGTACAGAACACGAGGTCAGTGTTCCTCCCATGCAGCGTTAGCGCGTCATTTACTGCGCTGCAGATTTACAAGGTTCCTTCTAGTCACTTCCACACCGAGCTGAATTGAGTTCCTGTGGAGCTGAAGTACGGCCCTGTTTAAGCTCTTTGGTTTAAAAGTTCAAACCTTACACAGGTTAAGCAAATGCCTGTCCGGTGTGTCCCAAACGTGCAGTCATGTTGAACAATCTGAACATTGTGTGTTCACAACAAACCTCCAGAGGGAGTCATAGAGATTCTGTCAAACGTAGAAAATAAACCGGTGCACATATCCTCATAGTACTCGCATGAGCGCTGCGTTATCAGTTTGGTGTTGTGTTTTGTTCACCTCCCACCGTGTTGCTTCACGCTAAATTCTTTATCAGTTTATATACAAGAAAAGTTCTACAGTAATGTGTGTCTTCCAGCGTGTTGTGTGTTATCCCTGCAGGGCTTTAATTGAATCAAAGGGTCACCCTGAAACAAACACATGATCTGGGGTGTTCTAGCAGTGGGACGCAAGGAAAAAACAAGTCCACGCACAATTATACAGCTGTGACCCCGCACATCTGTTCCATAAAATATCCATCAGTCCCACTGTGACATGACCCGCTGCTAAACTGCCCGCACACACTAAACACACTGAAGTCTGGATGTTTTTATACTGAAAGAACTTTGTGTGCTTTGCTATTTATGTATTACAAGAGATATACTGTTGTAGTTTTTGCAATGGTCAGTCTTTATCAGAGGGTCCGCAGGTGGAATGAGAGAATGATTCGTACCCGTCCCTGTTGTTTGAGTAAAATCCATCATCAGGTGTTGAGCAGAAAGCATCACCCAATACTTCTGTTTTTAAGTACAATTATAATAAACATTTAACATTCCAGCGCGAAGGGTTGATGGTAGATGACGTCGTCCAATGTTCACCGAGAGGTCAAGAGCATGTGTGACCTTCATGACCTCAACCTCAGGACACGTAGGTGTTTATTTTCTCGAGAAAACACTCCACTGGTTTCTAAGCGACGTGTGTTGTTATGATCCCATTCAGACTGTCTTTTTTCTCCTTTTTTAGATGTTTTATTTAATCACAGGATGGTTTTTCAGTGTTGAGTTTTCTCCCGGTCACACCTCACACAAATGCACCTGTTCAACTGAGCTGAAATGAAATGCAGGTATTCTTTCAAAGAACTTTTCTCATAATCATGATTTGAAGAAAGCAGCTGTGAATGATTTATACTAAACCACATTTATTTTACTCGCCAAACATCCAGATTGTTAACGCTCTCAGGAAAACACACAGCCGAAAGTTTTTGTGTGGAATGCCGTTGCTTTTAATTTAGCATGAAAGCGAAACTCAATGGGTTACAGTAAGTTATAATAACACAGAACTGTAATGGGATGCCGTTGTTTACATCAGAAGTTTTTCATTTACATATTATTTTAATCTTCTAAACTGAGATAACATCACAATTTTTTTCTCAGTATAACACAGAATAGAAATCAGTGCGGATTCTGTGAATCATTGATTCTCCACAAAAATACAAATCAATTACCATATTGACATTGATATTGAGTTTTGATTATTATGAGGAGAATCATATCTGGATTCAAATATTCAGACGCTTATGAAGTTTTCCATTCGTAAAGATTTGAAGTGTTATGATCAATACACACATATGTTTTCGTGGATTATAGATGTTCTTGTTTCTATAGCTCAT
>NC_136775.1:702209-917701 GCF_947034865.1 Barbatula barbatula
AATGGGTCTGTGGGTCTGTACTGGTAGTGTTTTGGGATTGTTGGTGTGATTTTATCTGAGGATGGGAACTTTTACATTATACTGGATAAATCTCATAGCCCACAACATAAAGACATGTTATACTGGTTATAATGGTAAACAGCTGATGGTATTACAGTCTGTATTGTTTGTTTTAGTGGGATTATTTTCTCAGTGTGTTAAAGAATGTGAAAACAAAAAGCCAAAAATGTTTGTGTTTCTGGAGGTTGTGTATTTTACAGCAACGTTTCCATACCTGGTTCTCGTCATTTATTTGATTCGTGGCTTCACTCTTCACGGGGCCTGGAACGGAGTCAAGTACATGTTCACACCTAAAGTATGTTCGTGCACAAAGATCTGATGTTGTTCTCTGTATCTCCATTTGCTGTTTCTGTATCGATGTGTGTGTGTGATGTGTGTAGATGTGTGTGTTTTTTGATGATTGTGTGTTTGTGTGTGTGTTTATGTGTGTGTTTGTTGAAGTGTGTGTGTGTGTGTTGATGTGTGTAGATGTGTCTGTTTTTTGATGATTGTGTGTGTGTGTGTGTGTTTGTTGATGTATGTGTGTGTGTGTGTGTGTGTGTGTTCATGTGTAGATGTGTGTGTTTGTTGATGTGTGTTTGTGTGTGTTTGTTGATGTGTGTGTGTGTGTGTGTGTGTGTGTGTGCGTGTGTTTGTTTGTTGATGTGTGTGCATGGGTTGATGTGCATGTGTTGATGTGTGTGTGTGTGTGTGTGTTTATGTGTGTGTTTGTTGAAGTGTGTGTGTGTGTGTGTGTTTGTTGATGTGTGTGTGTGTGTGTGTGTGTGTTTGTGTGTGTGTGTGTTTGTTGAAGTGTGTGTGTGTGTGTGTGTTTGTGTGTGTGTGTGTTTGTTGAAGTGTGTGTGTGTGTGTGTGTGTGTGTGTGTTTGTTGATGTGTGTTTGTGTGTGTTTGTTGAAGTGTGTGTGTGCGTGTGTTTGTTTGTTGATGTGTGTTTGTGTGTGTTTGTTGATGTGTGTGTGTGTGTGTGTGTTGATGTGCGTTTGTATTTCCGTGTCGATGTGTGTGTGTGTGGTTGTGTGTGCATGTGTTGATGTGCATGTGTTGATGTGCGTGTGTGTTTATGTGCGTGTGTGTTTGTTGATGTGTGTGCATGGGTTGATGAGCATGTGTTGACGTGTGTGTGTGTGTGTTTGTTGATGTGTGTTTGTGTGTGTTTGTTGATGTGTGTGTGTGTTTGTGTGTGTTGATGTGCGTTTGTATTTCCGTGTCGATGTGTGTGTGTGTGGTTGTGTGTGCATGTGTTGATGTGCATGTGTTGATGTGCGTGTGTGTTTATGTGCGTGTGTGTTTGTTGATGTGTGTGTGTGTTGATGTGCGTTTGTATTTCCGTGTCGATGTGTGTGTGTGTGTGTGTTTGTTGAAGTGTGTGTGTGTGTGTGTGTGTGTGTGTGTGTGTGTGTTTGTTGATGTGTGTTTGTGTGTGTGTGTGTGTGTGTGTGTGTGTGTGTGTGTGTGTGTGTGTGTGCGTGTGTTTGTTTGTTGATGTGTGTGCATGGGTTGATGAGCATGTGTTGATGTGTGTGTGTGTGTGTTTGTTGATGTGTGTTTGTGTGTGTTTGTTGATGTGTGTGTGTGTGTGTGTGTGTGTGTGTTGATGTGCGTTTGTATTTCCGTGTCGATGTGTGTGTGTGTGTGGGTGTGTGTGCATGTGTTGATGTGCATGTGTTGATTTGTTGTGTGTTTATAGCTGGAGCAGTTAGCAAATCCTCAGACGTGGATCAACGCTGCCACTCAGATCTTCTTCTCTCTGGGTTTGGGTTTTGGCTCTCTGATCGCGTTTGCCAGCTACAATCATCAGAACAATGACTTTGAGAAGCAGGCGGTGGCTGTGTCTCTCATCAACAGCAGCACATCAGTGTTCGCCTGTGTGGTGACCTTCGCCATCTATGGATTTAAAGCCACGCTTAACTATGAGAGCTGTTTGGAAAGGTGAGAGACATCAGGTGGTGTGACAAGAAACATAACGCTTGTCAAATCTGAGAAGATTGTGTTGATCTGAAGAATCCAGAAATAAAATGTGTTTAAATGAATGACTCCTCTTGTGAGGTTTTCCCAGGTTCTGACTTTAACATCTCACACATTTCCCTCAAACATTAAACTGAGTCTCTGTTTCACCACGTTACTGTGAATGTTGGATTGTTCCACTGCTTCGAGTTTATCCCTTCAGAAGGTTTCTGGAGACGTAGATCAGCTCAGGAGATTTGATGGAGTTCTTGGTTGTGTTTTATTTAGGTATCAACTGTCTCTCGGATGTTTCTCCTTACATTACACTATAAAAAGAGAATAAAACGAGAGTGTAATTGTGTGAACACATGAAGGTGTAAATGAATGTAGATTGTTGAAGTGAAATCATCTGGATTTGAGTAAATGTGAGGAGAATCGTTTGAGTTGATATTGAGATCTTCATTAATATTGACTTTTCATTGCAGAATCTGAGCTCAGTTAGACACGTGGTTGACGTCTCTTCTCAAACTCCGGAAACATTTGTCAGATTCTTGACGTTCATGTGTACTGATGGATGTCTTGTGTTGTTTATTCAGGATGAGGCTGTTATTGCTCAACACATTCAGTCTGTCTGAGAGTGACATCTCGATTGATAACGTGACCGTCTGGATCTCTCACCTGAATCACACAAATCCAGAGATGTTTGCCACCGTGGCTTCAAAAATAGAAGCCTGTAGTCTGGAGGCCGAATTAGACACGGTACAGTTTGATTTATATCACTGTACCTGAGCAAGAGATGAAATATGATTTGACATGATGCCAAAGACACTGTTTTACTGAAGTTACGGCCTTTACGGAAAATATGTTTATTTCACTATGCTATTAGTATACTTTGACAAATAAGTACACTTTGTTTTGATATACTTATTGGAAACATACTGTACAATTACAGTTAAGTGTACAGGCAGAAGAGAGGAAGTATATTTGAAGAGTTTTGTTCCAAAATGAAATAAAAATAAAACATGCTTTTATGATGTTATCATGTTTTTATTTAGTTTGTTTTTATTTAGTTTGTTAGCTGAATGTTTGTAGTTAATTTGACAAAAAACAAAACAAACCAACTGCTGTTTGATTGATTTTTATTGGAACGTCCAATAAAAAAACAAATTAGAAAAACCGAGTTATCTCATTTTGGAGCCAAACTCTTTCAATGCTCTACTTGATTCAATCTTTTGATGAAGATAAACTCTATAAATAGTTTGACTTGCTGTTGTTTTAACTCAGATGTGAAATTGTAAATGAAGTTTCTCTCGGCGTGTGTGTTTGCAGGCGGTGGAGGGAACAGGTTTGGCTTTTATCGTGTACAGCGAGGCCATAAAGAACATGCCGGTGTCTCAGCTCTGGTCTGTTCTTTACTTCATCATGCTGCTGTTGTTGGGGATGGGGAGCATGCTGGGTAACATCACGGCCATCATCACCCCGCTGGGAGACCTTCAAATCCTCTCGCGCACGTTCAGCAACGAGACCATCAACGGTGATAATGATTTCATTATTCACTATACAAAATAAAGTCAATCAAATGATATTTAGGCTATGTGGTGCTGTTATGAATGGGACCAGAACTGAGCGTTATAAAACACACATGAGTATTGTATCAGAGGTGTAATGATGCCGTTGTGGTGTGTTTGCAGGTCTGGTTTGTTTTGTGTGTCTTCTTCTGGGTTTGGGTTTCACCACCCGCTCAGGCAGTTACTGGTTCAGCATGTTTAATGATTATGGAGCCACGTTGTCTCTGCTCTTCATCGTTCTCTTCGAGGTGGTCAGTGTCTGCTACATCTATGGACTGAAAAGGTGAAACTGAGCTTTGTAAAGCGAGTAAACTACACATAACGTCAACTTATCTCTACTGGATTTACTTCACCAATGAACAGCCAGAAACAAGTGAAAACGCCAGCGAGTTAGATAAGATTATTGCTCCCTGAACTCCTTGTAAGTCGCTTTGGATAAAAGACTAAATGTAAATGTAAGATACACAGATGCAGCCTTTGACCTCAACAACAACACATTGCACATTTTTTGTTTCTCCTCTTTCTTTCTTTCTTTCTTTCTTTCTTTCTTTCTTTCTTTCTTCTTTTCTGTTCAGAGATTGCAGGTATGGCCTCTGGACTTTAGAAATTTCGTATTTATTGCAGGTCAAACGAATGTTTGTACTGATAATCTTCACAAAATTCTGATAATACAGTTAAAGTGTTCCTCGTGATGTTTGTGAGTGCGTTTCTGAGCTGAAATATCTTCAATTCTTACTCAAACCTATAATTACTGACAAATATTATAGAACATTTTCCTTTTATTTACATAAGCATTATTATTATCTTGATCCACTTTGAATGTCATTTAAATGTTTTAATTCAAATTTCTATTAGAATTTAGTAAATTATTTTTTTATTTCAATGTACTGTTTGATAACATCAAGAACTTTTGCCTTCCACTAATGCTTGATTTATTTTAAATTGCTATTCAGTACATTCTGTGCTTGATGAGTTGAATGTATTTAACATTGTAGACGTCGGTCTGATGTTATTAAAACAGGTTTGAGAAAGATATTGAAGACATGTTGGGTCATCGGCCTAACTGGTACTGGAGGGTGATGTGGGCAGTGGTGAGTCCGGTTCTTCTCATCAGCCTCCTCATCTTTTACATCATCAACTACATTCAGGGCGGCACGCCAACCTATCAGGCCTGGGATAAAGATCTGGTAAGTTCCATTGTTTTGAATCGTCAGCTGGATGACAACTTCAGTCCATTGAAAGGCATTGTTTGTTTTGTAGGGCAGATCAGTGGTGAAGGAATATCCGCCGTACGGTCAGGCTTTCATAGCTCTGCTTCTGTTGTCGTCTTTAAGCTGCGTCCCTCTGTTGGCTCTTTATGAGTTCTGTAAGAGAAAACACAGAGGACAACCAATACGTCAGCGTCAGACCGTCAGCACCGTGTCATCTCGACTTTAGATCAACAACTCATCACAATATACTTTTCTTTTATATACTGTAGTGTAGATATATATATATATATATATATATTTATATATTTATATGAAGAGTTTTTTTTTCTTCTAAAAATCATGTTTTTTATTGTGCTTTCCAATGAATATAAATCCATTTGCAGTTGGTTTGTTTTGATTAAGGCCATAATAACTAAAAAAGTACAGCTAACTAACACAATAAAACAATAAAAACATGATTATATAATAAAACACATGATTTTTGAAAAGAAGAGTTATTTCATTTTAGATCCAAACTCTTCATATATGTACTTGTATATATATCTGATCAGTAGGAGTTTTGTACATTTATAAAGTTATTTTACATTTACATTTATTGACAGATTTTCGATATAAATGTATAATAATTTTTTTTAGAAAGTCAGCTGATTTGTTGTGTGTAACAAGAGGCTTTTAAATGTTTTACATTGATTGTAAAATACAAATATTTGAGCAAGTGAACAATCCAAAGGGGTTCTATTTTCTTAATGCGGGTTGCCAAATAATACATATATGAATATTAACAACTGTTCAAATGTGCAATATATGAATATACATAGCAGTGTACATAACTTTTACGTTGATTCATTTATTATGGTTTGTAGAAATGTGTACTTGTACAGCTTTAATCACAGCTGGTTTGTTTACATCATAACAGTGAATGTTTGTCATGAATGTTTTGACAAACTCTTCTTGCCGTTTTTTATTTCCTTGTTGGAGTTTGTCTCTGTTTTGGATAAATAAAAATGAACATGTTCTTGGTGTTCTCTTGAAGTCATTGTTTTTAAATATTCACTTTTAAACATCAAAATGTGGTTTAGTGGCAGAAATCAAACATGTCTCCGTCCAGCTGATCGTTGCGTTAATGACATTTAGTTTAATTATAACAAACCGCCAAAAGGTCCTAAATGCCAGCCTTTATAAACATAAAGAAAAAGGAAACATAAAGGAAAAGTTTTAATAAAGTTTTTTTCAAACAAACGTATGTTATTGTGTGTAAGGCAGAAATGTAAGACAGGACTAAATTGAATCAGTAGAAATGAAGGCCTTAATAGTGAAAAGTTGAAAAAAATGCAAAACAAAGCATGTTTTTATATCACACATAAACTCAATATACAGTTTTGGTAACTGGAGCTGTGAAATGAAACACGCAAGATTTGTGCCCTGAAGTTTTAGTCTTTTATTGTCTTTACAAACAATTTCTATTTAGCATATAGATTTTATGAAACAAAAACATACTATTTGTGCATTTTCTACAGTATCGTGCTGCCTATAACAGGTTCATATGTATTGTCTGGTCACAGAGAAAAGTCTGTTCATTGAGCTGTAACCCTTACATTTACATTTACATTTACATTTAGTCATTTAGCAGACGCTTTTATCCAAAGCGACTTACAGATGAGGAAACATTGGAAGCAATTATAACAACATAGGCAACGAAAATACATAAGTGCATCAAACTAGTCCATTAAAGCCTAGCACAGTATAAAAGCTAAGAATAGTGAGGTTAGTTTTTTTTTTTCTTTTTTTTTTTTTTTTTTTGAAAGAAGGAAAGGGAAGAGAATTAGGATAAACTCAATCAGCAACGTGTTGACGGAAGAGATGCGTTTTTAGGTGTTTTTTAAAGATGGCAACCGAGTCTGCTGATCTTGTAGCAGCTGGTAGATCATTCCACCAATGTGGAACAGATCCAGTGAAGGTACGGGAGAGTGACTTTTTTCCTTTTTGGGATGGTACCACTAGTCGTTGTTCCTTTGCAGACCGCAGTGATCTGGCAGGAACATAGATCTGCATTAGCGAGTGGAGATACGATGGTGCAGATCCGGTGTTGGTCTTGTAGGCCAGGAGCAAAGCCTTGAACTTTATGCGGGCGGCAACAGGGAGCCAGTGTAACCTGATGAAGAGCGGAGTTACATGCGCTCTCTTCGGTTCATTGAAGACCACTCTTGCCGCCGCATTCTGGATCATCTGGAGAGGTTTGATTGTGCAAGCAGGAAGTCCAGCCAGAAGCGCATTGCAATAATCCAGTTTGGACAGGACAAGAGCCTGGACTAGGACTTGCGTAGAGTACTCCGATAGGAATGGTCTAATTTTCCTAATGTTGTAGAGGATGAATCTACAGGACCGGGTGGTGCTGGCAACATGACTTGTGAGGTTAAGCCGATCATCGATTACCACTCCCAGGTTTCTGGCTGTGCTGGACGGTGTAATCGTTGATGAGCCTAGTTGAATGGCAAGGTTGTGGTGAATCTTTGGGTTGCCCGGGATCACAAGCAGTTCCGTTTTTGCAAAGTTTAGCTGCAGGTGATGATCCTTCATCCAAAGCGAGATGTCACTAAGGCATGCCGCGATGCGAGCAGCGACCGTCAGATCGTCCGGTTGAAATGACAAGTAGAGTTGTGTGTCGTCCGCATAGCAGTGATAGGAGAAGCCATGCTTCTGAATGACCGAGCCGAGGGATGTCATGTAAATGGAGAAGAGTAGCGGTCCAAGCACTGAGCCCTGCGGCACCCCCGTCTTGAGCTGTTGGGACGCGGAGACCTCATCTCTCCAGGATACTCTGAATGACCTACCCGAGAGGTAGGACTCAAACCATTGCAACGCCATTCCAGAGACACCCATAGCACTGAGAGAAGCCAGGAGGATGTGATGATTGACAGTGTCAAAGGCAGCAGACAGATCCAGTAGGATGAGCACAGAAGACATGGATGATGCTTTTGCCAGTCTCAGGGCTTCGATGACTGAGAGCAGTGCAGTCTCTGTGGAATGACCGGTCTTGAACCCAGACTGATTGCTGTCCAGGAGGTTGTTTTGCATGAGAAAGGAGGAGAGCTGATTGAACACAACTCGCTCCAGGGCTTTGGCGATGAAGGGAAGAAGGGAGACAGGCCTGTAGTTTTCTAGCAGTGTGGGGTCCAGGGTGGGTTTCTTTAGAAGCGGTGTTATGCGGGCCTCTTTGAAAGCTGTGGGAAATGTCCCAGTGGTGAGCGAAGAGTTGATGATGTGGGTCAGAGCAGGCACAACCGTTGGAGAGATGGCCTGGAGGAGATGGGTGGGGATGGGATCCAGTGGGCAGGTGGTAGGGTGGTTGGAGCCAATGATCTTTGAGACATCAGCTTCAGACAGAGGAGAAAAGGCAGGGAGCACACACGTGTCAGGGATGTGGGCGGGTTCGACAGATGGTGGCGTAGAGAACTGGCTGCTGATGGCAGTAGTTTTCTTTACGAAGAACGATGCAAAATCAGCAGCTGTTAACTCCGATGAAGGTGCGGGAGCAGGCGGACAGAGGAGAGCAGAGAAGGTTTTGAAGAGCGTTCGAGAGTCCGGAGAGTTGCAGATCCTAGAGTGGTAGTAATCTGTTTTTGCAGAGGTGACATCTACAGAGAAAGAAGAGAGAAGAGATTGGTAGAGAGAGAGGTCTGCAGGGTCTTTTGACTTGCGCCATTTTCTCTCAGCTGACCGGAGGCTGGCGCGATGCTCACGCAGTACATCCGATAACCAGGGAGCCGACGGGGATGGACGGACTGGTCCAGATGCAAGAGGGCATAGGTTGTCCAAGCAGGATGAAAGCGTGGAACACAGAGTGGCTGTGGCATTGTCTGTATTCAAAAGAGAGAGCTCATCAGAGGGGGGGAGTGCAGAGAGGACAGCAGAGGAAAAACAAGAGGGAGGGAGAGACCGCAGGTTGCGCCGGAAGGTGACCATCGGTGAGACATCTGCGATATCCGGAGCAGTGAGGTCGAGGTCAAGGGTGACGAATAAGTGATCAGACGTGTGCAGCGGGGTGACCTGAGGGTGATGAGTGGAGCAGTACCTTGTGAAGATCAGATCTAGATGGTTTCCAGACTTGTGGGTTGCTGATGTGGAAACCTGCTCGAGGAGAAATGACGCGGTCAGGTTGACGACAAACAACACTTCATTTGTTCTCAAGTTTGAACTAATCTGATGTGGCATGTAAATCCCTCTGTGTTCTTCATTCAGTTCAATAACAATCATGTTATGAAATTGAAGTCAGGAATGTCACTGCTGTGAAATGTTCCTGAACCTTCATCTTACAAACACGTTCCTGTTGATGTGGACCGAGACGAGACACGTGAAGAAAGATGTGTCTGAAACTCCTTAAAAAAATGTTTTTCTTAATAATCAAAGATTCATTTAAACGGACATTCAGAATAAAAGAACATTACATAACTAATAACAAACAAAAACATTGATGCTTTTGAATCACTCACTAATAAAAAGAGAATGAATGACTTTAATTAATGAGGTGAGCGTTTGAACTGTACAACAGAAATTTAATAAAGGACAAGACAAACTTTCCCTGAAGAGTTGTAGAAATGTATAATCCTTCAAGGGCTGCAACAAACCTTTATTTTAATAATCGACTAATCTAACGATTATTAGAGCGATTATTTAACTTATTACAACTTATTTGTATGCTACAACTGCATGTACTATAGATTTAAAAATAATGATGTTTAATAATAACTAATGATTCTAAAGACCGATCAATTGAATAATTTATTTAAGATAATAATAGGCTAACCTAGCTGGAAAAACAATAGAACCCGTGAACCACGTAACTGAGGGCCCTTAAATCACATGTGAAACCAGACGACTACTTGACAACACAATTATTTATTGCGGAAATGACGACTTATCGTTGCAGCCCTACTTCAAACCAGCATGTGCAGAGACGAGTGAAGATGAGTTAATGTTGAAACAGAAGTTCGTTCTTTACAGAACTATTCTATATTGTTTATAACATCCTTCATTGCGGTGACCACACCTCAAACAAAAACTCAAAACTGACAGTATTACCATAACAGGTTTAATATCAATAATACATTTTACATTCTGACACAAGCAGGTGCTGGACATGGACATCATCTGCTGAGATCAAACTCAAGGCGACATTCACATGAAGTCTGTGGATACACGGCAGAAACAGTAAAAATATGAATAACAGCGAGATGAAACACATGATGTGGCACGTGGTGAAGTGAAAGACTGTTCCTCTACATGCGGTAAACTCCCTGGTATCCATCCGCACACACACGTTCTCCTTTGGATTGTGAGACTTTGGTCCCATAACAAGTTAAGACTCGTATAAATCAATCCGGATTAAACTGTTAAGAAGAATCAGTTCATTTCCTCAAGCCGTTTAACATTCACAGCAAAACACTCCAGCATTAGTCCTTTCATTACAAAAGCAATCCATCGGGGCCGTTCTGACAGTAAATGCAGTTCTGTCGTTAACAGTTCATTCACTTCTGTACACTCTCGTGAAAAGTTTAGTATAAGAAAGGCAAATAATTAAAGACATTCCCTTACAAGATTCGGCAAACAAATGAATTTCAGGATGTTTACTGGAACTCAAGTTCATAAAAGCAGGTGATGTACAGAAGAGCAACAGAACATCAGCACGTTTGTGCAAAGAAACAAGTTGCGATGAAGCGACGCCGTCGGAACGTGTTGACCACAAGATCTGGGGCGGAAAAGACCACCACGCATCCGAACGGTTTCCATGAGGTTTTAAGGTGCTCGAGTGAAGCTTCTCATTGGTTGCTGGCGCTGTGGGACTCTGATGCAGAGAGGAGCTGGTCCTCTATGAAACGTCAACCGTGTGGAGAGCAGCAGGCGTCCGTCTCGCCCATCCCTCGCCCCTCACCTCAACTCCTCCATTACCGTCAGTACAGACTCCAGGGCCGATGAAGCTGAGAGTGAGACAGCAGTGAGGATGAGGAGAATGATGATGAAGACTCAGAGGGTCCGAGCTGCTTTCCACACACACACATTCAGTCCATCTTCTCTTTCTGCACTAGTTTGGGAGCGTCAACAAAGTCCCGTCCGTTGAAGAGAATGACGCCACCCGTGACGATGCTTGCAGAGCCCCAGAACAGCACGTAGGCCAAAGTCTCCGTCCACGTGTCACCTGCGGCACAGCGAAATTCTGAGAATGAGCAACACCGTCATTCACGTGATGATGAAAGGAAGTTATCGGAGTTCTCTTACCGGCCATGAGCAGACAGATGATGCACATCGAGAACGCCACGACCATAATGATGGGCAGCTGCAGGGACAGAGAAAGAGTTCAGCACGCATTCTCAATATTCATGTATCTACGCTTAAAATCATTTAAAAGAGCCACCGCTTTACAAAAGAATTAAAGATGCACCGACACTGAATTTATCCAACGATACTCATAGCCGAATATTCATTGTGATATCTGCCGATGCTGAAGATTAAATCAATATTTAATAACTTTCTGTAAGTTATTAATTCATATGATGATGATAAATATTGAACATCTGAATAACTGGAGATGTTTCTTAACATTTTCTATACACAGAGCACAAATTCATTGCATTTTCCTGTCCTTTTTGATTGACAGGATATGTCGGCCCTGATCGACGGCTGTTTTTAAACTTTTGTCTGACAGTGTGAAAAATTGCTTTTGTCGACGGATACGGATTATTGGCCGATATATCAGTGCATCTCTAAAAAATAATATTCAAATATCATTTTGTTTATTTGGGATGATTCACATATAATCAATCAGGTTTCGTACACCTACAAAGTCAAATTCCAGCATTTTCCAAGTACTTTCAATGCTTTTCCAGTATAAAAACTTAATAAGTGATGATATTGCGATGACATTCCCCAACATAACCGAGATAATTTTGACCGATGTTGCTTTCAGAGGGTTTTTTCATCTGAATTCTTCATATGTAGTCCCCCAAAGTTTACAGACAGAAGTTGGATCATTTAAAAACAGCTTCCAGCTAAACTCAAACCTGATTTGGTGTCTCTTACCGTGAGGAACTTCCAGTCTTTGGGTTCATGTAGAGGTGTGTTCATATCTGCTTCTTCCACGGCGTAATTCCCAAGGAACAGATCGATGGAGTCCTGGAGAAACAGCACTGAATTCAAACACTGGGTATGCGTATGCATATGTGAGTGCAGGTTTGGTTCAGATTATTCTCACCAACATAGTAAAAGATGTTCAATGTTGACTAAAGCTGGACAAAGACACGTAGAAGCATCTTAAAAATGCTCCAGATGATGCAAGTCTTTAAATCTAATGAATTCTCTGAGGGTTTGGTTTAATCAAGTCTACGTGAGGACCTCACTAACACGAGTGTGTGTTATCTCCCTCCAATGACATCGGCCCACCTGTCTGAATCCATCTGAGAAGTTGTTCTTGTAGTATCTGATCATTGAGTTCCAGCCATCCATTAACAGACCCCAATGAGTTCTCTTCCCTGTCCTGAGACCAGAGCGAGAGAGAGAGAGAGTGAATCAGAGCTCACTGATGTTCTAAACATGACAAACCCTCCCAACAGCCAGAGAAGAATAGAGAGAACACAAATCAGAGATAGCCAGAAAAAGACACGATCACAGCAAAGAAGAGACGAACAGAGCGGTCCTGCTCACCGTGTGAAGTCCGTCTTAAGTGCTCCTGTGCCTGCATACTGTTTAGCACACGCATTAGCATTGTCTGCCCACGCTGCAGGAGAAGAGAAATGTGAAACACACGGCAAATATATGAGTTCATGAACGGAATCATCAGACCTCTGAAATACATTAAACCACAACACCCTTAACAGTCATCGTAATGATCATACGAGTTATTTATGTATGATGTCATCAGAATTTACATCTGTCCAAAAGTAAAAACACAATATGAGACGGTCAGTTATCAGACTGTGAATGAGATGAAGCGGTTGCTTACCATTCTTGTACATCTTCTCGAAATCTGCCTGTTCTTCAATCTGCTGGCCTACATGAAGAACTCCCATCCTCTACAGACACACAACACACACCCTCAGTTTTTACTATACACTACTGCACATACACACACCATCCACCATGTGTCAGAACGGGATTCAATATCAAAGACCAATGACGAAAAGAAATGCATCAAGAGACACGTGTGGCACACGCACCACTAACTGCGACTGCAGAGAACTGCGGGCCAGAAGACTCTGAATGACGTTGGTACGATCCAGACAGTCCATGCAGTTGCTTCTGAACGTCCCATCCTGTTGCACCTGGACCGTTCCATCAGAATCCACCAGAAAGTAGCTGTGCAAAACAAACATGCGGTTCTCATCCAGAGAAGAATTTCCAAGAAAAACAAACATGCATGAAAGGCATCATCCAAAATCACATCATACCCGAACTCATCCTGCATCTCAGCCACCATGTCCACTAGGATCTGCAGTCGATGCCACCTCATGCGACTGCACTCCTTATGGAAGTCAAACGCTATATACCTGCGGGAGAAGACCAGAGGGTGTCAGACCGGCGGTGTGTGTTCATGTCTGTTGTGTGACGTTCTCACTATCTCACCTGATCATACCGTTACCCAGACCGTTCACCATCTTTGAGAAGGCCAGCTCTAGAGGTTTCTCGGACCCCTTCTGATTGATCTGAAGATTAAACACAGAGCCAAATCCTAAAAAAAGATCTTCACAGCGCAGCGAGAGCTTCGTGTGGCCACAGTAAACACACACACTACATACCAGGTTGAGAATGACTTGTTTGCCGTATGTTATGATCTGCGAGTCGAAGTGTCTCTGGAATCCGTCCAGCTGTGAGAGAACACGTTACACATTACTTATAAGCACGTCTGTCACGAGATAAATAAATCGGCACCTTGAAAACATTGAATATGTTGAAACGGAACAAAGCTCACATGATTGAGGTTTTTGCTGATCTGTGGGCGGGGCTTGTATTTGAGGTTGGGTCTCTGAGACCAGTAGAACGGTATAGACCCTCGAGTCTGTGGAAGAGAACAGATGGGTCGATCATTCATTCATTCGTGGAGATCAGAACTAGTGTCATGTGAATTTCTCTGAATGTGACAGACAGGCTCTCGGTTCAAAGGGCATGTTTAGAGAGATCATAGAAAGGTATGAAGTGGTTTAACAAGAGAACCTACGAGAAATGATCAGCACAGCCTTTAGAAAATGACATCTCATGAACTCGCCTGTATAAATGAAGCTTTAGCTCCGTTATACTGCACAATCTGTTCCGTCTCCACAAAATTGGCTGCATGACCTTCAGTATCAATACCTGCAACAGAAAGATTGTGTAGCAGCCTAGGAAGTGAGCACTGCAGAAATGAGACGGTCTGAGAGAGAAACCAAAATTGCAGACTAATAAAAACACATTTATAATTGAGTATTTGCATGGAGTCTGTGTCTCTACAGGTGGATCGTCTGGTTCCAGTGAGCAGATTTTACAAGCGTTACCTCGAACGTAGTACCGAACGCCAGCGCGGAAGCAGCTCCGTCTGGAAATGATGCACCAATCAAAGACTTTGCCGTTGATGCAGCAGGACCTCATGGTGATATCTGTCAGCTCTTATTAAGGACCGTCACATGTCAAGATACCAAACAACTTACATGTGGAAAATAAAGTGTAAAAATGCACACTTAATATGTATAAAAATACAGATTCATTTTTCACGCGACCCACTTTCTCATTTGGTCGCACCAACTTACAAAAAAGAGTGACAGAGTGAATTAATAGACCTATTCATCAACTGTCTTTTTAAATAGTCGGTTAAAGACCGATCTGCGAATGATGCATGTTAATCGTAAGAAAAAAATCTGTGGCAGCTCATGAAAGGATACAGCCGTGAATAACAGGAAAGACAAACTTGTGCAGCTGTAAGAAAACACAGCGTGAAAGATAGTTACACCTCATCTACATACAGCTTTTTGCTTTCATTATACAGCTGGAAGATATATTGAATAACATTTTATTGCTATTTTCATCATCACTAGGGATGGGTGATGTCTACCTAATTGGCATCGGATAATGTCTACGGTGAAACATTGTGATGAAGGATGACATCGCCCTGCGGCAGTGAAGCGCGTCTAGGCACGAGCGGGGCAGACGCATCTTTATACAGCGCGACCTGGGCAGTTATCAATTCAGGCGTGTGTCGTCTGTACAGCACTAGCTTTACAGTTATATATTGTGACGTTTTATTGAATAAAAGAGTTATAAAGTAAGGGGTGTCTTCTCTACACAACGCGAGCTGCGCCTGCGCATACACACGTCTTCTTTATAAAGCACATTGCGCATCCTATCTATACAGCACGATAAAGTCAGGCTAGTCTGATCTGTGTGACGTTTTAACGTTTCCCGCCAAGGCTGGAATACACTACACAACTTCTAAAATCATTAAAACCCTCTTGGCCGTTATAAAATACACTTGTAACCCACACGTTTTATTATTGCTTTTATAAAACGGTTATTCCATATGTGTAGCAAGGTTTCATAAAATATAGTAAATAAATGATGTTTAGGCTATGTGGTGCAGTCAGATGTTATAAATCCAGGTGTTTTATAACGGCTTAGAACTCAGCTCAGCCAATCAGAATCAAGCACTAGAACTGACAGTTTTAAAATACAGTATTTTATGTGGACAAATATACAGTTATTGTATAGTAACACAGAACTTAGAACAATGTAAACAAATTTAGGTAAACTACAAATGATATGGCCCTAATTTATCCATCTGTGTGTAACATTAATGTAATTCGTCAGTAACCTGCCTATTCATGCGATGATGAACACAGATGATACCTTCTGCAACAAGTCCAGACTGAAAATCTGAGCAAAAGTCTTAATGTTTCCAGCCTTTAGCCTAGCTCATATTTGTTTACAGCGCGCAGCTCACTCAGAGCACCGAGAGTCACGTAACGGAAGGGAACATTTGCTGGAATCATGATGCCAGCTCAACATCGTTGTGTCTATCCCTGATCATTACTGTGCTAGTTCTTCATTGTGTGTAAACTGGGATCATGTGAATCACATTTTAGTTTCATTACAACAAACAGTAGCTTATCATAACTTATGTAAATATATCATTCAGACATACATAAATGAAAACTGTCAAAAGCTGAAGACAGGCACATGTTTATCTTTATCACCCATCCGTAGATCAATACCAAGGATGCAGGTTGTTTGTTTGTGGTTTATTTACCTCTGGCTGAGCTGTAAATTCTCTCAGCAGATGACCGTTCCACACAAACCTCTGATCTGCCTGAAGACAAAACAAAGAAAGATTAGCTTTTTAGTTATACCTCATCACTAAGCTTTAAAGAACACGTCTCTCTCTAGCTCACCCGCTCCAGTAAACTCATCTCCTGAAACTCCGGGCTGGTGTTGGAAAGGCGCTGAAGTGTGTGCGTCAGGTCGTAGTCTGTGGTGAAGTAGAAACCGTCTGTATTCAACACGTTGTTGATCATGGACAGAAACGCCTTGTTGTCCTGCATCTGGAAGAGCAGCGTAAAAAAAGCTAAATATTTCTGTCACACAAGCAAGAGCTGTGGTCTGAATATCATTAAAGAAGTAAACCTCTCAATCATAATGCAGGACTTCTAACCTGATTATCCGTGAGATGTAAAACCGTCTTCTTGTATGAGATGATGTCAAAGTGGACGGCCTTCCAGACCGCACGACCGAGCAGATCTCCCACTTTCTTCTTCTTTGTGATGACGATGAGATACACGCCTGAAAAATATATAATATAACACTCTTTGACAGTGCTGAACTCAATACTGTCACAAAGCAAACGTCGGACTGTACTGTTGGATAAACTGAAACAAATGTATTTCAAATTTGACATATTATGAAGCATCACCAATCCAATTTACACGACCACTTATTGATTAAAAAGAAACCAATTCTTCAATTTGAAGAGGAGAGATCAGACCTGCCACCAGTCGTATGGTTCCCATGATGCCACAGATAGGTCGAGTGACGGCTGACGGAGGGACATCCTTCCTCACTGAAACAATGAACAGAATTTATAAATATATAAAACAAACACTCCTGCAGTGTTTTTAGTGTTTTACAAAATACCTTCAAGTGTTTCTCAAAACCTTCATTTGCATCCTCATTTGGTTTGTCGTTTTGAAATGACGTTTAAAGCGGTCATATGGCACGATTACGCATTTTTCTGTGTCTTTGGTGTGTCATAATTTGCCCATGCATGTATGAGACACGTAAAATTGAAAAAAAGTGTCGGAAATTGTACATCTAATATCTAAAAGCAAATGCCTGAAACGCCTCGTGTAGCCACACCCCCACAAATCTACATCAGCTCGTGGTATGAATTGACTAAGACCGCCCACATGTAAACACAAGTAAGGTGGGCGTACCTGTCAGGACAAATGAAGAGGAACCTGATGTTCAAATATGGTAAGAGGCGTAACACTTCCGTCACACGTTTGCAGTATTCCACCAATCCCTACTAACTGGTTAACTGGCCTATCACAGCACACCTCGCTGTTCAGAGCCGTGAGATTGATAAAAAATCCACGCGGATCAGAGGCGGAGCAAAGAGGAGATACAAACATGCACAGTATGTGGAAAAATACAGCGTTGTTGAACCTTAAATCATGTTTACACATTGAATTACATTATGATAATATTAGTTTTAGTCGTGTCATATGACCATTTTAACAAAGAATTACCCATGAGCTCCAATGAGCACGTGTCCACTTCATTCCTGTTCCTGATGTGCAATGAACACATGTTTCACACTGAGCTCGTTCATACCTGTCAGGGTCATTTCTGTGGACACCCGGTCAATGGCCAGAACATCAGCGACACCATCATCACAGGCTTCAATGTAGAACTTCTCGGGGGTTGTGTGTCTGTGAACAGAGAGAGCAGGTTAATAATGACCAGTACAGTACTACTCCTGATTTCTATATATTACTGTGTAAACTCTGTGTACAAGACCCCATTCTTTTGTATTATTACACGGTCCGTTGGAATGCTCGATTCTGATTGGCCAGTCGCGACATTTGCAGATGCGTTATTACCAGATAACTACTGCTCAAAATGTATAACACACGGTAACCCGGATGCAGCAAATCATTGTTCTTTTGATAAATGAAATGTACATATTTCTTTTAATAACATAAATCACATTATATTTACAAATTGCCGGCTTGTGACATTTAAACGTTGTTTGTTACCTGAAACCTGAAAGTAAGTATCTCTTCCTTGCGGAAGTTCTGCATGCGGTATATACGAATGAATAAAATATTTCAGATTGGCATTTCATGTCTATATTTTTCTCATTTGGCAAGGGGATAATGTACAGCCAGCCGGCTGTTATAAACCCTCCAGTCCTGATCCCAACGCCGTGGGTTATTCTGCCATAACAACCGGCTGCCTGTACATTATCCCTCACTGGTTGTGTATAGAGTCAAACTGCGGCTAAGATCTACTCGCACTAGATTTTCCCTCTTTGTACACGTGTGGCAATACTGTGAATAAATAGTGAATTTAAGTTCGACATGATCTTGACACTCAGGCTTCTTAATGGTCACAATTGAACACTTGTTTCCTTGCTCTGTGCTATTGGTGTTCAAAACTATGTTTTTCTCGATCGTGTCTATAAAGAATACGAGTGCACTGCAGATCCACACTCGATGAATGAAAGTTTTATCATTAGAGTCAGAGGTTACACAAGTTATCGCATGAAGAATTTAACTTATCGTAGAGCATCTTCAAGCTGCTGCCCGACAGCGCCGTCTAGCTAGGCAGCTCACTAGGGTTTGAAACACCGCCACAGTGACGGCGAATGAATGTAGTTCACTGTCGCTACTGAGGTGATTTATAGACCCTAACCGATCAAAGACCACCAGTGAGGAATCTAACTGACGCGTCTGCGCTCGATGGACATTTATACTCACAGATTGAAGGTACTGTAGGTGGTCGCCATTTTTCTTTTCGCTCTCGCCTGACCTTCGTGACGTGTCAGTGCGGCAGCGGGAAGCGCGCGACGGCCAGCGATACTACTCTACTAATTTGACGTCGACCGGATGTGACCTGTAATAAAAGTCCCTGCAAAACGTTTCTAAAACGGAAATTAAAATTTGACGGTGCACGTCGATTATTGTTATATAATCAAAGTATATAGTAATATATATATATATATATATATATATATCATTCCAAAAACTGGAATACGAGGAATTACGTTGAAATATGCATAAATCAAAGATAACACACCTGTAACCGCCAGTGTAACGAGCAGAAAACTTTTTTGTAGTCGATACATTTTTCATTTTCCCAATTCAATGTAAAATATTGAATTGTTACAACAACGCATACACA
Source organism: Barbatula barbatula (assembly GCF_947034865.1). Lineage (NCBI taxonomy): Eukaryota > Metazoa > Chordata > Actinopteri > Cypriniformes > Nemacheilidae > Barbatula > Barbatula barbatula. The sequence continues at coordinate 721,410 of NC_136775.1, forward strand.
GCCTTGATTTATAAATCTGCCTCACTTTTGAGAAATGAGTTAAGCGTTGTTTGGTTATCAGCATTCTTCAAAATATCTTCTTTTGTGTTGTGCATTTTCATTTTGGGTTACTGTCCCTTTAATATTTAAATTAAACAGGTCATTATGAGACTGAAAGTCATTTTGTTTTTAAACATGCAAATATAATATAATAAACACTTTTTAATCTGCAAATTCCAATCATATAAATTGTGATGAATAATGATACAGGTTCAAAACAAACAATTCGCACATGACATGAAAACACTGCCAATTTTATAATCAGAAAAAACCGAGGTGTACTTTGTTTTATTGCACACTTTAATACAAAATCACTTATATATAAAATACCTTCCTTTTTTTGTAAAAAAAAAACCTCAGATAATAAATATGCAGCCTTTCTTAAAACGTTAGGGAATATCACAAGAGAAGAGTGAAGCATCATGGGAGCAGAGGTCATCTGGTTCTGCCCACCGGCTGCCAGCGTCTGTACTTCATACTGGTGCTGGGCTGACGCCGCAGCAGATCATCACCTTTATCAATGTCTTTGGGTTTATCATAAATTGTTGATATATGAAATTCTTTTTTGGCTTTCTTAAGTGGAAGGAAGGAGCTGAGCTTCTCTCCATGGTACCTATAAAGACATAAAATAGAAGAGAAATATACAGGTCTATCAACTCAAAGTCCCCACATGTGGAGTAGATTCACTGGAGGAGTATAAAGTGGACACTCACCCGAAGCCTCTCTTACAGTTGGGATGTTGTCCTTCATTCTCTAAAGCCTCAAAGATCCCAGGCTGGCTGTTCCCGAGCCCCTCGCCATCCTTCCATCCCTGTTTCTCCATCACACGCCGACCTACTCCCTAAAACACACACACACTGTTTTAAACGCGTGACAACAGAATCCCCTTTTTCTTTAAGATATTCTACTCTTCAACAGCTCAAGAGCAGTGGAATACATCGTGCAAACCTTCGTAAACTTCTCAAAGTTTCCGATTTTATGTTGACGTCCAGGAAGACCGTCCAGCCCCTCCCGCAGCCTCTTCTCAGAGCGCATGCGGACGTAATCTCTGGCATCCATGTCACCTCCATCTGAGAGAATACACAAGAGATAAATGCAGTAAATCAGCTCGTTTATTTGATATTATTAAGGCAGCCCCATGTATTGTATAAGCTGTGTTCTGTAACGTTTCACAAGGAACACAAACAGACAATGTTTTGTGTCATATACTTTTATTTTAATCATCACTACAAAATCATATTGTCCACTGTAAAGGTGGCAAAATGGCACTAGTGAAACTAATGAAGACTGTGACACGTGAGTATTTGAAATATGAGAGTGACTTTTCTTAATATAGACAGATGATGTCGCTCTGTACATAAACAACATGATTTTACCTTCGTCATAATAAACGCTCATGTCCACGTCCCAATCATCTGCTGTCTGCTCGTCGAAATCTGTCCATAGGCACATTGAAACAATACGGGTTAATACAGAGATTAACTAACACATGAATGATGTATGAAGACATTTTTTATCTATTCTTTCTTTAAATCTGAATTTGGAAATAACATTGTACATCTCTGCTGCGCTTCATTTTGCGTTGAGTTGAGAATAGATTGACAGCTCTAATTATCATCTGTATTTCTTCATGTTTTAAACTCGGTCTGAAGTTGTATCATACCTCCTTCCTCCTCCTGCCAGAACTGAGCGTCTGTGTAGAAGACGAGTCCAGATCCTCCCTTCTCCCACTTCAGCTCAATCTTCTCCTCAAACAATCTCTCTTTCGTGCGCTCCTGGCTGGTGACGTCCTCGTAAAGAGCCTCGTGCCTCTCCCACTCCTCACAGCGGTCGTCGTCCTAAAAATAACACAAACTGTCACTAATACAGCACTTCATATCAGAGATATTATGGTTTTGATTTGACTTATTCCTATTTTATTTCTAGATTTTATGTTAATTTACGTAAAAGTTTTATGCTTTTGTCATTTAAGTTGTTATGAACGACTAATTCATTTTTATTCAGTTGTTGTTTATTATTATAATTTCATCGCTTTCAATTGATTTCAGTTCATTTTTGAGTCAATTTTTAAATTTTTCATTTAGTTTAAGTTTTTCCAATCATTTTTAGATCAATATTTGATTTCAGTTAACAGAAACGTTGCTTCACATGCGACAATCTGTTGATTTTATCCATTTCAAATCAGCAGCAAAGGATGTGACCATGGTAACTCACATCATCAGGGCCTGACAGCTCCTCATCACCATCCGCCTCCTGTGACTCTTGATTGACGGATGGAGGAGAGCCGGGATGCTTCGCCTCTCGGTTATGAGCAGTTCTGTGGGGTTTAACACCTCCAGGCCCTGAGATTTCCACCCCATCTGCTGTGAACACACTCTCCTCTGTAGAGGTCACCACGGCGGTATTGTGGTATTGGTAAGGCACGTTGCCGTAGCGGCGATGTGAGCCTGTCTTCGGGAAGGTGAGCCCGAGCTTGCGAATGAGGCGCGGCGGGAGGCGGCAGGACTGGATGAGTGCGAGGAAGATGCTGACAGGAGTCCCGACGTTCCCAGCGGGCATGAGAGACGGTGGATTGAGCTCCGGGAGGCCCTTGAGGTCCTGCATAGTGAACAGCTCAGACTGGGTGATGTGACGTCTCAACTCAGCCTTTGTCTTGTATGGGAATGAATTTGTCTCTGTAAACAGAAAATAAAGAAGGTTTCCATTATAATCATGGTGTTTTGGGGCTTTTGTTTCCACCCAACACACTACAAGTAAAGACCATTGCAGTTTTTATAAAAACCAATTAAATTGCCATTTTAACCATTAAATGTAGCAGAAATTTCTAGGACTGTGTTTATTTTGGACAAAGTACATAAAGTAGGACTTATATTCTATGGTACTGATCGAAACGGAATGTTGTTCACCTGTCTGATCTGATACTCTGATTCTCCTGATCAGACACTTTCTGCTCATCCAGTTACCAGCAGAGTCGATCCACTGGTTCCCAGAATACATCTTCGCGAATCTGTCTGATGCCTCTGAACGAACCGACACAACACAGCAACACGAGCCCTCGGAAGCATCGGTCCTCTCACTGGCGCCCGCGTCTGTCGTCTTTAATCCCGCCGTAGGAACTCGAACCTCCGGGCGGTGTCGGTAGTGGAAGCAATGGAAGCCTTTGCTCTCTATAAATTGACTAAAGTAGTTCCGCAAATCCGCGGATCGTAACCTGACCGGAATGTTGTTTACAACGAAATACACCGCAGCCTCCGACGCCGCCATGTTTGCTTGCGAAGCCGGATATACAATGACGCCTAACATTTCAAAATAAAAGTCACGTGGCTTGCGTTTTTGAATGAATGACATTTAGTGAAAACAAAACAAGTTTTTTTATATAAACATTTAAATGTGATTTCGAGGTCGTTCTCTGTAAAATAGCGACCGTCCTCCAAGTTAACACCCCTTGATACCATATTCATGTCACCTGGTATTTACACTTACGAGAGCACTTAACATGTATTAGAATTATTTATGAGCATCAAAGCATTTTCCTTTACTTCAGATGCTCAAACTTGTTTTTCAATAAGTTAAAATATGAACTCAAAAATAGGCAGAAGTGCAAAAACAACTCTCAGAGAAACACGGATGTTGTAAAAAATCTACCTTTTAATAAAATATATTTTCGTCATGAAAAAAACCCAATAAAGACGACAGACCTGTTCAAACCATGTATAATATCTATCCACAGATAAACTGATATTGCTGACACCGTCCTGACTGAAGGGATCCGTAGAAAAGGTGCGCCTATTGCTTTCTTTAAGAAATGATTAAGGAGTGATTAATGGATTCTATTAATATTTCAAGAATTTAAAGGTTTTCGGCCTCAGTTGTTTTTAAGGGTATAAAAACAGTTGAACCTAAAACCAAAATATTTCTCGTTCTCTCTTTTCACTTCCTGTTTCTCATGCAATAAAAGAAGTGGATGGAGATAACTCTTCATGCACTCTATTCAAACTCTTCTGAAGCCATGCAGCGCCTTTGTGTGGAAAAAAGCCTGATATTAAAGTCATTCCCTTTTCAAATATGCTTTGTATAATCGGTTCCCTTTAAAGCATCCCAATAATATATTTCATCTGTGATTGTGCTCCACATGACAATAAACATGATGTTCACATCTCTTCTGAATCCAGCGTGACGTTGAGTCTGAAGCTCACAGGGATGTGATCGGTCAAACCGGCCAACTGCGTCACGTATGTAAACTCTTCCACCTCCTGAATGACAACAAAGAGAGAAAAGCTTTTCAGTAGCGAACCTCTAAATTAAAACCTTGGAATGAATCAAGCGCCGAGTGTTTCTTTCTAACAAAGCCTGTCGTGACATTATGTTTTAAACAGAAGTGAAAGAGAGTTATAGGAAACGCACTGTAGTACAGTGACTGGAGGCAGAAGTCTCTCGATACAGAAGGTAATCGATCCGACGGCCCACCCAGGGTTGACCAGGTTCAGGGTAATCCAGAGGAACACCTCTGAGGGGAACCGGTGGAGATATGAAATGTCTGCGCTGTTCTTCATTTTCCAGAGTTCTACAAACAAGACAAAAATCTTCAAAATACGTCGAGGCAGACTTGAAATCTTGACTTTTTTTTAAAACACGCCTAATGTAGAACTGTTACGGTACCTCTGCAGGTTCTCCAGGGTCGCCACGTCCTCATGATAGAGCGTAGGCTGTTCCAATAGCGTGCCTGCACATAAAAAAACATCAGCTGACAAACAGAAACACATTGCACGTGTTGTTGTTTTCAGCGCATTTAAATATAATGTTAAACAGGCAAATAAAGTGTAACTGCACCTATGACCCAGGGTTTCTCTTGACCCGCTCCAGCTCTACACGGATCTCTGTATTCTTCAAACACACTGTGGGATTGTTCCAGCCTGTCATCTTAAACACAAATACACACGCTCTTACAATAATAGATCTTTTCATCTTTTATCTATTTCAGTATTTTTGTGTTTACTCTAAAACTATTTTAAAAGGGTGATTAATAACTCAACAGTCACTGTTGCCAAGTGGATGCGAAATGTTTCAAAAGGTGTTGAAAGCACTGAACAATAAAATGAATTCAATTAATAATCAGCTTAAAATAATCAAAGTGGTTTTAATTAAGTACAGCAAAGAAATATTTTAAATTCTTTTCATTGTAACAAGACCAGTGTTGAGTGTAACAAGTTACTGTAATTTAATTACTTTTCCATTGAAACAGTAAAGTAAGGGATTACTCTATTCTTTTCTGTAATTTAATTACATTTACTTCTGAGTAATTGAACTAAATACTGTGAGTAATATATGTGTGTCCGATAGTGGAATTGACATCAACATTCTAAGTCTTAAGTCTAACTTTAAAATTCTCACATTTGTATACTTTGGTCAGTTAATAATATGACTTTATGTAGTTTTATATGATGTATTTGAATGAATTAAAAGAGCAGTTTCATGTCTATCTTTGAATCACTTCAATAATCGAGGTTGATGTATGATATAGAAAGAAATTTGTGATTCAATATTTTTTGGAGAGATGAACTTGTACAGTAATACAATTACACTATTGAATACGTCACTAGTAACTAGTAATTCATTACTTTTTCAGAGTAACTTACCCAACACTGAACAATACATAGATTCACACTTTTAGTTTTATTTGCAATAACATGCACTGACCAAAACTAGTTGAATTAACTATAACAGTTTAAAATGTTAAATTACACATCACCATTAAAATCAAAGTAAACGAATATTGTGAATGTTGTTTGAAAGCATACCAGGAGAGCAGTTATCAAAGTTAAAGTCCCCACAAAGCACATCAAACATCACCATCTCATTGTCTCGTTTGGTCATCGTTTGGAACTCAGAAATCCATTTGGTCAACATGTTGAGCTGCTCGAAGCGTATCTCTCCATCCCCTGAATCAATGTTGGGAGACATGGGGCATAAATGTACAGCTTTACATGCCTTAACTTTTAATAATGACATAAACTGTCTATTTTACACAATAGAAGGCTTTACTATTTCTTTAAACGCACAAGAAAATAAGACTACTTGCCTTCAGGTGCGTGCAGGTGAGTGCAGTTGATATACCCAACCATTCTCTTCTCACCCTTCTGTAAACCTATGTCCACCTTGTAAAAGAACGACTTGTTTTAGCCACAATATTTACAGATTTTTTCCTTCAGGTAATAACAATAACTAGTCTATAAAATGAACTGAAATTTTATTAAAATCAGGGATGTATTGATTCACCGCGAGCAGGTTAAAAATCGATTATATGTTTGCCTGGCTGGGGGGGCTGCTAGCTGCTGATAGTCTTATTTAATTAACACTGCATACAGGAATTTATTGTGTGTCTGATATTTGACCTGTGTTTTGACTTGCATAACCTTTTATGTTTTACTTATAGTCAATGTTTTCTTGTACAGCTGCTTTGTAATAATGAAAATTGTAAAAAGCGCTATATATAAATAAAACTGACTTGACTATAATATGTGACGATTCAAGCCGGTTGAGATGTTAATTGAATTGCAATACATGTTTTGAACAGCAGGAGCGCTGTGTTTACTGGTAACTTGGTAAACGTGGATATGCTGATATTTCGTAAATGTGAAAAAACCTAAGAGAGGGACAGAAGTCTCAGTTTTACGATTTTTCATTTTCATTAAATTTTTGAATCATTTGGGATTTGTTTTAAAATTGCAGTTTAGTTTTTGACATAATATATATTTTTATTTTACAAACAAATGCGCAACATTTGACAAATAATAAAAGGGCAGTTGTTCATTTCTAATTTGTCTCAACTCATTTTGTACAAATACATTGTGAATGAATCATATCGTGAGATCATTATCGTGAATCAAAACATGATTGAGCATCATGATGATGTTAAAAACTAATCTGTCGATATTATGGCAAACAGTTGCAATATAAGTTATTGCAATATTTCAATATATTGTGTGTAATATTCATTAATAAAGATGAAAAGGATGTAACACCTTAACACACAGCAGGCCTTTAGCGGCGAGAGCGTCTTCTCCACAGCCGTTGGGAAAGCAGCGGAACTGAGCCTCCATCACCGGATAGCGACTGGCCAGGAACAAACCGCTGTTAAAAAACTTAAAAGACGAGCAAGTTCCTACAGGATAGCAGGCGTACACGCCGACATCGTAGATCACGTGACCATAGAGCGGTCCGAGAGTCCGCATGAGCTTTAGAGCAGCCCTCTTATCAAACACCTCCTGAAGGCAAACGACATCCACGGAGGAGGGAAACAGCGAGGAGACCTCCATCGACACGTCACTGTCATTCAACAGCGTCCGTAAGGCTCGAGGAGGGTGAGCTTGCTGGATAGAGTTCTGGTTGCAGTTGGGTAGGGAAGGCTGCGGATGCTGTTTAAGGCCTCCGGGGTCATCAGATGATGTCACAGATGCTACATCTCCGTCAGGTTCCACCCCCTCTGTCTGACCCACGGCGACAGACTCCACGGCTCCGTACGAGCTCGTGGCGGCCTGCGGGAGCAGACTGCTGGAGGGGGTGAGCGTGCCACAGCTGCTGGGAGAATCCACAAAGATACAGATATGAGGGCGCGTCACGCCCTGGACGATAATGTGCCCGATGACCGCCGCGCGCCGCTGAGTTTGTCCGAGGTTGTTGAAGCGCGCTATGCCATCGGGCAGCAGGCACAGGTTGGCTGTCACAAATCCAAAGCTGAGTTTGCCCGTCTCCTCCCACCTGGCATTGCGGTTCTCCATGGCAACAGTTGGCACGTGCTCGCGGTACGAGAAAGGCCTGCGTGCTGCCTGGAGCGGCGCCCATAGCATGAAGCCCAGGAGAGCGAACGGCGTGGAGATGACGAACAGGACGAGAAACAGCGCAGAGCCGAAGACGACTTTAAGCGGGTGGAGGTAGCATTCGGCCTCGCGCCGCAACCGCCGCTCCAGACTGATGCTGATGCAGCCGGCGATGAGACGGTCCAGAAACCAGAAACATGGAAAGATCAGACCCCATCCTACGGCGTGCAGACCCTCCACGAATGCATTGGGGAAAGGGGACTCTCTCAGAGACATGACACGAGCCGACTTCTCATCTCATATCTCCAACGGATCCACATGAAACCTGCAGCGAACAAACATCAAATCCTGTGAACAAGTGCAATGTTTTTTTCTTTTTGTAGATGTGACGTTGGTAAAATCATTGTCATTGAGTTGCGCTACAAACACAAAACATGAAAACGTAAACTATTAGCAATAGTATAGTAGCACTAGCAGTGCTCAAAGTTTACTACTATACACTATTTAGGGGTAGTTTCCCACACAGGGTCTACATTAAGTCAGGACGAGGTCGAAGTTATATAAGGACATTGAAGTTGTTTTTACAAACATGGCATACAGAAAACATCACATCCTATAATACACCACAGTGCCATTGTTTGTTGTGTCATTGCAAGTTGTTTTCAGTCTAGACAGCTCTGGGACAAGAAAACTTGTACAGGAACCACCCCTTAAAGTATACTTCAAAGTTTTATAAACTAAAATGTGAGCTAATCTAGTGTCAAGCAGACCTGAAAGAGTGGACTTACAAGTACATTCATTGATGAAGATTACCCAGATAGCACAGGTACGTGGTTCTGGCCTACAAGACCACCACCGGGTCTGCACCATCGTATCTCCACTCACTAATGCAGATCTATGTGCCTGCGGTCTGCAAAGGAACAACGACTAGTGGTACCATCCCAAAAAGGAAAAAAGTCACTCTCCCGTACCTTCTCTGGATCTGTTCCACATTGGTGGAATGATCTACCAGCTGCTACAAGATCAGCAGACTCGGTTGCCATCTTTAAAACACGCCTGACAACGCATCTCTTCCGTCTACACATCGCTGATTGATTTATCCTAATTCTCTTCCCTTTCTTTCCACTTATTCAATAAAAAAAATGACTAACCTCTCTATTCTTAGCTTTGTATACTGTGCTAGGCTTTAATGGACTAGTTTGATGCACTTATGTATTTTGTTGCCTATGTTGTTATAATTGCTTCCAATGTTTCCTCATCTGTAAGTCGCTTTGGATAAAAGCGTCTGCTAAATGACTAAATGTAAATGTTAGACGTCTGCTTAAGATCTGGAGAAACATCCGATTAACGTCTTAGAAAGAGCAGTTTCACATCCATTCTAAATCCTCCTTGCAGACTTCTCCTAGATGTATATTTGACATCTGACACGTTTCAGAGATGTATTGCAAATGAGCAAACAATCCAAAAATACGTCTTGCAGATGTAAATGGAGACATCAATAGACATCTCCCAGATGTATGTGTGCTATCAGGGAAGTATACCTACTATTTGAAGTAAACTTAAAGTAAACTATGCTTGAGCTTTAATTCAGCACACTTAATCAAATAAAACTGAAGTATACTTGTTTTGTGAAGGGGCAGCTGACTGAACAGACACACTGTGTGTCATGATAACATCAATGCAAATCTGAGGCAGAATTCATTTACATCTCACAAAACCTGGTTTCAGATATCCACACACTGCTGTTTCCTAATCATGTTGATGTAGTTTATACTTCTGTGAATGGCTTCTTTACGTCTATATAGCCTGTTTAACAGGAGAAACATGTTCTCATCACCTCCGTCTGTCAGGTATGTACCTTTCAGATAGACATCTACCCATATTTCAAACAAACAATTCATTCATCAAACCTGTTTGGATTTCTTTCTTCTGCACGACACAAAAGAAGATATTTTGAAGAACGTCCAAGCACATTTACACTGGGGATGCACAGATATGTACATTTTGGCCGATAACCGATGAATCAATTCCAACACATCCAATATATTGGCCGATATACAGTATCTAGATATTAACATAACATTTCCTAAGACTGAAACAAAAGGCAAAAGTGGAAAACTGCTTATATATGAAAACATTGACTGCATAGTTCTCTTTAACCCCTGAACATCATGTGCCAAACCTACTTTACAGCAGTTCCTTCAATCTTTTCTGGTATAATGTTTATTCACCAATCAAATGATAGATGTTCTTCCAGAGCAAGTGTTCTTAACAGCCACGAGTCTAACAGATCTCAAGACAGAAAGCATTCAGATTCACACAATATGCTTTTGTTCCTATAATGTACACATTCATAAATACTGTCTCTACATCAACAATGTGTTGATAATATCAGTAAGTGAACCATCACGACTGAAAGAAAGACACAACTGTACTGGATTTGAACTGTTTAACCAGAGGAAATCATTTATCCGCTATAATATATCGGCATCAATCGTATTATCGGCCGATACCGATATGGCTAATAGTTTATCGTGCATCTCTAATTTGAACTCCATTGACTTCCATCGTATGAACACAAAACCACGGAGACATTTCTCAAAATATCTTCTGTTGTGTTTAACTGAAGAAAATCGATATTGTGGGTGAACTGTCTCTTTAAGAAGTCATTGATGTTTTCTCAGTGCTAATGTTGAATTTCGCAGACACGCAGTCACGCAGACACGCAGTCAGAGACCTCGCCGTCTGCACACTTTCCCATACATCATGACATCAGACTAGACACTAGTTATACGTTATGATGAAACGTTAGCGGTAGAAACACTGACCGGATACACAACATGACTTCCACACGTGTGCTGACGTCATCCATGCATCCTTTAATGATCGCAACTATTATAAATGTTCACATCCGATCTGTCTGATCGAACCCTGCGCGCTCCCGCTCGTCTACAGCCACGTGTCACAGGTGAGCAGCAGCAGGGCGGATAATAATAAACTCAACTTTACCTGTGTGTGTTCTTACCTGTTTAAACGATGACGTGTGTGATGTGATCGCAGTGTCTGCTCTGCACATGTGCATTGGTCGTTTGTCTTGTGTGTCACGGCTCGTGCACGTGAAAACAGCGCATTGTGTCGCTTTCTCTCGGTTCCTGCTCGCGTCCCTCCAGCGGTTGCGCGGGCACGCGTACAGTATATGAATGGGTCATGCGCGCTCCCGATCCCTGTTAGCCCATCCCGTCATGTTCTGAGACTTCCTGTTTGCTGTGGGTTTAACATCACATCGTGAATATCATATACTGCACATGATGAGATAATACTGGCACACGTGTCAAGAAACAGGTTTATTCTCGACTGCTGTTTTTAAACCGGAAATAAATAAGCACCTTTAATTGTTTCTTTAACTAGACTTAAAAGTTCACTGAAAGAAATGGGTCAATTTAATTTAGTCACAAGAAATAATACTATTAGTACTAGAATAAGTATGCTTAGAATATACTCGAATTCTACATACTTAATAAAATGAAGTATTGTTGAAGTAAGGATGCTGTTTTTATGAGAATAGCCCAGAAATGAGTAAACAATGATTTCTAGCTCAAATACATCTAATTCTTTATCTTTTCATTTCAAATGATATTATCATCATGTGAAGTCAAAAGCTTTGCTTAAAAAAATGACATGAATTTGAGAATGTGTGTATAAGCAATTATAACCGTCTTATAAAGTACATTATGTGTTTAATATCTCTGTCTATGATCTCTGTGTGTCGTCGTGACAGATGTCAAATCTGAATATCATGAACCAGTCTTGTTTACACCAGTTAAAGATTCTTTAACCTTCTTTTCTGGTTTATTTTTTATTAAACAAACATATGATAGATGTTCTTCCCGAGCAAACCAGAAATATCTTCGTAATAGCCACGAGTCATGTTTATTATTTATCGGCTATATGATATCAGCCACAATGTTAATCCATAACATAAAAAATGACCATTTAGATCAATGATTTGATTTGATCAACCCCTAGTTTTGTCTTGTATGTTCTGCACATTGAATCCATACAATCTAGATTGTCACTGGAAAACATACGAGAGGATTCGACGGTCCGGCTGGAAAGCAGTTTCACACAGAAGCCTCGTGGGATCTGCAGGCTTGAATCACATTTATATCAATAAGAATGAGATGAGTTTATTCAATTACCTGTTAAAGTTTCAAAGCTTTCAGTGTGTGATGGATGAAGGAACAGCTGAGCAGATCTTCAGATGTTGTGTGTGGTAACTCATGGGTGAAGAACTTTTATGATGGCAGATCTTCACTGAATCTCTGGCCTAAATTATACTCAAACTGGCCTACATTAGTAACATCAAAAGTATTTAGAAACATTAAAACATTACAAGAATCTGCTAACATTAAAAGAGCAAAGTTCCATCAATTATTTCCAGGTTCAAGTGGTAATTATTGAACCCATGAAGGCAGCATATCTCACTCATTTCATGTCATAGTTTCTCAACCTCCATCCGCCAGCAAGCGTTATTTTCATCACTCATTGTACAACACAAATAATTTCACTCTTGTCTTTTAATACAATTTTTATAAAACAGTCTTTAATCCCAAATCATGCATATCTGTGATATAACATCATAAAGTAATAATAAAGTTTAAAACAAAATTCTCTTTATCAAGGATCTGTTTTATAAAATGTGCTACAAAAATAATGAATTAGCTCATCATTATACAAAATCAAATCACAGTCATCTTTGCACAAGTGGTCATAGATATGTTGGTGAAAAGGACCAAAAACGATTAAAAAAAAAACAAGGAAACAAAATAAAATCCTGCACGTTATTAATTCTTGCAAAAGCATCAAAAACAGTGAGTTATAATTCAAGAAAGCATTGAAATGAGTAAACGAGAGAACTGTTAAAGAAGAAGTGTGTAATAAAACATATACAGTAGATGCCTTTCACATATAGTAATCAAGATGTTGTGTTTAATCATAGGAGATCCCTGCGAAGTATTTCATCTTATTATGAACAGCAGGTGCTGAGGATGGCTCATTGAATAATAGGAGACAGGACACATCCTCTGCATCATCGTTTTGAGAAGCGGCCCCATGATCGACGACTGACTGAGAGCAATTCGATGTTTTACGAATCGTTCGAAATTCACTTTTGTGCCTGAAGCCATAAGTACATTTGTCCGCCCTTTTTTCTATGTTAATATGTGGTGTTCAACCACAGTTTAGATGAAATTGCCTCAAGGGGAATAATAAAGCTCTAAACTAAAACCTTAACTGCAAGTATTAACTGACTCTCAGCTTTGAGAAGAATTTAAGAAGGTTTGGCAAAACAAAACACAAGTCAAGAATCAGGAGAATGACTGATGTTGTCAAAAACAAGAGAAAATGTACAAAATATTATTCATAATAAAACTGAATTTTAAAAGGTAAATAAAAATATGTTTATGCCCTTTTTGTATTTTCTAATGAAACCCAGGTTTCCCGATAAACTGTAATTTTTTGTCTTATTTTCAAACAAATCCCTCATATTTTGATGCTTTACTTGAACCAAAGGGATCATTGAAATGCAAATATTGCACAAACAATGCCTCTGAACGTTTCCTTTGGCCACAACAGTATAAGCCGGGACTGACCTTTGACACTGTCAGAGATAAAAATAATGACTGGGCCTTACGCTGGACAAACCTCAGCTCGAATTCTACTATTTTAACTACGAGCTCTTCCCACAATACGCAGAATGTATAAAAAGATGTAGATGATGTCCAGATAGAGGCAAAGCGTTGCGAAGATGTATTCCTCAGGATTCAGAGACACTTTCTTATTCCCAAGAAGCAGCTGTGTGTCTACGGCCAAGAACTGAAATGAAAGCGGGAAGTTAATTCACTGACGTTCTATTAAACATCTCTTTGAATCAAAAACACTGTGTTGAGACTCACGCAGGTAAAGAGCAGAGCGCCCAGAGCCGAGTAGATCAGATCCAGAATCCTGTTGTACAGGAAGATGCAGAGGATACCAAAGAAGAAGAGCACGGTGGTGCACACGCAGAGCACGCCATAACAGGAAGTGAAGTCAAACCTGGTCTGTGATTGGATGAGACGGGATATTTATTAAAAATCTCATAGCTAAGTAGAACCTCGGTGGAGCACAAAAGAAGATATTTTGAGAAATGGTTTTGTGGTCATAATAGGGTTCAGTGTTGTTTGATTACCGACGTTCTTCAAAATATCTTCTTTTGCGTTCTGCAGAAGTCACACAGATGTCATTCAAACAGGAAACACTGACCTGAAGAGAGAAGGCCATCACTGTACAGCAGACCAACCCTGTAATGCCGACAGCCATGATGACAATGTCCGTATCATAGAAGCTGGATATCACTCCTGTCATGTAGCTCATGCCCAGAGTCAAAACCATCTGAAATAAAGGAAATGGTTAGAAAAGGACACCTCCGCTCCGACTCGATGAACAAAACGTGTCGCGAGCGTTTCATCAGACTCACCAAAGCAATGAGATTCCACGGATGTTGTCTGCGAAACTGACTGCAGCACGAGAGGATGAAGTACGGCACCAGGAAGACTACATAACCGACCCAGTACGTCCAGACGTTCATCTGCACGAAGAGCTTCACATGCCGCTCGAACGTGAAGACGGCCACCACGCCACAGGTAACGAACAGCTGCAGACTCAATACTGCAAACACCTGCGACACAAATCACCGCTGGGTCAAATACACGCCAACATTTCAGATCTCAAAACAAGAGACTTTATGATGATGATGATGATGGTGTCCAATGACCTTCACATTATTTACATGCAGTCGTGTCAAAATTGTAATAGAATGAGAGAAAAAAACTGAGTCAGATCTGTGTCACAATATTTGTGTTGTGTGACTGATCAGATCAGTCTCGATCAGATTCTAATCCTAGTGTTACGTTAAAGAAATTAGAAAGAATTTGAGAGTAAACCATTTGCCGTCTTTGAGGAATTACCTTTCGAATAAACAGCCTGCGGACGGATTTGTCGTCCAGTCCAGAGATCTTGAAGTTCTCGATGTCATAGTCAGGAGGCTGGTCCATCTGCACGGGCTCGATCCCTGAAGCTTCATTTCACAAACACACAAGTCATTCACGCCCTTAAGATTTCATCATCACACACACAACTCATGGTTTGATTTCTCACCGTATGAAGCAGGTGTGTAAGGAGCCTCTGGAGGAAACTGTGTTTGTGGATATTCAGGACCGCTTTGGCCATACGTGGGATTCCCAAAAGCAGTAGGTGGAGGATACGGAGGTCCGGAGGTCGGGACCCCAGCATCGTAAGCGGGGGGCATGACAAACCCTATGGGCGGAGTCTGACCCGTGCTGATGTCATCTGCTGCTGGGTTCTCGAAGCGAGAGTAACCACTTCTGTTCTGTGCCATTTCTCAATTTCAGTTCTGTGAAATAAAGATTCAAATGGTTTTATTAACTGAAGATGTCCGTTAACACAAATTCATGCCGTACTTTCGTGCAGAAATCCATGTCCGTGCACGTCTCTGTGTTTCCTTGCCACAACTGCAGCACACAGGCGTGCGCAAGGGTGACGACACTAAAACATGACAAAACTAAAGTACGTTTCTAAATAATATCGATAATCTTATTTTAATTCAATCAATAATGGCCCCTGTTGATGGCGATCAAATTTGCTTGTGCAAAGCAGTGAAAAAGAAGCATTTAGGCTAAAAATACACTACAGGACAAGATTTGTAGCTCTGTTTACGGTGGTGAGCTATAATGAGACTTTTAGTGCACGAGTGCTTTTTGTTGTCCTCATGTTGTTCCAGTTGCTTCCATTGTTCACCTCATCCATAAGTCGCTTTGGATAAAAGCATCCGCTAAATGACTAAATGTAAATGTGCTCAGTTTTTCAGTCTGGACTTGTTGCAGAAGGTCTGTGCCGGTGTGAAGAATCGATCAGTTAGTGTGTTTCTATTTGAAACTTTCAAAAGGTCTGCAAGTGTATAATGTCTAGTTTAAAAGGAATCTGTTCAGAAGTCTTGCAGTGTATTTCAGCCATAAGACTTGAAAAACAAACTGACATCACTATGTGCTCTTTTAGGCTGTAAAGTTGAATGCGGTACAGTTGGTTAAAAAATTAACCAGCTTTGTTTAGACTTGGCTGTTGAACCAGAAAAGATCGTTTTTTAAAGATAAGTTATGTTCTTTATATGAGTTGGAGCCATTAAACGACTTGCTTCTTGAAATATTGCAAATGTAAATTCATCGTGTAATGAATGCGTATGTGCAAGATCTGCTTTGTTTGTTTTGTTTTTTATTTGACGATAAAAATTAAAACTAGTACAAGCCCAAAAGACCCATTTCATCATCCCCATAACCCACAGTCCATGCAAACATGTTTATAACGTTTGTTAAAGATACTTCAATGTTTTTAAATACTTAAATGTTTATCTTCTCTTTTATTGTTAAAGTGTAGGAATGGTGGTTTAAGAAAGGGAAGTTGTGCATCATGTCGCAAGTGATTTCAAATGAATGGGAAATGACTCAAATATTTAAGATTATTTGTAGAGTTTGGTATCAAAATGAGATGACTGTTTTGATTGTGTTAGCTGTATTTTGTGCGTTATTAATAATATTAATTATGGCCTAAAGCAAAACAAACCAACTGCTGTTTTTTGCGTTTTCTCATTTTGGAATCAAACTCGATTAAAAAGCAGCATTTCCCTGGTCACGTGCTTTCAATGAGAAGTAAATGCAACATGCATGAAGTTTCACACTTTGACTACAGAACCTTCTGGAAAAGCAAAATCATTTATCACAATGCAAACCAATATTTCTACTGTACATCAGTTTACAGAACAATAACACACATTAGATGTGTTTGTCGTCATCAGGTCGCATTTTCATGGCAGATGCTTTTATCCAAAGTGACTTACATTGCATTATTCTATACATTTATGCAGATATACAGATATCTGCAATCCCCTGAGATCAAACACACAACCTTGAGCTGTTAACACAACGCTCTTAACACTGAGATACAGGAAATCTTTTCCCATTTAATCTTACATGTTGTCTTTGCACACAGAGTTTTGTGAGATATCTGAGCTCTGAACTCACCGACCTTAGAAAGCTTCTCCGGAAAGAAATTATTTTCGATTCATCTCAGTTTCAATATCAAATTCTGAAAAAAATCAGTGTTTTCTGGATCACGCGTCACTTCCGACAGATCACGCGCTTACAGCGGCACCTGCAGGCGGCACACCGTCACTGCGTCAAATATGAGTTTCATTGAAATAAAATGAATAATGTTTATTCAAGAGATTTGAGATTTATGTTTTGATGTCACATCCAACAGTAGTCGTGTTTTCTCAGGATCATTCGCATTTTATTTGTGTTTGTACTTCATGTTTATTTGTGCGTCTATTTTGGACTGATGTTATTCAACAAAAGCACAGATAAACTATAACACAGCTCCTTTCTTCCATTCAATCATTTAACAAAGTATTTGGTTTTAAATTCATTACTTATAAAAAGAGGAAATACTGGTAGCATCATGTATGCTTTGCTGAAAATATATTTGAATGTAGATGTAAATTGGGAGAGTGTGTCTGACCCTACAGTCGTATCAGGAAGACTCGACCCCCTGTGGTGTATTTAGTTATTCTTTCAGAAGTCTGGAGTTTTGTGATGGTAGAGAGCGTGATGGGTTGTAGTGTCTGTTAGATGAGCGGGAGATAAACCCTTTAATGCTTTATAGTACTTCGTCACTATGGTCAAAGTAAAACTAGTAGTGAAAAACAGCCTTGGTCTGATGCTCGTAGGTCATTTACAGTGTAAGTGGGTAAGTTACTCTGAAAAAGTAATGAATTACTAGTGACGTATTCAATAGTGTAATTATATTACTGTTCAAGTTCATCTCTCCAAAAAGAATTTCATCACTTTAATCTCAAATTAGTTTCTATATCCTACATCAACCTCGATGAGTGAAGTGATTCATGAAACTGCTCTTTACATTCATTGAAATACATCATATAAAACTACTTAAAGTCGTATTATTAACTGGCCAAAGTATACAAATGTGAGAATTATACATTAAAGGTGAACGGTTTGCGTGCTATGATGTGGCCTAAAGCCCGACTGAAAATGTTTGTGTAAAACAGATTCTGCTTTCTCTAGACAGATGTGGAAGATTTGATATCGGTCTATCGTAGTTTCTTAGTTCATTTGGATCTAACGTCGTGTCTACACCGGACATCACAACCTGCTTGTTCCTAATGGGACGAGCCTGTCGACCAGTGTGGATGAAATGTAAACTTATAATGGGTTCTAATGCGTTGCTTATGGTGTAAGTGTGGTCTCTTTATAACAGCTTAAAGCGTTTTGACCCTTGACCTGTAGGGTGAGTGAGGAGTTAACAATATTATCAGTGGGTTCTATTGCAACGCTAATAACTCTTTTAATAGTTTAGTGGGGACGGGGTCTAATAAACCTCATAGGACAGATATAAAGGTTTAGCATCGGTTAATGATTTCATTTCTCCTGCGGTGAGCTGGAATATTCTGATCAGGTGGTGTCTGGTTATTTGTTGGGGTAGCAACCGTTGTTAGGGTCAGTATCTATGAGGTTCTGGAGGTGCTTGACCGTTTTACTTCATTTAGGTAACCAGCACTGCCATGTGGACATAAATGGAGATGGACTGGGATATCCAATTTATTTTCAATATATGTGTTTCTGTATTTTATTCATGACTGTTATTTAGGCCTTATTTATATATTTCTGAAGAAAATATAAAAACACGTATATTGAGAATAAGTTGGATATGTCCATTTATTCTCCACATGGCATTGCAGGCAACAAATCAAATAAAACATTTAAATCAAATATTATGGGCACAAGGGACAGTGTTGACAGGGCAGTAAATAAAGAGTGTATTTGACCTTCATCATCACGTGACTTTACAAACTCTTGAACCACATCTAGTGTGAATAACAAAAAGACAACAATAGAATGACTCCAACACCATTGAAACTATTCAAAAAGGTTTTAGAGAACCACAGAAGGCCAATGTTGTTGTTATGAATGTGATATTTCGAGTCAGAAATTAACATGTAAATCCTAAAAGTAATGTATTTATTACTGGTTTATTGAAACGTCTGTTTATGTTTTACCAGTCCAGGCACATTTTCAGTTACTATAAAGCAAATTATATATTACAATCTGTCTGTATGGGGATAAAACAATGAATTATATTTTATCATATCATCTTTTAATTCTTCATTTTTGGACCAATGAAAGAATGTTAAATTGTCACGTTAAAACAAAAACAACTCACCGTATATGAATCATTTTTATTGCTGATATATTTTCTTTTATACGTATTATACAGCAATATTAAGGATATTTAAAAGAATCCTAAACCTAGAAAGAAAAGAAGAAGCGAAATACCAAGTGAGCTTGTATTTCTATTATCCAGACATGTTATTTTCATACAATACCTTAAAAATCACCTCAAAGTATTCTTAAAGGTCCAGTGTTGAATATCCACGGAGAGAGAAATCAATCATACAAAAAGGTAAAAGACAGTTGGTGATACCTGTCGTTGACACACATTTCTTTAGATATATTGACAGTAGGATTACATACATAAGAGAATTGAGTTGAAATCAATCACATAGAAGAATTGTTGCTATAACCTGAAAAAACACAATGAGTGGAGAATATTTTCCCTGTAATGAATATCTGATCGTCACGCTACACAGAGATAGCAGCCATGTTTCCATGTACATTAATACAAAAAGGACTAAACAGTGCTCTCATCAGATCAGTGTGTTTCTCAGTAGTGCTGACAGAATCCTGGAAGACATAAACAATTCACAGATTCATAAATCACTGAAACGCTATCAGATATAAGGCACAGAGAACTGTAATAGATGCCAATAGAGGTCACAGCAGACTGATCAGACAGTGAACATACAGTACAGCTTCATATATGTGATCAAAAGAGTTCCAGCAGCAGTAGAAATACCATTATAATAAATACTGTATATATCAATCTTTAAGGCACTTGATCTGCGTCAACATAAACACAGCTGAGGCCAAAAATAATGTTCACTGCTGTTCCTTTCAAACAGTTGTGTGTGTATAAATAAACGAATGTACGTACATCCCCTGATTCAACACTTGTGCTTATTGAGATGACCAACATCTGTGAATCCTGTTCACCGTTATTTTCATCAAAGGAAGATTTTTAATAGCCCTGTTTAACACAAATACATTAATCGTACAATGTTCATGTGACTCGTGTGTGTGTTTGTCTGAAGTCAAACATCGGAGACCCAATCAGTGTTAATCTGAACAAATGTTAAAAACGATATTGTCTCAAAATAATGTTGTATAATTGTATTAGTTATATCATATTCATTTGGCACGCATTGGCTACTTTAATACTGTTGAGATGTCAGTACAAACACTATTTGGTAAAGATTCAAACACAACATGAGGTTTAGTGTGAAGCCCTACTTAAGTAATGACATTTATTTCAGTGAACTGTCCCTTTAAGAATTCTTTTTTGTGTGTATGTGGATCACTGGTGACTTTTCTGAATCTACAACCTGTGACTCGTTCTTACATTCACAAGTACTGGACGGTCAGTATAGAACGCTACGTTTGGGCTTTTAGGTAATAAATATTAAATACTTAAAATAAAACAGCAGTAGTATGAATACCAATAACAAAACAATAAAAAAGTCTTTGCTGTGTCTCTTTGGCTAACACTGTCAGAAACCAGAAGCGGTCCGGTGACCGGCTCTGTTCAGCATCAGGACCAGAGATGCCGCTCATCACTGCATGCGGTCTGTCTGCAGCTGCTGCGGTTGATACTGACTGAACGGAGCCGGCGCGGCTCCGGGCACAGGTGACGCCAGAGGCTGTTGGACATAACCATAGCCGGCGGTAGCGACGTAACCGGTGGCTGCCGGGGAGGCGGCGTAAGGATACTGCTCATATGCAGCAGCAGCGGCCGCAGCTGAATACTGCGCATAGGCGGCGCTGGTGTAATCCAGATAAGGTGAGGGGGAGGCGGATGCGGCTGAAGGCTGGACGTGAGGGATCACCATGCTGGGCTGGACAAATGCCTGCGGGTACACGTAATGAGAAGGAATCCTGCAGGGCACAGACATACCCAATTAAACAAGAAACAAACAAAAACATTCACATCACAAACAACTCACAGAGAAACTCAAATGCACTAAAGATTATTAAACAGCAGAGCATGCTGGGAAAAAGTGAAGTGTGATTGCTTCTTTACCCATTATTATTATTATAGTATAATATCAATTGTTTTGTACACTTTTGACTGACGATCTTAAAGATATTTTGATCTAGAGGCGTAGGCTCAAATACATGGCAATAGCACGTTAATAATGTGATACAATGTTTATTTTGCTCAAATCTATTTGGATTTTATAAAAAAATATATTGAAAAAATTATATAACCAATAGGGCTGCACAATATTAAAGAAAAATGTGATGCTCAACATAACAAACATACATGTTTTGCTTTATTTCTTAACGTTAAATCTCTCTGCTGTCAACCTAAAACTTATAGACTATAGACCACTTCGCAAGATGTGTTTATTTTTTTAAACTCATATAAATAATTGAAACTAAAATATGAATTTAACATATTTAATAATGTTAGTTGCATTTTGTTCAACCATTGTGTATTGTTAAAAATCGGAAACAAAAAGTTATTTTTCTTTGGATCAGCGTTGTTACATCATCCAAAGTGGTCTATATGTAACTTTGAATTAAGAAAATAATTCAGTTGTATATCAAATATTGCGATCTGCATGTTGCGATATTTCAATGCTTTGAAAATATTGCGCAGCCCTACTAACAGTGAGTAGAACAACTAAACTATCATTTCAAAATGTTTTTAAATGGATTTGGTTTAGATGTTGAAGATCAAATCGTGTCTATACACAAATGGATATTAAAAGCTTTTAACTATGCAAAACCACAGCAGAAACAAAACACAACACCACCCAACAGAACTCCACTTGGAGAATACAACACAACATTAAGATCAATTCAACATCAACCAGTGCGCCATTACACAATATTAATGAATAAAACGTCAGACACACACACACACACACACACACACACACAAACATAGAGACACACACAAACATAGAGACAACACGCACACACACACACACACACAAATAGAGACACACACAAACAGAGACACACACAAACAGAGACACACACAAATAGAGACACACACAAACATAGAGACACACACAAACATAGAGACACACACAAACATAGAGACACACACACACACACACACAAAGACACACACACAAACATGGAGACAGACACGCACACACACACACAAATAAAGAGACACATACAAAAACATAGGACACACACACACACAAACAGACACACACAGATACACACAAACATAGAGAGACACACACAAACATAGAGACACACACACACACACACACACACAAAGACACACACACAAACATGGAGACAGACACGCACACACACACACAAATAAAGAGACACATACAAAAACATAGGACACACACACACACAAACAGACACACACAGATACACACAAACATAGAGAGACACACACACAAACATGGAGACACACACAGACACACACACAAATAAAGAGACACATACAAAAACATAGGACACACACACACACAGATACACACAAACATAGAGACACACACACAGATACACACAAACACAGACACAGACACACACACACACACACACACACACACACACACACACAAACAGAGACACACACAAACAGAGACACACACACAAACATAGAGACACACACACACACAAACATAGAGACACACACAAATATAGAGACAGACACACACACCTAGCTTACTTTTCACCCCACAATGAAACAAACATGACGTTAGATTTCAATAAAGAAAATAAACCCTAATTTATGCCCAGTAAGATGCGGTTAAACCTTATGACATGACTTTCATTCTGTAATTGACGCTTTTATAGAGAGGATTCATCTGAAGTTATAATGTGTGAAGTGCTACACTTACTACATTTAGTTCACATCATTGTAATGTAAATAAAAATACTTTTCATTAAAACCAAACATGTCAAAGCACTGAGAAGAAGTGTAACGATCTTAATGGTCATAAAATTCTAGTTGGGCAGATATACAGTATATAAATATATATATATATAAATATATGACTGAAGAGATAAAACAGGCAGCAGCCGGTGAAAGAGAAGTCCTCGCACATATGCCACTGAGAGAACAAATCAAGTCAGTATAATAAAAGACAGCACAGCTGCGCAGCATTACTAAACCAACCAGAAATAACGTCTAAAACAGCTGCATTTGGTGACAGCACACAGCAGCAGGGTTTGTTGCGGGGCAGACTGGACAGCACACAGCAGGTGTCGATGTTAAATCTGACCGTCCACTCCATTCCTTACTGTCAATCATCATGAGTGACAGCACAGGCTGCCCGCCGAGGCTATTTTCTGCTCTTCTTATGTCTTCAAACGAGAATCTGACCAACACGTGTCCCAGTGAATCCAGACATTACTGTACAATGAATCTTTATGGACAACACGGTCCGTTAGAAACGAACCAGACCGGTACATCTCAAGGAAGAAAAGAAGATCTGGACTGTATGTCCACTTCATCTAGTTCAGGTTAACTCGGTCATTATTTATTCACGCTGGTGACCTGTACGAGTTTCTTTCTTCTTCAGAACGCAACAGAAGATATTCTGAAGAATGTTGATCATCAAAAAACAACACATTTCTCAAAATATCTGCTTTCGTGTTTACGGAAGAAAGACTCACACACAGGTTTACAAACACACGAGAGAGAGAACAACGGCCGAACGCATTTTAGGTGAACTCTCCCTTTAAGAGATTTTCCAGAATAACAACTGACCAATATAGTATGAGAGTTAAACATACTCATGTGTCTAAGCTGCTGTGTGCATTTCACTTTTTTGACCTTTCAGAGTTGCCAAGCGTCAGGTCTAATTTAAGTCGGTTTGTAATGAGAGCGGACAGAGGCCGAGAGTCTCTCGTGTGTCTGAACACCTGTTGTCTTCAGCAAGATCTGAATGTCACGCTGTGTCTTTGAGTTCCACGCTAAAGCAGCTGCTCCGTGGCCTTCTTTACAAGCTTACACACTCATCTCATGCCACACCAGTCGACCAAAGCGTCCCAGAAGAGCGCGGCTAAATGTGAACATGGATGGACAGTCGACACAGCCTGGAGATCTACACTTCACATAGAATCACAGATCTTCAATCTGAAGTCAGAAGACCAAGACAAAAGCATCATTAGTCAAAAAAAGAGGTACACGAGAAGACTCGCTGAAGCATGCAAGCGTCGACTCAAACCCAGAGCCCTCCAAAACAATGTTGAAATGAATGATAAAAACAGTGCACACATCTGCTCCTTGCACCCCAAAGATGTTTCGACAATGTTTTCCAGAAATCTTCCAGTTAAAGCACACGGTTTAGCTCTCAGCAACACTTCAGACAGGTGCAAACGCACACAGACTAACTCTCTCAAAACAACAACATCCATGCAGTCTGATCACCGTCTGCGAGTCTCTGAATTGAGCGACTGAAGGTTATGTTAACGGACAGCGAGCCTGTCGGATCAGAGAGAGACATGTTTGCATTGAAAAAGAACGAAGTGCAAAGAAAACACGCAACACGACACAAAGTTCACACGCACACACCTCATGACCTGGCGAAAAGGAGACGAATAGAGTAGCGATGAATGATCATCTTCACCGTCTCTACGGCACAAGGAAAACAGCATTTTATAACACAGATGAATACCATTGATCCTGTACACAATATTAAAACACGCTGGATATGACATGTAACAATATGATATTGTTCATCGTAGCTTTACTGTAGCATGGTGCTAACAAGGCCAAGGTTGTGGGTTGGATCCCAGGGGATTGCACATACAGTACTTAGTAACAGTATATATAAATGTAGCCGGGTTTCCATCACGCTGGTTTATGCGCATTAAATTTGCATCCGAATCGATTGATGGAAACGCCACATTTCGAAATACAAAGCAGAATTAACCAGTGACTAGTTAGATTCAAACGGTGCTTAGACGCAAATGTTTTCTGCTATATTCCAATTTTGCGCATTAGCCAAATTTTGAAACTTTGGATGGAAACCGGGATAAAGTCACTGTGATGGAGACAAACTTTATTTAAAAAATAAAAACCTTCCACGCTTCAACGAGGATGCGAATGGAAGGATGTTCTCAATATCATATCTTTACATCGGACGATACAAACTACTCGATTTAAACCCATGAAACTTTAAACAGAAACAACCTGAAGTCGTTAATAGAGACACACTTACCCATAAGGCCGCTGGATGAATGTAGGATGTATTTGAGGGACACCAAATGAAAACCCTAAGAAAGAAAAAGCAATTCAATGGTTTTATCTCACACGAATAACTCAGTATTGACTTTAGTGTTTGCTGTAGTAAACGCTACACTGTAGTATGATACAGTACCTTAGGACACTTCGGTCATGAATTTGTCGCTCTCTAGTTGGGTCCAAACGTATAGTATTAATGGTTTTGTTCAGATCTTGGCTGTGTAGTAAAGTCTTTTTTTTCTACTATGGAAGTCAATGTGGTCCAAAAACTGCATTCTTTTAAATATCTTTCTCTGCGTTCACCAGAACTCAAAGGTGAGTAAATTAAACCAGAATTAAAATATCTGTTGAACTGTCCCTTCAATATATATTTCTGTAGTATTAAAGGGACACTCCACCCAAAAACTCTTGTCATGAATTATTCAACCTCTTGTTGTTCCAGACGTGTATAAATGTCTCTGTTGGGTTGAACACACAGAGAGATATTCTGTAATAATCTGAAACAGTTCTGAAGCACCATTGACAGCCATAGTAGGACAAATGTAGACGATAGTCAAAAGTGCCCCAGAACGGTTTGTTTTCCTTCATTCCTCAGAATATCTTCTCTTGTGTTCAACACAACCAAACAATGACTGAAAATGGTTTTCCTACTATGGCAGTCAATGGTGCTTCAGAACTGTGGCTTACTCACATTATCCCCAAATATCTCTCTGTGTGTTCAACCCAACAGAGACATTTATACACGTCTGGAACAACAAGAGAATAATTCATGACAC
This sequence comes from Barbatula barbatula, assembly GCF_947034865.1. NCBI lineage: Eukaryota > Metazoa > Chordata > Actinopteri > Cypriniformes > Nemacheilidae > Barbatula > Barbatula barbatula. The sequence continues at coordinate 747,511 of NC_136775.1, forward strand.
AGTTTTTGGGTGGAGTGTCCCTTTAACTATGATAAACAGTGAACCTTTTTTACTTTGTTATGGTTTAAAAACACTTCCGTATCTAAACATTTTACAACTGTAAATACTACGATACGGTATTTCTATGTTACGATCAACTGGAGAAAAAGTGCCCCGAAATCAAAAGCTTCATGTCACCATGACAACAACATCCCGTCTCCCGCAGACAGGTCAGGAAGAGTGAATGAAGTGATGTGGATTGTGTCTGTGGTCTCACCTGGCTGCATGACGCGAGGTTTGGCCCCCAGGTAGGCCAGGTTGACGTTGGCTTTCCTCCCGTCAATGATGGGGTTGGGGTCTTTACAGGCTCGTTCTGCGCCTGCGCGGTCAGCCATCGTCACCTGCGCGCAGTATAAGAGAAGCTTGAGGAAAGTTTTGCCAAACGAGGTCGGAAAGTTTTAATAAAGGAAGATGAGATACTCACAAAGCCATAACCTCTGGACTTTCCCGTCTGTCTGTCTGTGATGACAACAGCTTCCTCGATGTCTCCGAACACCTCAAAGTATTTCCTCAGACTGGAGTCGGTGGTGTGATACGGCAAACCGCCGACGAAGATCTTAGTGTAAGTCGTGTCTTTCTGTGAGCTGTGCATCATCAGGGATCAAGTTCAATACTTCAGTAAACAAAATACACAAACAGCGCAAAGAAATGACAACTGAAGTGAAACGTGCCCGACTGCGTCAACATCCACATGCGTCTGCGCGCTCTCGCTCACACGCGGCGGACTCACAGACCCCGCCCACGGCACGAGGCCACGCCCCCCTCCTTACCAAGAAGTGCTTTATTTTGCTCTATATGACTAATATGATTCATTTTGTTATTTGGTTGAATTCATCTTTATACTGAAATGTGACATTTCTGTGTTGATTTCTATTATTTATTTGCTCACAAATAATAAATCATCCTTAAATTTTCAACATTTGATTTTTCCCAATGTCAAAAAGAAAGTGTTTACCAGGATGTTTTAATACAGCGTTATCTTTACAGGAGAGCGAGATCTGATGTTAAGGTTTCCGTTTGCATGTCGGGTACCGAGCAATTCATTGAATAAACTTCAACACATTATATTTACTTGTACACAGACGTCTTTAACATAAAGACTCTCAGCAGGACTCACATTATACACTTGCTAGTGCGGTTTGGTTTATCAAATGTACAAATAGCTAAATCCAAACATTTTCTGAAGAAATAGAGCCCTTGAAATCACCACTTTCAACATTTCCATGACTGTTGGACGTCTCCGGTCATATGAATCCGTTCAAGTTAGAAACTTGTGCCGTTGGAGTTTTAATTGCATGAAAATCTACCAGATCTGTTTCTTGGCATCCGGATGCTGTTACATGAGATTGTGAATCATATGTGCTGTGTAATGCGAGGGATTTACTTCTCATGTAAACATTTGTGTTCCGGCGACATCATTGAGAGAACAGCTGCTCACTGACACACGATGACCTCTTGACCCCAGAGTGTCGTGCAGGTCAAAGTTCACACCAGCAGTGAGAATGAGACATAATCAGCAACTGTCAAAAGTTAATGTACGAGTTTGTGTATCATATAATGCTCTTTTGTCATTTCATTATCATTTCAACTCCCACATGAAACTAAAAGTCTGTGATTTATTACTAATACTAACTTTTGTGCGTTTTATCTTTCTTCCTGTAAAGCTGCCTCGACACATGAAACAAATTTGAAAAGAGCTTTATAAATAAAACTAAATTGAATGAATGAAATTAAGTATTTATTATACTACATTTGTTTTTTATATATATATATATATATCATTTCAATTAATTTAAATATTTTTATTACACAACTCACGTCAAATAAAATCTAGATTCTTGAATATTTACTTTGAAACGGGTTAAAACACTAGGAATGATTACTACAGTTTGCCGTAGTAAATATAAATATATGCTACAGTATTCGTTCGTGTAGGTTTTTAAACAACGTCCGTCATGTTTCATCACACGAAGAAAGGAGACACGAGTGTTGAATTGTGATCGCTCTGTATTCTACAACATCTTTGTATCAACAGTTTGCAGAGACACAATATAAATACGGTTCTGTACATTATAACATTGTAAATACTATGTTCATACATGATATGTACAGATCCTTGTTAAGGAGAGCAGCATTGCTTTGTCTTAAGGTCTTGGGTTTATATTCCACAGCTCACACACTTTCATTATTCAGCCTATAGCCCATATTCCTCCTTCCATCTATAGAAAACATATTTATATTGGCTTTAGTATCACAAACTATACAAATCGGACGATCACACGCACACACACGTATTGAAATGCTTCAGTATTAGACAGGTGAACCTAGAAGTCATTCAAGATGTAAAATACACAAACAGATCTTTTGTCGGTACATCAGGCCATCTCCTCCTGTTTAGCGATACTCAAGGATTTGATCAAGAAAAAGGTGCTCGTCCGTCTCCAGAGAAGCACAAATGTTTGTGCCTGGCACAACTCCAATGTGCATCCAGGATTGAGTTCCTCCAGTGCAAGCGTTCAGACAGCAGTCCTTCCACATTTACAATACCACGACTGTCCAACTCATAACTCCACCATGATTCTGATGGCTACGTGGCACTTAACATTTCAGCATAAATCTTTTCAACAAATATTATGAAAATACAGAAGAATAAACACGTGCTTATAAAGTCATCTACACAAAAAGATTGAAGCGTTGGGAGCTTGCGCGGCAGATTTAAAAGGCTGTCTTTGGTAACACCTGATATCAGCACACAAACAGTAGTACGTTCTGATGTTAGACAGAGTTTAGTGTATAGAGTTAGTCCTATGAGAAGTGGTAAATAAACCCACATGGAAGTTTATGTGACGTTAGTATTTCAGTCGTATCAACGCGGGATATAATGGGATATAAAACATTTGTGCAACTCAGCAGCATTCAACTATGACATGAACATGTACGTCAGGTTTCCGTCCATTGTGAGGACATTTATATTGTACCAACTGTGCATTCAATCCACTAAACCTCACACAATGCCTTTAAACATGATCAAATATGCATCATTTAGTCTGTTTATGATTCAATTATGAGTCAAGTCCCCTCAATGAAAGATAAACCTGTACGCACGTACACACACGATTTATTGCCAGGTAATGACGGAAATCAGTCAACACATAAAACATATCAATTGTAAAGACCAGTGTTTCTCAACCACGTGTTCTGTGTCCACTAAAGCCGGGTGTTTTTAACTATGATGCCAAGGAGCCCCAAATAAGATGAACCTTTTGTGAGGACCCCCTCTTTCTAGACTTGCATTTGTACTGTAGCGACTCAAGGAAAGTGCAATTCAAGAAGCTATAGTGAAAAAACACTCATTAGAGGTACAAATAAGAACAATTCTGGAAACTACAGTATGTGTGTATAAAAAAACACTAACAATAATAATGTTCAGTAGACTTTTACCATTTCTGCTTGATTTTTTCCCTGAAATTCCTGGGGACCCCCTGCAACCCCTGGGAATTCCAGTTTGTAAACCCCTGCACTAAAGGACCTCAAGAGGACTTAAAATGGTTTAAAATGTGACCCGAAGTCTGTTTTCTAAATAAAATGTACACAATGTTAGATTCTGAGAATATAACCATGATGTCTTTCATATTGACGGCGTAAAACCATGTCACAGATTAAGATTATAAAGAAATGAATGCTTGAACTCAAACTGTGACGCTCAAAAGGTTTCGAGACTTTAGCCTGAATTTCACAGACTGGGTCACAAAAGACAAAACCAGCTTTAAATGTCTAGTGTTGGGTTACGTACTGTACTTAAAGTACATAATGATCAGACGACCGTTGGCTGAACGTCTGATGCTTAAGGCACACTTTACTGGAAACACTTCAGCACGTCGAAAGTCATCATCTTATTGGTTGAATTTCACAGGATTTCCGGTAGACGTGCGCGTCGTGTTCTTTAACGGTCCGCCTGGAAACCACATGAAGACGTCCGATCTAAGTAAGCAAGCTGTGGTGTTTACAACGGTTGCTATAAGAATTCATCACGATCGACTAAACGCTTCATTCTTAAAAGTATGCGAGGTTCACGGCATAAACGTACAATCATTGTTGTCGCATTTGACACGTTGGTGAACGTACTCCGGTCTGTTACTGCAGGGACATTTCCACGCCTCTACACATGACGCGGCACAAAACGAAACGTGATTGGTTGATTTACCTGTCAGTCATATGGTCTCTTGGGCGGGCCTTGGCCAAGGAAAGTGGCGATAAGGCTACGCGAGACTACAGTGCTGGTCGTTATTAAAGCATCAGAAATGACACGCTTCACATTCAAGTCAGTGTTGGGTCTGCGGACGAGGGTTCTCTGGTGAGACGGGACGGCTTCACGAAGACACCGTGACCTGTGGCACAGCGGAAGTACACCCTGCCCTCCACCGTACCGTTGTGTTTGCCTGTAAAGAACAAGAAAGGTTGTTTGGTTACTGTCTCTTGATTTCTTTATGGCAGCTGACATCTAGATTTAATCTTTGATGACGTACCCACAGAAAGATCCAGTTCCACTCCAACCCAGATGCCTTTAGCAAACTCCACCCCTCCGACATAATGCACCGTCCCGCTCCGCTCGCCCACCCAAACCTGCTCACCGGGGGCCATCCAGTCGGGCAGCTGAACCACGGGTGTGTTCTCATCCTCGCTGGAGACTGCAGCATCCTCCAAATCCAGCTCCGAATTATCATCGGATGCCGGAACGCCGGGAGATCCTTCTCCATTGTGGAGATGACTCTGGGGCGTTGTGTCAGAGCCCGTCTCAAAACCGCTAAGATCTCCTCCCTCGCCGTCATCTGCTCCCTTAAAGTCGGTGAATTCCTGACTGACGCTCAGCACGCATCTGTCTCTGCGACGAGAACAGCGCTGAGCGGGGACGGAACACGACATCAGGTGACCTCTGGTGTGTTCCTGGGGGTCTGAAGTTTCTCTGGCGTTGATCTGATCACAGCTCTCGCTGCCGCTGAAGAGCACATCTGATAGAGTGGCGGTTGAGGCACTATGAGAGACGTAACCGCTGCTGGCCGTGGGACTCCGGGATACCTCTTTCTCTTCAGACGTGCACACGCCGGCCTCCGGGGGCTCCAGACTGGCATTGTACACCTCAAAGTTTGCAAAATCCTCGGGGACGTAAGGCTTGAAGTTCTGGAGCTGTGGGACGCTGAAGGCTGAATCAGACTCCTCCTCCTCTGAATCCTGACCAATCATCAGTAAGCACACAGGAAACCGAGTCAGTAGATTCAGATACTATAACGACTGCAGCACACATAAAAAAAATGGAATCTTCTGCATATGTAAAGACTTTGCACTGGGGATTATCTGTGAAAATCTACTAGACAAAAACAAACTCGCTCTTATTTATGTTCAATATTAGCATTATATAAATAATATACAGGAACGACACAAACACAGTTTTTATCTGTAACACTGAATGTGTCATTGAGAGGAGCAGTGTGATGTGTGGAGTAAACGTGGTAAACACACATGCAAGACACATGAGGACAGTGACATATGATGAAGATGATGAGGCAGATTTATAAAGAAAAACAACTGAAGAATTGAAATATAAAAAATACAATTCAAGCACTTTCATGCTAAAACTAAATCAACAGTTCTGCTTTTATTTGGTTCAATGTCAAATCCGTCTGTCCTGATTTAACTATTTATTTTTATAGCAATTGAATAAGTCATAAGGTCTGAATAAGCTCTCACAAACTATCACATCTAGATGTGAAATGTAATGCATACAAATATCATCACAGATGTGACATATTATAAGAGCCAAAAAGTTGGAGTAAAAATACAAACAACTGGACTGTAAAGATTGTAAAATAGACTTATTCAATTGCTATTGAAATAAATAGCTAATGGTTATAATAGTTTGGCATAATCTTTATTTGTTATAAACATTTAAGACAAGTGGAAAAAATGACGTTTGACAATCTTCGGTAGAAAACTTGATATAATAATGTTATTTGGAAGGTGTATTATTTGTTTTATATATGTTACAGATGTTCTTTTACTTGGCAACATCAAGGTTCAGATTAAAGGAGGAGTTCACTTACACATTTTCCCCGACTGACTTTCCAAAGTAAAAATAAAAATGACTATGTAGTGAACTTTAATAAATGACAGATTACAGAATGAGTTTATAAGACTCCCTGTGGTCAGTGACATGCAGTCTCACAGTGTGTGTGTGTGGTTCAAGGGTCACTACCAGTTGTGTGTGGAACGACACTTACAGCGGAGTGTGGCAGTGTGTATGTGAGATCTGTGCTCAGTCTGGGCTTTCTGTGATTGGCTCTCATGCTGATGATGTCACTGCTGATGTCACTGGGGCCGTGGCCCTCGCTCTGTGCCCTGGGTCTGGACCAGGTGAGGCCAAGCGTGCTGCTTTCCACAAACCAGCGCATGCTCTGTAATGATGTCACAACACTTGACACAGGCCATGCAACACGCTACACACACACACACACGCACGCAGGCATCACGTCACACAAGCTGGTGGAGTTAGACAGGCACATGCTGCAGGCATGTATGTGTGGGGGGGATGATGACACTCACAGGTTCAGTGTAACATGTATGGGTAAAACACAAGACCCAAGGCATGCTGGGTACACTGTCCAAAATGACACAGCTGCCAACTGAAAACTCAAAGATCATTTACAGCAGTGACGGTCAAACATTCTTACAACTGAAGCATTGTGTTTCTACTTTAGTTAAAAGTCAAACTGACATTTGTTGGCGAGTGTTCATTCTGGACTTTGGCTGGCTTTGATTTGCCAAACATTTAAAACAGAGAGAGAGAGCAGAGCCTGGAGTCACTGAAGTGCTAGTAAACCTTCTGTGTGTGTGTGTGAACACAATATGAGTGGCATGTAGAGATGGCACAGCTGATGAGAGATACCTGATGAGACAGACACATTGTGTGTGTGTGTGTGTGTGTGTGTGTGTATGTATACATACGAGTATAAGAGTGTGTGAGTTAGAGAAATACATGTGTGTGTGTATATAATTGTGTGTAATCATTTGTCTACATCATGTGTCATTATATGTGTTTGTGCACAGAATGTGTGATCATTCGTCTGTGTGTGTGTGTATACATATGAGAGTGTGTGAGTGAGCAAAAGAGTGTGTGTGTGTGTGTGTGTGTGTGTGTGTATACATATGAGAGTGTGTGAGTGAGCAAAAGAGTGTGTGTGTGTGTGTGTATACATATGCGAGTGTGTGAGTGAACGAAAGTGTGTGTGTGTGTGTGTGTGTGTGTATACATATGAGAGTGTGTGAGTGAACGAAAGTGTGTGTGTGTCTGTGTGTATACATATGAGAGTGTGTGAGTGAACGAAAGAGTGTGTGTGTGTGTGTGTGTGTGTGTCCGTATATAATTTTGTATAATAATTAATCATTTTTTGTGTGATCATTTGTGTGTGTGTGTGTGTGTGTGTGTGTGCATGTCTATAATTATGTGTGTGTATGATTACATGTATGTGTCTATAATAACATGTGTGTGTGTGTGTGTGTATAATTTTGTATAATAATTCATAATTTTTTGTGTGATCATTTGTCTGTGTGTGTGTGTATGTGTGCATGTCTGTAATTATGTGTGTGTATGATTACATGTATGTGTCTATAATCACATGTGTGTGTGTGTGTATAATTTTGTATAATAATTCATAATTTTTTGTGTGATCATTTGTCTGTGTGTGTGTGTATGTGTGCATGTCTATAATTATGTGTGTGTATGATTACATGTATGTGTCTATAATAACGTGTGTGTGCGTGTATGTACCTCATATCCCAGCAGCGGTCGTGACTCCAGCGGGCGTTTGGCTTTGCTCTCCTCTTTCACTGGCAGGAGAGATTTCAGGAATTTGGGCGGCTGAGGTGACAGAACTTTAAATGGACTGGAGTTAAAGATTGTTGGACTCTCAGTAACCGACCCTGAGGAGAAAGATTTCATGACACGTGTCATTTCTAGAACACTACTGACGTTCAGTTTGTGTGGCGATTAGAATCTGTGTGATATTTTTTCATTCACACTTAGGTACTGAACTCGTGCATGCTGAATGTTTAACATTTGAACAGTTATAACAAATGATGTCAGCGCTGAAGAGTTAAGACGGGTTGTGTATATTTACCATGATTCTCTCTGCTTCTGACAGTCGTGTCTTTTGTGTTGTTATTGTTGAGCGATGACTCTTGTACGCTGGATTCACAGACGTCTGTATGAACTTCACAGTGACCCTGTGAAAATAACACGGAGCTGAACATCAGTGTGTGTTTCTGTGGATGTCTGTTATTCTCTCTGTCTGTCTGTGTGAACACAAACCTTCACTTCATCATCTTCACATCCCGTTATGTCTGATTTCTGAACAACAAACACATGGAACAGTCAATGACGTGATTTATCTACTGTTTAAACATACATTAGAAGGCAAAGTTTTTATACTATTCCATGTTTAAATAATGCCTTCAGAACATCAGAGAAATGATGTCAACACCACACTTGTATACATGTCTTAGTTCTGATGAACACAAAGGAAGATATTTGTAAGAATGTCAGTAAGCAAACAGATCTCATCCCTCATTAACTGCTACAGTAGGGAAATAAATACAATGGGAGTCAATGAGTGATGAGATCTTACTGACATTCTTCCAAATATCTTCCTTTTTGTCCAGCAGAACTAAGACATGTATACAGGTTTGCTCCAATCTGAAGGTGAGTAAATGAGGACATGATCTTCATGTTTGGGTGAACTGTCCCTTAAAGCCACAATATGTGAGTTTGGAACGCTAGATGGTTCACCTTCGAAACAACAACAAAAGGTGAAGCTAAATGACGTTATGTAGGAGAGTGGAATTATGGGACATGTGGTTTTCACCATCCAGAGGCGTTTGGAGATCGGCCATCATGTTCACAGACGAGTTAATGAATTTATTTTATTTGATGTCAAAAAGTCAACTACGTTCACACTTGTTTGTGTTTCCTTCACTAGCCAAAGAGTAATCGTGATCTATAATAACAGAACAACAGATGCTGTGTAATAAGCACTTCTGTGGGTGTTGCCGTAGTTTCTACAACCGGACACTGAGGGTCGTGCGGAGCAGCGGATATTAAGTCACTGATATTTAGTTTAAATAGGAATTTCTCTGGATTTGCACATTCTTGGGAACTTTTGAGACAATGTAAGTACAAAACTGCATGAAATATATCACACTGTGCAAGTGATTTCTGGATATTTCATAACTAAATTCTTTCATATTGTGGCTTTAAATCTACAATGTCTAGACAACTGTTAAGAATAAAATATATGTGCTCTTACGTGCTGTACATTTGGAGTGCTGAGACTTCTGCGAATGTGTCTGTTTTTAACAGAAAGAGCTTCCTTCACACTGACCGCCTAAACACACACACAGGTTTGTTTTGGGTGTCTTCGTAGGAAATTGACATCATCAGGCGGAAAACCTCAATCTTTCAGATGTTTACCTGTCGGAGTCTCTCCAGACACAGAATATTATCCACCTCCAGAACTCCTCTGGTGTATTTCTCAATGTACGTCTCTCCATCCAAAGTCTCCTCGCCGTCCCCTCGTGCCGCCATCAAAGCCAGCGTCTCACGCTCCTCTGGCTCCTCAGACGCCTGTAAACACACGACAGATGAGCGTGTATTCAGAAAGATTCACGAGTTGTGATGTTTCAATAGTTCTGTACCTTCGGTATGTTGGACACGATCTCATACGTGACTCCACACGAGTGCAGAATGTTCTTTAAAGACATCCTCCTCTTCAGACTCTGAGTGAAACTCTACAACACACAAACACTCATGAACACGCCGTTCATCTGCCGTCCATCTGAATACATGAGGTGTGACATCTCACCTGTCTGTTGTAGATGTTGACGGCGATTCTCTTGCGCAGGACCAGCTCCATTGAGGCCGGGAGGCTGAGCTGCACTGTCACTTTCACGATCAGATAGATGCGTTCGTTGGGCGCCGTGACGCGGTTCAGATGGACGGAGTCGTGGATGGACGAATCCCACGAACAAACAGCGGACACCTGTCGATGATGTCATAGAAAGCAGCTGCGTTGTGTGTCATGTTGCAGTGCGTATCATCAGTAATACATCACAGGTGGAAATGTGTTACCTCATCATGGCTGTGTCTGATGATGGGCATGTGGAAGAAAGCGCTGCCGTGTTCTTTGGGGAGGATGGAGTTAACTCCAGCAACGTGAGGTCCGATCAGCTGTCCGTTCAGGCTCAGATTATCCGCTGGAACATACACGGATCTCAGAGTTACAATGATATCTGATAATACCTAAATGAACTGTGCACTAGCGTAGTGACAAACTTCTAAAACAACTTAACTTGCCTAAACAACAACAGGGGAAAGACACGATACTATCAAACTTTCCCTGGTTGTTGTTCAGTTACGTGAAGCTCTACGATATTCCTTATAATGGACTCATGCGGGAGAAAATGCTTTCGTGAGATGATTCACTTTATCGGTGGAATAAGAGTTAGTTTTTTTGACAGCGGCTTGTGTTTATTACAAGTACATTATGACAGAAATGTGGCTTTGCCCAGTCGTGTTTTGAGGAATGTTAAGTCGTTTTAGAAATTAGGGCAGGGAAACCGATGTCCTGACCTCTGACAACATTGTCACTACGCTTGTGCACAGAATCCATTAAAGATCTGAATGCAAATATGAAGTAGATCAGACAGCTAAATCAAGTATTTCACCATTTTGTGACCAGATCACAATTTTATAATCTATGTTTAGTATGAATATCAGTCTGCAGTGTTAAGTGTTTAAAACAATCATTTCAATAAATGAAAGGTGTTTACAGGAATCCAACATGGTGTCCGAAGCAGACATGAGCAGTGTTAATATATTTTTACAGATTGAGAATAATATAGATATTATTGAAGCTTTCAACGTTTCTCTTTGGCTTTAAGCACGGTGTTGATTGGATTGTTAATATACCCACGAACAACAGCGATCTGTGACATATCATTTATAGTGTTTAATAACAAACATGGTTTATCCAGGTCTGAAAAATAAGCAAACTTGATATACCTAAAAGATTTTGGAAACTCAAGATCAACAATCTTACCATTCAGGTCCAGGAACAGCACAGGTATATGCTCTTCCATGCCAGCAGGGGGAACCCTTGAGTAAAAACAATAAATAGGTGGAAACAGGTAAAACTTTTCCCAAGGGTCACACGTGTTTCTAACGATTTTCAGTATGTAGAGTATTTAAAAGTGTAAAAAGAATAGATTCATTGCAGATCGTGTTTTTTGTACCTAATAAATATACTCATATCGCAATATGTACAGTATGGAAGAGAAACAAAACAGGTCAACAGTGAATGAATGTTGTCACCAGTGTGCAGGTGCTCCAGGTATTCCACTGCCAGGGGCTGGAACCAGTACAGCGTTCCTCTCCTCCGTCAGACCCACCCACTGCTCCACCAATCGAGCTTCCCGTTCCACATCTTCCTCTGATTTCTCTGTCAATCACATCTCAGAATCAACACCACGATTCCATCACAGCCGTTCACAGTCAACTCTGGGAAGTCCAACCTGATTTGTTGATGATTTTCTTGATCTGTTCCTCCAGATATTCCCGGCGTTTGATGAGCGCTTCCGACCAGCGTTCCCGCACACAGTTCAGGTCTTCCTCCTGTACACAGACAGCACAAATGCCTCAACATAGTTCAGCTGACGGAATGAGATCTGATCATTTAAACGTAAAAACAACAAAGAATTTCAGAATCCAATCTCTCATTGATCCACAGCAGACACCAGCGACTACACATCACAACTTTACAGCTATTGTTTGTGGATTATAAATTCAGAATAACTCCTGACCATCACATCAAAGGTAGCTCATCATACTTATCTTATTTAAATCAGCGTTTGTTTAAATCGGATTGTAGCTCTGAGCTGATGGTCTGGGTTTATTCTGAAGTTGTCTTGTAGTTAAATACATGTCAATAACGTCAAATAAAATCCAGCGTGCTGTGTCAAATGGACACAGATGAGGCCATCAGAAGCTCCATCTCTGAACTGTTCAAAAAGATATAACATGCAGAAAACATGCAGACATGCGCTGGTCATGTGATCATGTTATGCCAACACGTGTATCAGCTTTGCATTGCGTTAGTGCAGTAACTGCTGGCGTTTCTTTGCTTTCATCACGTCAAGTTCCTAAACGTCTTCCAGTGTTTCCTGTGGCTGGCCACTTCAGGTATCATTCACATCTTTAAAGTTACTCAGATGTTTTTTTGGACATTCACTGGAGCGGTCCATGACCCTTACAAAAATGAACGAGTCGCTTGTTTACTGGGACTTAAACAAGCAGATTGCTTTACTACAAATCAAAAACAATGTGGTTACTGCAGTCAGGCCAGCACAAAGTTATCATGTGTTGCGTCCCAAGTCGCCAACTTATAGTACAGCCTTAAAGTATGTACTGTTTTTGTTATGGAGGGAATATACATTTTAGTGCATAGCAAAACTATAGACACACACTGGGACATACGAAAGCGAAACGGAAGTGGCCGTTGTTGCCTAGACCAGGGGTTTTCAAACTAGGGTCCGAGGACCCCCAGGGGGGCTCGAGAATGGTTTAAAGCCCCACCAGAAACTTTTTGAGAAACTAAAGACAGCTTCATTTGTAAAACTCTATACTGAAGATTATTCCAGTTTACATTTTTTAAACAATATGTTGTCTGGCAGGTAACACATATTTGGTGGCACTTGGCATGAAAGGTTTGAAAACCCCTCACTCATTTATTCAGTCACGCTGTCAGAAAGCACAGGATTAGCAGCGGCTTGTCGTCATGCCTGTTGGACAGAGAGCAGCCAATGACAATACCTGATAACTATCAAAATCTTCCTCTTCCTCTCTCTGCCAGGAGAGAACACACAAACACAAACATCACTGAGTTCTCATGAGATATGTGAAGCTCTTTTAATCTCATTTAAAAATCCACTTTAAACATTTAGAATCTTCGTGGCTACAGAGGCTGTGCATGATTTTGTAGGTCTTTTCAATAACGATGAACTCAATACGTTGTTTTTTAGATGCATTGCCGTATAGTGATAAAAACTGACCTGATAGCTGTCCAGCGGTCTCTGTAGTTTAGTGGACCGAGCCGACACACAGCCAATTGAGACGGAGAGAATCGCTTCCACTACCAGAGGTAATGTTCCAGAACACTGAACCGGTTTAACGGACACATGAAGCCTTCGAGAGTGACCCTAACAACAACAAACACAACTATAGACGACACATTTACAAATCCAAATACTGAAAGTATATTCTGATGAGCTATACTTTTATACTGTAATCTGATTGGATGAGGCATGTTTTAATTCTGTAATCTGATTGGATGAGGGCGGCGTGTCGCACCTGTCTCAATTGAAACACGCCTCCGGTGCTGGTGTCTTTATTCTGGTGTAACTCTACAGATGAATACTCGCCCTGTTCGTTCAGCTCCTGTATGGAGACCCACGTTTCAACACTGCGGGACACTTCACTCCACCTGTCAGACGACACACACACACACAGTTATCATCCTGTAGTGTATACACACGTACTGTAGTAATCCGAAGTGATGAGGGCCACGTCACCTGTCTCTAAGCGTCCGTGTCTTGGCCTGCAAGGCGTCCAGTTCCCACAGCGAGCGTCCGTTCCCTGCGAACCGATGACCCCACACCTCTATCGCCAGAGCGCCCTCGGAGATAAACTCCAGGAACTCCTCCGTCACATATACAACAAAATCCTGCACACAACCAGACCACATCTGACATTTTCTGGTCTCTACACGCTGTAGATCGTGTTTTGCACAAAGGCTGTGGGATGAGTCTCACACTCAAGTTTAATTCTCACGGTTTGTTCACAAATCCTAAATGTTTAAATATTAGAGATGGACGGTGAGATGGACCAAGGTGATGTTTGAGTGAATGTTTTCTTACCCTGCAGTGATCAAAGCACACGGTGAACTCAGCGTCAGGGGTCAGAGGAGAGGGCGTGTCCGGGCTGACCATGGGCGGGGCTACAGTGGGCTCGGGCTGCTCCCAGAACATATATTGACAGAACACAAAGTTGGACAGGTTTAAAGGCAAACCCGTCGCTTCTCTGATCCTCACCTGATGGAAGACAACAGAAAACATGACCGGGTTAAATCCTTCACATACTGATATTTTCAATATAAGACCAAATCAAATTAAAAAGCGTCGCAGTCAACGTCTGCAGTCATGTCTACCCTGCAGGTGAGCTTCTTGGCCATGTGAACGATCTCTCCATTATTGTCCATGATGTCCAGGCCGCCGCTCTCGCTGGAGTTCTCAGATGAATCGTCTCCGGCCGCCGGGCGCTCTGGTACAGCTCCGCTCACCCGCAGCAGCTCCACGTGCAGCCGTCCTGCGACCTGCGGGAGGAGAAAGACGGCTGTGATAAACCGCAGCCTGACGGACGGATCAACAGATGTAGAGACGCTCTCACCTCCCCCTGCTGGCTGATGATGGGAACGGCATACTGAAGCTTGATGTCATGAAAGAGACACTCCAGGAAGACATTAGCTACACCGATGAGATTATGATTCTCTTGAGCTTCATAGAACGGATCTGATTTATTATGCGGTCTGTCCGCCTGGAAAACAAAAACAGCTAAACCAATCACAATTAAAGGCGAGGGTCAATTATTTATTTTGCAAGTTAACATGTTTTTTAGCATGTTCTGATGAAAAAACGTGCATTGAAAATCAGGTTTATTATGATTTATTATAACTTTAACTTGAACACAATTCAGAGAGCAAATTCTTCAAAGGTGAGTAATATTAATACAAAAACATCATGTATAATAATAAAACACAATGTACACATTTTTTTAAGTTGTGTTTCACTTTAATCTTTACCTTTTCTTTATGAAACATGCTCAATACGAAAATATTTTTTTTACCATCGACGGTAGTCACAAAACAAAGATATTATTACACTTTTACACATTACTGTATTATTACTCGTACGCAGAAGTGAGACGAGACCGGTTTTACACTGAGCTCAAAACAACAGTTTAACGTAACAGTTACTAAAAACGAGTCGTCCAAACTTCAATAGTGTACATTTGATGGGTTTTGTCTTTTATGACTAACACTGTCCTCACAAATCATGTTCCATCATCTCTTCATCCCACCTTCCCTGTGCTACAGACATCAGCTAGAGTCATATGATGTGATTTCCTGTTTTCTTGTCATTTTGGTGCGTTACGAGTTGTTCATGCAAATATTAGACACGTAAAATTGCGAACATTTATGTCTCAAGTTGTTTTATTTAAAACCAAACCTGCCTAAAACGCCTTGTTTAAACACGCCACCACATTTCTTCATCAGTTTGTGAGAAGCGTTGAAGAACTCCGCCCATAATGTATACGTAAAGGAAGAAGGCGTGTCTGCTGTAGTGTTGCATGTCGTGGAGACGCTGTGTGTTTCATGACAAAAGATGATGTTTTTAAAAAGTGCCGCTTCTCACTTACAGCCTGTAAGTACGTTTTCATTCTTAAAGAATTTGAGACTGACTATTGAACTCACATAGTACCGGTGACATTATCAGCTGTCTATATGATTTGAAGGCCGATGTTCTGAATATAGTAAGGGGCGTTACATTTCGCCACATGCTTGATGTATTCGGCAAATCACAACGCACTGGGTAGCTGGCCAATCAGAGCACACTAGGTTTTTTCACAACGATGAGCTTTGATAAAAATCAAGGTGTTTCAGAAAGGCGGGGCACAGAGGAGCATAAGTAATGTACGGTATGTGAAAACAAATGTGTTTTTTTAACCATAAACCGCGTAAACACTAGGGGTGTAACGATATTCAAACGGAATTGAATTGTTAATGGCCAAATGCACAAGGATTGAAAGGAAAAAGTAACAAATTCTCATTGAAAGCGTCTTAATGATGTCTCATGTTGTATGTATGTGGGAGGGTAAAACGATCGCATTGCGCTGTCAATCACTCCTGTGCGGAGTAAATCGTCATTTCTCATCATAAACTTCATAGTAACAAATAAAACTACATTTACACATCATGTTACATACTTATTTTGCATATGTGTGAGGGGGAAACGAACTCTTTCCAACACCGAATGAACCGTCAATCGTATGTTATTGTATTCTTCAAAGCATGATATAAAGCGCAATGTCCTTTTATCTATAACTTGCACTACATGGACCAGAAACAGCGTTAGTTATTTTATCTACATCATCAGTAAAATGGGCTTCTGAAGAGGTTTTGCTCATTATTGTATTTAACACTAAAAAATGCCTCATTTTTGTCTTAAGGCTGCATCACAAAACAATTTTTTATTTCTTTACATTTGATTAAATAGTAGTAAGAACACTGTTAAAAACTAATAAGAGCTGTATTGTTTCTAAATATTATTAAAATATTATTATTATAAGATCAATTTATTTCTTCCAAAGAGAAATGTGACACCAGTTTATAAAGTTAATAAAGATACAGTCATCAAGTGAATCTAGTGTTCTTTAACATTGCTGGTGCACTACCATGAACCCTGTCCCCACATCCAACCGAACCGAACCGTGGCACTAAAACCATGACCCGAACCGTATAATTGGTGTTTCTTTACACCCCTAGTAAACACACTGTATTACACAATAATGTTCGTTTTAGCCATCAAATATTAGTCCTTTAAAATATATGAAAATGTTTACAGTTTTTATTTTTTGCAATATAACGATATATTGTAATTAATGATCAAAGCTCAGAATGTACTTGAGCTAAATATACACTAAAATACTCATTCTACGTGATATTCTTTTGAAATATTACCACAATAATTAGCACCATAGAATTGTACAAGAACTACAAAAAGGCCGGCGAATCAAAACAATGTTTACAGCTTGTTTTCAGCAATCCCTGACATGCATTGAATTTTGCAATAGTTAAATCTGTGAAGGTAGAGAAACACTTCTGAAGGAGATTTGGTGTGACCTCTGAAAAAAACACAAAGACTCTGATCTGACTCACCACTTCTTGTGTGTTCTCTCTCCAGTCTCTGTAGTGTTCTCTCATGTCCACTAACTTGTTCTCTAATTTCTCGATGGTCCACACTTGTGTTCCCTTCCCCTTACGCCGCACCTGGATAGCAGGTTCACTCACAATCGCTCCACGCTGGGTGTGACGTAACAACATGAATTCAACATTAGACAGAAGATAAAAATCTAGGGCTGTCCAACGATTAATCGTGATTAATTCCATCCCCAAAAAACCATTGCGTTTACATAATATTGTGTTAGCATGTATTTATTCATATTAACCAATAATTGAAACATTGATATAATGTAGTTTATTCATTTTTATGTTTCTCTTAAATACAACTTTAATTCTGGATGTGATTAATCGCGATTAATCGTTTGACAGTCCTAATCAAATCAGCGTTTATTGCGGGAAAACATTTCTGAAAAAAGTATTTGGATCATTAACACACAAGCACGCACTCTCTATCTACAAGATGAGATCTACAGTGATCATGTGACCCGGCAGGATATGGTGTCACACGTGTGTTTATGGCTCTCACCTTGCGGTTTGCGCTGAGGTTGGCAGCAGGTATCTGGAGGGTCACCTGATAGTCGGTGAGTTTCTTCATATCGTCCGACAGAAAGTTGGCCTCTCGCACTAAAGCATTTGCTCTGACCACTTGCTCGCGGAGTCGAGAGAGACTCTGACGAAACAACTCGTCCCTGAAACACAGACAGACACACGTTCATGCATCTGAATAAACACATCGCCAGCAGAGACGTGTGGTGAGGACGCATTTCACCTCTCGTCTGTCCACAGTCTGACTCTGTTGTGTGAGTTGTGTGTGGGGAGAGGCAGACGGTCGCTGCCGCTGCGCTGGTGCTGCGTGATCTTCTCCGGTGACAGCTGCTGTCTCAGAGAATTCAGCTCACGCTCGTACACGAGCCGTTGCTCCTCCAGAGCCAAACGCTTCTCCTCCAGATACTGTTTCTCCAGAACCTGCACCACGTTCTGCATGGGGTCTGAGCACAGGAACACAACATCAGGCCTCTGAATCACGCAAAGGTCATCAGGTCAAAGGTCACGGCCGTACCATTGCTCCCCAGAGTCTTCATCATGACCTCCATCTGAGCAAACTCATAGCTGTAGTCCTGTTCAGATGAAGCCTCGCTGGCCGTCTCCACGTCCATCTCCACGAAGCTCTCGCGGGGCGAGTCTCTCTCCATCTCCTTCAAACGCTCACGTCTCTTGCGTTTGGGCAGGTTGATTCTGAGGACCAGATGATGAATCTGATGAGTGTTACTGCGACGACACAAGTGATCGTGTTCACGGAGTTTGTGCATTACCTGAAGAAGTGGTTGTTTCCCCACAGGATCCGATCTCCGTGCCACAGATGAACTCTGGAGTAGATCATGGTGCCGTTTACACAAGTTCTGCGACAACACAATGACAGAACGTTTTTTAATAACCATCATCAAAAACGTTATTGCATTATAGTTTGAGTTCTGGTTATCTTTTAAATCCAAAACGATCGGATACAATGAAAATGAAGGAAGTTACATTTGATTCCATCTCTGGGAGTTTTATCTCATTTACTGGAGAGGTTTTCTTAAAAATGTTTTGGCCCCAAACCAAACACCCATCTCGGAGATGAATGAGAATTTTGAGTTGGATGTGTTCTTGACAGGTGATGTTTACCTGGCGTTGTTAACTGGTGTGAGAGTGATGTCTCCGTCAGACGAGATCTCGATCACTGAATGTTCAGACTGAATGCCGATACCAAAGAGCTGAATGTCCTGAGACGTGTCTGCACCCACACGCGTGTGATCCTATTCAACACGAGAACATCTCAACATACAACACATCACTCAACAAACCACACTGTGGTCGACTCTAAACATGACTTTTCTGACTTCAGCTGAATTTAAATGTAAATGAAATGTTATACTGAAAAAAATACAAACAATGACATTCATCACATAAAGGATAAAAACCAAACAAATAAACAAAGTGAAAATTAAAACAGAAAAATGACTTGACTGAACAAATACAATGCATGCGAAGTAAATTAAATAATTAATGTGTGAATCGCGATGATTTGCGATAAATGAGTTATTTAATTCTTTGAAAAGTAGTTTTTTAAGATAAGATTATTTTCTGTATTTATTTTTACACATATTTTGATTCTTTCAAATTTTCCTTACAAATTAAACATTATAAAAAAAAAAACACAATTATTTGTATATTTATTATAGCTTAACTTTATTTTAAAAAGATCTGTGTAATCGTATAGTTTCTTCTTCTTTTTTGTCCTATTATCACATTTATTCTTTTTATGTATGCATTTGTAATTATTGCAAGTTTGGCCCGCCCTAGTGAAGATCTATTCATGGTTTTGAGAATAAGCGCTGTCTGTTATTTTCATCTCATGTTAAATAAGCACCATGAAATGGTTACTACTATGCACTTGAACTATTTATATTTCTAAGATGACTTTTCTTTATTGCCGCCCCTTGATCTTCATCTGTTCTCAGCTGACAGTAAGAATAGTGAAGGAGAAGAAAGTGCTTGTTATCATACGTGTGGGCTCCGATGAAACAAACATCTTCACGGCCCACAGACGCCCCCGTTCCCCTCACATTAACATGCTAATGTCACATCCGCATGCACAAACAAAGAGCTGTTGTCTGGTGTTCAGAAGCCCTGCGGCTGATTCACAGACCGCCAACCAGCACTGCTCACATCTAAAGACATTCAGCTTGTGAATGAATGATGAATTACTCGTTCACAAATCTGAATGATTCATCTGAGCGGTGGTTTGAAACTTGACACAACAGAGTGATGCTTCTCCCAACTCTTCCTCTCATCATATTTTATCGTTCTTCCCTTAATCGTGTCAATTAAACCCAAATCGTGAATTATGTTAAGGATGACAGATGAATGTACCTTCAGATAATAAACCAGCAGTTCATTTAGAGCCGGATCAGCGTTTAGATTGACCAGGAAACACTTGTCGTCTCCAACCTTGATTCCTGAAGACTCCAGAGAGATGCCCATACTCTCCAACTGCTTCTGACGCTCCTGCACACACCAATGACATTCATTTAAGAAGAAATGTTGGATTTCATACTGGGAGGCCGGTTACACGAGACCAAAGTGCCATGTTTTTTTAAACGATGTGTAACGATGACACAATGACATTTATAAACACAAACTATAAAGACACATGCACGCTGCCTATGGGCCCTATTGTACACCCGGCACAATGTGGCGCAAGTGTTTTTGCTATGACTGGGCTCATTTGTGTGTGTTAAAGACCTGTGCGATCTCCTCCGTCTTTCTGAGTTTCTCCTCCCAGGTGACCGTCATCTCCTGAATGAGTTTCTCAGACTCCTGCAGTTTTTCCTTGAGCTCTGGAGCTTTAAGAGACTGATAAATGCAACACAATCCTCGTCAGATTTGCAGTAACGCGAGTTCAACACTTGTGACTTCTAAGGACATGTAATCTCACCTCGGCCTGAGAGAGCTGCACCCTCAGTTTCTCCACCTCCTCTCGGAGTTCTCGGATGATGCGTGCGTTGGGATCTTCGTTGACCACAGCGTGGTTGACGATTCTCTTTGCTCGGTCGGCGTAGCGCAGGGTGGACAGCGTCTCTTCGTAGTTATCGGCGGCTGGGCTGATGGTGGCTATCATTGCTGTTTTACTGTTGCCACCGAGATTGTCCTGAAACACAAAAAATTAAATCACACACAAAACACAAACCTTCAGCGGATTAAAGCATTTTGAAAACATTTTCCTGTTCGCAGAGTTTGTGCGTG
This sequence comes from Barbatula barbatula, assembly GCF_947034865.1. Taxonomy (NCBI): domain Eukaryota; kingdom Metazoa; phylum Chordata; class Actinopteri; order Cypriniformes; family Nemacheilidae; genus Barbatula; species Barbatula barbatula. The sequence goes on from NC_136775.1 coordinate 768,456, forward strand.
ATTTCTGAATGAGAACGTGTCTCAGTACCTTGAGCAGCCACGTCAACACGGAGTCTCTGTACGGCACAAACTTGTTTTTGCTCTTTCCTGCAGACTGATCGGCCAGAGCAGAGATCACACAACCCAGTGTGGTCAGCGACCTGAAGAGACCACACAACACGTGTCAGAGCTTCCACTGAGAGAAAGTCGATCTAAACATTTATATATTAATCGTTTAGCCTTTTAATTCGTCGAATCAGAAAGAATGTAATATAAAATATATTGATTGAATTGAAAAGCACTATCATATATTCAATTATTTAGCAAATTCACATTTTTCTTCAATACCATGCAGAACGTTATGTAAGAAAAATGGATGTAAAGTATAAGCTGCCTTGCTAAAATGCACATTGTAAAAACTATGAATTAAACGGTCACTGTGGTCAATTAGATTAAAAACGGTAAGTGTAAGAAATAAAATAACAAAAAAAGGGTTCAAGGGTTTAATTCACTTAAATAGTCATTAAAAAGGGCTCGTATTCATGAAAAATCATAGCGCAAGGAGTTGCTCCTAGTGACAAAATTTTAAGAAACGTCACAGATCAAAGAGCATACGGGTCACATGACCATAAAACATGGCGGACGCAGTATGTCCCAAAACTATTCATACTACTCCCACTCATACCGTATAGAACATACTGTTTTATTTCGGACGCAGCATGTGTCATACATAGCAACAGGGTCAGCCACGCCTCCTCACTAAGATAAAAGTCTTTCCTTGCTCAGAGTTGCTCTCAGATTGGTACTGAAGTTTTTAAGCAAAGAATTTAGAAAAGCGATGGCATCACAAGGCTGCTCCCGCTCCGCTTATGTGTGCGATGTGAAATGGGCGTTTGACCTCCCTAATGACATAACAATGAAATGAAATTTTTACGTAAAATGTAATGTTGCCTTGAACGTCCCCCGACAAACAACTGGAACCACCATCCAGTTTGTAAGTTAATATCAATGAAACAACGCTGAGTTTTTCTCTTAAGTTCAAGACTATTCTCACTTGTTGATGTTGCTTCCCTCCTTCAGTCTCTCTCCTGCAGCTCCAGTCTTAGACACACGTTCACTTCCGGCCAGATCCACCAGACTGATCTTACTCACCTTCTCGCCGGAGTTCTGCATCCCATCATAAACACAAACAGAAGATATTATATTACAACAGGGCCATATTTAACCAACAGCAGCATGAGTGTTGATGTAAACACATGACTGACCCCAGACCGCAGATCATAGAGCGTCTGTGTGAGGATGACACTGAAGACCCCATGTGACCGACTGCTCTCCTCATTCATGTTTGTAGCGGCTACTGTACGGGATTTATTCCCCTCGGACATCAGAGACTCAATGTCCTGTCAGAAAGAGAAAGGACAATGAAAACAGACAGACCAGAGAGAGAGAGACGGAACAGGATTTTAATGTATCATCATTGTGAGAATATCACCTCTATGACCTTGTCCATTATAAAATCTCACATTTGAACTCTGATGAACAAGATCTGAATCAAATAATCTGATCTGATCCATCCACATTCATTTTACATATCTATATACTTCCTTTATTTTTCTCTTGCCTAAAGAATTTTCAAAGAAAGATCCCGAGACACCAGAGAGCAACTTCTGAACACTTCAACATGCAAATATTTACCTCGAAACTCGTCACAGCCAGCTGAGACAGACCGTCCACATACGGACCCAAGACTTTATGTTCTCGTACCTTCAATGACTGTCTGCTCCTGTACACAAGAAACCACATCAATCATTCAATTCAGTTTTATTTATATAGCCCTATTCACAATGTAAATTGTTCCAAAGCAGCTTTACACAAGAAAAACTGAAAAACGGGAGATGGTAAAACGCACCACAGTGCATGGTGTTTATTTAACAAGCAAGATCCTTCTAATAATAAATGATAACTAATATCAGTAGTCTCCTGGTGAGCAAGCCAACACGGCCCTGATGCGAGGAACCCAAACTCCATTGATAAATAAATGAAGAAATAAAACCCTCGGGAGAAACCAGACTCAGCCGGGAGGACCAGTTCTCCTCTGACGTGTCACAGCTGCACTCACTGACTTTGATTCAAAGTTACCGAGTAAATGTTTATGAATAATAACGAAAGCTTATTCGTTTTACTTAGGACATGTCATTTGTTTAAACTGTTTAGGACAAATTTTGTGACTGATATCAGACAACAGAGCAATTTTATAAGCAGGCAAACGTGCAGCTATCACTTCAAACTGCAGTCATGTGATACAAGTTAAGCATTAAAAACTGAGTATTGTAGATTTAGCATTAATGTGACAAGTTGTGCGTCTTTGCTCCTGGTTGGGGATGGAGTCGCCTGGAGCTGCGATGGTCATTACAGGTAAACAGATCTCTTAAGGCATCATCAACGTTGTTAAAGACATAGTGGCTGAATTCTATACTATAAAATAAATGTATTTATTTAATTTATAATATATAAACTAAAGTTCACCAGACATATGTGACCCTAAAGCCAGTATTAAGTAGCACAGGTATATTTGTAGCAATAGCCAACAATACATTGTATGGGTCAAAATGATACTTTTGATCTTTATTTTATGGCAGAAATCATGAGAATATGAAGTCAAGATCATGTTCCATGAAGATATTTTGTAAATGTCCTACTGTAATTATATATAAACTTTACAAACTTTCACTCGCTGCTACCGCCCTTTGGGAATGACCCACTCAAGTTTGGTATTTATGTGAAGATTAGAATGTCTGCTTTCAGGATTATCTACAACGTCATAACAGCGGTAAACCCATAGACAGCGTTAAAACAAACCTGCATCATCTCGGCAAACGGCCTTATAAAGCGCCTCTGATGGACAACTTCCAAGGCCATTTTCTTAATATTTCGATTTTTTTGCACCCTCAGACTCCACCATTATCTCGGACAAATATTGCCCTATCATAACAAACCATACACCAATAGAGAGATTATTTATTCAGCTTTCAGATGATGTATAAATCTTATGACTGGTTTTGTGGTCAAGGATCACACATAAGCTGATATTGAACACATCAGCGTCCAGATGAGAGCAGACAGACGGGTCAAAAAAAGTTCTGAGTTCTCCATAACCAAAGCGTCTTGCGTACGATGCCAAAACACACAGTGATGAGAGAAAACGGCGAAATGGAGACGGAAGACCTCAGGTAATATTTCATGACTCATTCATGTAGAGCGGCCCAAAAACAGATTCACCTCCACCTCACCTAAAATATCAAAGTAAGAGACATTTCATCGAAAGACACATGCGTCTCACAGCTTCTTATGTCTGAAAATCAGAACAAAGTAAAAGTGGCCAAATTCAAGATGTAATGCAATGACGTTTAGACGTGTGAGTTTTTTGGGAATCACTGTACATCCATCCGCTCTTCTCACCCTTTGGGATCCAGCAGATCTCGGACTTTCTCGTTGTAGATCTCCATGAACGAGACCTCGACCTTGAAGGAGTGAGCCTCGCTCTGATCTCTGGACACTCTCTCAAACAGACAGCAGCACAGTCTCGGGATCAGACCCGGCTGGTCGCCGCTCCCCATCATCGAGAAGGATTTCCCAGAGCCTGTCGGACCACCAACAGAACATTTCAAAGACATGTTATGATGTTATCTCAGCCGGCAGACGTGTTCGCACAGGTCAGGTTGAGACAGCGAGGGAGTAAACCTTTTGTGACGCTTCTGCTGAAAACAGGAAATCGTGACTTCATTTGTTCAAAAGAAGATAGTTTGAGAAACGTCTCAGTGGAAGTAAATGGGGTTCGCTGTTTTGTGACGTCTTATCAACGTTATGCAAAATATCTTCTAAAGATGAATGCCTCTCCATCTCATGTACTTTTCCTTCGACATTAGACATATTTAAATGTTAATAACCTGTGTTTATATGTCAATGAATCTTATGAAACCAGTCAGGAGAATATCCATTTCACAAGACCGAAACCTGTAAAGGAATCCTGTTTTTAGGATCATTGAGATGTTTGTTGAATGTTAATGATTGTACCTGTTTGTCCATAGGCAAAAATGCAGGCGTTGTATCCTTGAAATGCATTTTCAAGTATTCCCTCCCCAAGGCACTTGAACACAACCTCCTGACCTGTGAAGCAAATAAACACAACCATGACCATCACAACCTTACGATACACATGCACCTCACCTACATCACAACCCATCGCATCTGCATTTCTCTCTCTCTTACCTCAATACTGTATGAAGAAGAATACGCCAGCAAATCATACGAAGAAAATACAAAAACACAATTCATTTGAGCAGCAGTTTGATATTTAACGCATGCGGAGTGAGACAGAGCGAGAGAGCGAGACAGAGCGAGACAGAGAGAGCGAGACAGAGAGAGAGAGAGAGACACAGAGAGAGAGACACAGAGAGAGCGAGAGAGAGAGACACAGAGAGAGAGAGTGAGAGAGAGAGAGAGAGCGAGAAGAGAGCGAGAGAGTGAGCGCGAGAGTGAGTGCGAGAGTGAGCGTGAGAGTGAGCGCGAGAGAGTGAGCGAGAGAGTGAGCGAGAGAGAGCGAGACAGAGAGAGAGAGACACAGAGAGAGAGAGAGAGAGAGAGAGAGAGCGAGAAGAGAGCGAGAGAGTGAGCGCGAGAGTGAGCGCGAGAGAGTGAGCGAGAGAGTGAGCGAGAGAGAGCGAGACAGAGAGAGAGAGACACAGAGAGAGAGAGAGAGAGAGAGAGAGAGAGCGAGAAGAGAGCGAGAGAGTGAGCGAGAGAGTGAGCGAGAGAGAGCGAGACAGAGAGAGAGCGAGACACAGAGAGAGAGAGAGAGAGCGAGACAGAGAGAGAGAGCGAGAGCGAGACACAGAGAGAGAGAGAGAGAGCGAGACAGAGAGAGAGCGAGACACAGAGAGAGAGACACAGAGAGAGAGAGAGAGAGAGAGAGAGAGCGAGAAGAGAGCGAGAGAGTGAGCGCGAGAGTGAGCGCGAGAGAGTGAGCGAGAGAGTGAGCGCGAGAGAGTGAGCGAGAGAGTGAGCGAGAGAGAGCGAGACAGAGAGAGAGAGACACAGAGAGAGAGAGAGAGAGAGAGAGAGCGAGAAGAGAGCGAGAGAGTGAGCGAGAGAGTGAGCGAGAGAGAGTGAGCGAGACAGAGCGAGACAGAGAGAGCGAGACAGAGAGAGAGAGAGAGACACAGAGAGAGAGACACAGAGAGAGCGAGAGAGAGAGACACAGAGAGAGAGAGTGAGAGAGAGAGAGAGAGCGAGAAGAGAGCGAGAGAGTGAGCGCGAGAGTGAGTGCGAGAGTGAGCGTGAGAGTGAGCGCGAGAGAGTGAGCGAGAGAGTGAGCGAGAGAGAGCGAGACAGAGAGAGAGAGACACAGAGAGAGAGAGAGAGAGAGAGAGAGAGCGAGAAGAGAGCGAGAGAGTGAGCGCGAGAGTGAGCGCGAGAGAGTGAGCGAGAGAGTGAGCGAGAGAGAGCGAGACAGAGAGAGAGAGACACAGAGAGAGAGAGAGAGAGAGAGAGAGAGAGAGAGCGAGAAGAGAGCGAGAGAGTGAGCGAGAGAGTGAGCGAGAGAGAGCGAGACAGAGAGAGAGCGAGACAGAGAGAGAGAGAGAGAGAGCGAGACAGAGAGAGAGAGAGAGAGCGAGACACAGAGAGAGAGAGAGAGAGCGAGACAGAGAGAGAGCGAGACACAGAGAGAGCGAGACAGAGACAGATGCAAAACAAACACTATCCAGCATGAAATATGTCATTTGCATATGTATTAGCAATTCACTTTGCTAATATTTGAAATGACCACAACATGACATTTAGATTTGTCAGTATGTGAATCAGCAGGCAATTTAATGTGAATCTCCTGCTTATTATCTGTAAACTGTAAATAAACTTTCCTTAAAGACATTAATTATTATTATGATGATTTCAGACACTCCATTATGGGCTTTATGAGCAGATGTTTGTGTGTATTAAACTGTAAGTATGACAGATGAGAGACACAGAACAAAATGATCCATGTAAGAACATGCAGATGATTGTCAAGATTTATGTTGGCCGACGGTCATGAACTGTTACCTAAAGATAAACACGTCTTTATTTTATTGTGTGGTTACTTTGAGACTGAAAACACACTGTCTGTCTGTACACTGATGACACAATTACTAGTATCGCTCGACCTTTTCATAGTTCCGTGGAGCAATTTATATTTATTTTCATGTAGCATCAATGTTTTAGATATATCGGTATATTGCAAATAAACAAAAACTCTACAAATTTTCACATATTTTAATTATTTCTAGAAATGTCTGTAGCACATGGAAGGTGGGATGAAGCAATGATGGGCGACTACATCTGGAACTGAGTTTGTGAGCACAGTATTTGTCCTTAATAACAAAAACGATCAAATATACACTTCTGAAGACTTATTTTTAGTAACTGTTGTGTTTAACTGTTGTTTTGAGCTCAGTATAGTGCCAGTAAAAGGGCATGTATAAAGGGTAACGCTTTAGATTTGCAAGACCTGCAGTATGCTATGAAACAATCTTTAACATTTTTGTAAACGCAGTAATAAATCAATAAAAGCCACAAATAAGCTACTGTGGATATTAAGTAAGTACGGGGTTCTTTGTTTATTATTGAAGCAAACATGAATTAAGGGGAAAGGATGTGTTCAGTTTTTGCGCAAACAAAACGGCACAAATGAAGCACGCTGACCGTCTGTCAACTGTAAATTAAAGTTAGTTAAGTTTTAACTTCAGTTTTTAATTTTATTTGACTGATTTAGGATTGTCACAAATTATTTATTTGAATTATGAGTTATTATTATTAGTTCATTTGATGAGTTTTAATGTGTTAAATCAATGTTGATCTTTTGAGACTATAATCAAGTTTTCAAGAGCGGTTTGATATGGATGTTTATATGGCATGCAGTCCCTTATAAATATTTTATTCCCCAAACTTTGCATATTGTTTCCCTTTATCTACAGATAGAGGTACATTATTGTAATTAGTTACGCTGTAAATCCTGTTTAATTACAATAAGGGCCCGTAATCTAAAGTGTAACCTATAAAAGTGTCAAAATACCATCGAGTACCGTCGATGGTAAAAGAAAGTTAACGTGATTTTGTCTGCTGATGTCAGCTGTTTCTCCCTCAAGTTCATGTTCACACCCTCAGGAACGGCACATTCAAACACCCGTGTCATTTCCTGAGCTGTTCATCTCACGATACCAAATATGACCCATAATAATCAGGGTGATGTGATTGAATTCAGCGCAGTGAGGAGAGAGGCATTGTGTCTGTGACTCACCGGCATGTTTCGGGACGTTGGACTCATCCATGGACCAGAAGCAGTGATCGAAGGCAAACACCTGCAGACACAAACACAAAAGAGTTCTGACATGTTCTGACATGAGTCTCCCGCCGCCGGTCCACCAGAGACTCGCAGACAACAGAAGAATTGATGTTTTGCAGTTTGGCAGACAGACAGAACATGATTCTGCTTGTTTCATACATAGAGGAAATCCTTTAACTGAATGAGAAAAGTCCCAGAGACTCGGCCTGTTACTCACAGACAGTCAGTTGAAACAGGAAATATAAATTGTTTAAACGTTAAGATCATTTTTGAAATAATAGAAACAGCAATGAGATTAAACGGAGAACACATGGACTTAGACGTGTCACCTTAAGAGATCTCAAACCAGGATAACAAAATGTGTGGAGGTTATCCATGTTATCTATGCTGTATTTCGACAACAGGCTTATTTTTATTCATCCTATAAAATCATTTTAGAAGAAAGATGTGACACCCAAACAAACCAACATAACTGAGATCTCCGAAAGGTCTCCTGAGCTGTGAAAGAGCAACGTCTGAGCATTGAATGATTCTCACAGAGCTGGACTTTAAGTCTTTTGTTCGGACACGGTTAATAAGAAAACATAAATCTGTAGAGATCTGTATAAATTCCTCCTTTTGGAGAGGCCGGATCCCAGAGCAACCGCGTCTGACAGAGGGACACAGAGCAGCTCGAGAGCGTTTCCTCTTCTCTCACATCACAAACTAAACAATCTTCAGATGAAAACACAGATGTGCACTTGCTCATCATCTGTTATTTTCAGGCGTTCATGAAATAGGTTTCAGTTTTTTTTCTTTTGAGCGTGCGGCAGTAATGAAGAGATATTTTATGAGCACATTTTCTCATGGTCTCTGGAGATCACCGGGCAACAGACGGAGCCGTTCGGCTGACCCAAATGTTCTGATGAAGAACACCGAGTGAGTCAGATGTTAAATTCACTGTAAACACACATGAGGACTACGTTATGTAAAATAGGTCAAAGTGTTGAGATGAATTAAATCAAGAAAAGACATTCTCAAGGTTTCATACGGGCCGACAATGTTAAGCAAATAAGAGTTTAAAAAAAGTCAATCTGCTATTTAAAAAAACTTAATATCGAACAACGCTACTAAAACAAAACATGTAAAAGTGAATGGAAAAATAAAATCATGCACAGAGATTGTTTTGGACAACATTATTAAGAGATGACTCACTGAATGTGTTTGAAGCGCTCGGTCACGCTACATCGCTATTGGTTAAAAAATACGGTTTCATGGGTACAGACTCCTCGAGCAAAACAGCAATGACAAAAAAAAGTTTCATTTAAGCATCAACTTAGTCTCAGATGTTAAAACAGAGAAAGAAATGACAGTGTAATAGTTGGAACACATGAAGCGTGTGGAGGTGTAAAATGAAGGTAAAAGAATCTGGATAAATTTGATGAGTTGTTTGAGATCGGTGAAACAAGTAATAGGTGGCAATCATAGAAAACAATTACAAAACGGAAATTTGTCAGTGTGTTGAATTTGTATTTGTGGTCATTTTCTATCTTTGTTAACCGGTGGAATGTGAGAATCTCTTTTTAGTAATGGCCTCCGACTCTTCTTCTCGGGTGATCGCAGGGATGTTGGGGATCATGGACCCCCACTAGTGTTTCAGAATTAGTCTGAGCTATAGTCTATCTGTGTGTGAAGCACAAAGGCCGTCTCTCGTCCATGAGCCGGAGGAGAGAGAGGCAACAATACAGCTTTGAGTGAATGTACACTGGCTTCTGTGTGTGTCACACGCTGTACATCTGTACACGTCTCACACCCAACATGTGTCTGCATGTGCACCGGAAATACACTCAGAAATCAGTTCATGCACAAATGCATCTTTTAATGACACTCTGGAAAGGCCTTTAAATTTCTGTTAATCTCTAAAGGCGCACTGAAGGAAAAAATGACAATGCAGCGTCTATAGTAAATAGTTTATCAATGCGAGTCGTTCTCTTTTTTAAATTTGTGTGCCTGAAAATGCACTTCCGCCTGACTATCCATCTTAGATGACGTTTGTTAGACAGTTTGGGCTTCGACTGTTAACCTGCCACCGATTCCATTTCAAAATCTTTTTTATACATCCAATACAATTGCGGAGAAAGACGAAAGCCACGCCCACTGTTTTTCTCATTAGAAATTCCACTCGGTAATGCGTCAAAATACGGAAGTAAAAACGATCGCAACTTACAGTCAACAAGGAATTTAAAGTCGGCATGCAATTAAAAAATTAAAAATTTAGTGCCAAATGTAGGGTTGGCAATCGAATCGAAAGTTACAGGTGCAGGTGTTAATCATATTAACAGTTTTCTGCATTTTTGCTGTCACACCATAGGACACATGGTACGGTTTATTAGTTAACTACACACATAGAAAACAATTAAGATGGTTCTCTTACCTTTGGCTGTTTTCTGCGTGTGAAGAGATGTGAGCGCCACACCGAGACCAGACACACACAGAGAAAAAGAGAAAACAAGACATCAGTGAACAGGTGTCATTCATTTATTATAACTTACAGTTTAGAAAAACGACGCATTAGAGTTCTCTCAGTTACTAACATCACTTTGCTCAACCGATTTCAGTTTAGCCAATAAACGCCTGTCAACTTCCCTAAACTAGTTTGTCATTGACATTTAGTGTCTTGAACACCATGTTCAGGTCACATTGATGAACTGATGTCTTTACTCATCGAGTGTGTCACTGGTGTGAACAGGTTGGTAATGCCTCCGCTGGTGCGTGAGTAGATCTGTTGTGTTCACTTCACAACAGCCGGTGGACATCCAGTCTAAAACACCCATGACAACAGAACAAACTACTTTCAAGAATCATCACTGGCAACAAAAAAGCAAAAGGATGATCAAATAAAAAAACATCCGCATCGTCTTCCACAGAATATCATCAGAGAATAACTCTCGATAGACAACGTGTGTCTCTCAAATAAAAACACACACAACACTTACGCAAAACAACATTTCACTTGCTTCATCTTGTTTGGACGTTTCATCGCAATGCATTGTGGGATTGCATCACTTCTCCAGATGACATTTTGGGCTTTTGGAGCCGACCCATGATGCCTTGAAACGCTGCTTACTCGCTTAACCTCACTACTTAAATACTCCTCAGTTTCCCACAAACGTTTTTCCTCTGAAACACTCCAACGGTCTCACGGATGACTTTCCCATACTGACATTACGTAACCGCATGTGATTTGATTACTAAAAATAAAACCTAAAAGAACACTTTAGTGCCAAGGAAAAGCAGAGAAAACATGCTGGTGCTGGTAAGACCAGAAAACCAATTCATTCAGTGAAGAAACGTGATTGTGCCGAAGCTGCCCGAGATAACCCTGAAAACATCATGAAGTGTGATATCTCTGTAGGTTACATGACGACATTCTCTGTTTCTTTTATTCACTGCTCTTAACTGATGAGAGCTGAACCCGTACACATACCTGAATGATGCCTCACTCCGTGTTATAAAAAACCTTCATAGGGATATTATCACTGACGTGTTTCTTACAGGGATGAAAATCTGTCATCATTTATTCACCTTCGAGTTTTATCCAAATCTGTATAAATGTATTTGTTCTGATGAACACAGAGAAAGATATTTGGAAGAAGCCCCCCATAGTAGGGTCAAAAGTGCCCCAGAACTGTTTGCCGTCCTACATTCTTCAAAATGTCTTCTTTTGTGTTCAACAGAACAAAAAATTATAAAGACGATATTTTGAAGAATGTAGGACAGCAACAGTTCTGGGGCACTTTTGACTACCGTTGTATTTTATTCCAACTATGGGAGTCAATGGGACGCAAAATCTGAATTCTTCAAATATTGTGTTCATCACAAAAGAATGTAAAGTATCACTTTAACTCAAAGAGTTTGTTGCACTAGGACTGTGGGACAATCTCTTGTATTTCATTTACTACAGGAGATGATTGATTTGAAAAGCCTTTAGTGGCAATGCCGAGAAAGATTCTTGACGTATTCATGAAACTTGTGTTTGTTTTTATTATAAAGCACTGGTGTGTCGTATGTAAACCCAGCACGGTCTCTGTGGATGAGAAGAATGAGTCAAATAAAACCATACAGTCTGAACAACGCTTTGCACTTTCTGTGTCACTGCTAATCTGGGCTTCATACCATTGTGCCTCCAGCCCTCATTAGTGTGCATGAGACAGACGTGCCAGAGAAGAGAGACAGAGAGAGGGGATATTGGCCACTAGCGTGTGTAGCGTCCAGCCCATAATACGAGTTGACAGGGGCAAGAGAAGCACCACGCTATAACCAATCCTCCCAATTCACCTCCACTACACTACAACGGGAAAAAACACATTCACATCGTATTTACTGAACATGCAGGACATATAAAACTAAACAAAAGCAATTAAAACAAAGAAATCATTCAAACTAATCGGTATGAATCAGATACAATGACATGTGACATACCAGACTGCACACAAATCGGATAAAAATACATTCATAAACCCTGAAACATGTAAGTGCATCGTGTTTATGACATCACCACACTGTCGCTTTCTTAGCCAATCAGAAAGCTGCATTGTGTCTCATCTGTAAGGCTTGTGTGACTCAGCTTTGGTTTTGTATTTTGATGGGACTTAAGACCTAATTGGTGAGAGGAATCATGAGGGAAATTCAAATGAAAACGAGTAAAGTAAAAGTCCGTTCGGTTTCATTTCTACTTCTACACATTTAGAAGAACTGTGACTCCGTTTCCACAACAATCTCAAAACACAAGAAACTCTATCCTGATTGATTTCATTGAAAAGGTTTTAAAACATTAGATTATCCCAAAAAATGTACTGTTATTTCATATAGACGGTTTCAATGCAACAACATAAACAAATGTGAGCATGCCCGAATGTACCTTCCAGTACACATTCACAAACAATTGAGCGCCTGTAGATTATTTCTGATAACAATGAAATGAAACTGAGAAGAAGCGTTACTTGGCTAAACTTGTCTCTCTAATATTTAGAATTTAGACGGTTATACCAAGATCAACCACCGTACGGTTTCCATAACTGCAACCGAACTACAGGACTCTTTAATAATATTAACATGCAATATAACTCAGCAACTCGTTTATTCTATACAATTATTATACAATAATATATAAATTGAATAAAATAGAAAGTTTTATTAGCCACTAGCCAGACTGGAAGTTATCTTCGGGCCAGGCGCGTGCGTCCAATGAAACGTCTATATAAGCAATTTTGTTACATTTCTAGTAAAATGATACGTAGTGTTAACATGACAATTATACTGCCACACCCACTGAATTGTTTATATTTTAACATTTCACGTATATGTCGCTGTCCACTTAATGCGTTAGATGTGTTAAATGATTGCATGCGTGCTTACTGACAGACTGCAGTGGTGCTAATCAAAACCACATTGTTTTGGAGAATCTGCATGTTTCAGACTGTGTTCCATAAGAAGTGCGTACTAATCCAAAATCCAACATGAAGAGGACATGACACGCCACATCAGGAAGGAAGAAACCTGCCCTTCCTAAAGAGCAATCAGCCTCTCAGCTACAACAAAGCTAAGACACGATGTCCATCCGCCCCACAGCACGTTCACAACTCAACATGATGTCATATATCCACCACCAATGAAGTATAAACATCAAGAGATTTTCTGAAGCATTTATTGCAAAATAACTCTAAACCAGCGGTTCGCAAACTGGGGGGCCAAAGATGGATCTAGGGGGACCCACAGATTTTGTGGCATTTTGTAAAATACAGAAATGTATCATACATTTTATGCTATCAAACATCAGAAAACCCATCAAGCAAAAGAATTGATGTTTCTGCATTGTATAATGGAATATATTTTTGGTTCAATTAAAATGATAAGTTTAAGATTATAAGTATTTATTTGGGGGGCCGCAAAGCTATGCACTCTGCAAAGGGGGCTTACAACAAAAAAGTTTGAAAAACCACTGCTCTTTACATACAAAACATTCTGACAAACTTTCGACACAATCTTTAATTTCTCAAATGTTAGAGTGAAGAAGAGGAATAATGCCGCTGTTTAGAAGCAGATCCGTCATGGGTGATAAAGGAATCAAGTGAGGACACTAAAAGGCCTGTTCTTCATGATAACAGAATGAGTCTGATTAAAAGGTCCACACGCCGTCATATCAGATGTTTCAATAACACCCCACAATATTGAAACTGTTAGTGGAACGTCACGCTTTCAGGCCGCTGTTGAAGCCGGCGGCAGCTGTCTCTGAGCAACATATCAACACACAAATCTTGACCTGCGAGTCAAACATCCACATAGACAACTGAGCAGTAATGTGTGGCTTTATGACGTATGAGCATTAGACAACAAAAGAGCAACAAGAACACATTACAACAGCGGGTAGAAGTTCATAAAAATGTTGAATGTTAGCCAGTCTCCTCCCCTGGAAGAATTCATGATGACATATTTAGTGTTGTACCGCACCCCTCTCTGACCCCGTCTCCACTGACAGATGCCCCATTGACAAATAAAGACTCGTGCTGGGATTCTTGATTTTACAGATGCATTTTGGTTATATGATTTACATAAAACTGACTACTGATGCTGCTGTGAAACTGTAACTACAAACAACTTGTCAACTAAAAAACGTTGTAAAAAGTATTGTGCAAGTATTGAACTACTAAACAAACATTATCTTATTACATTTAATCTGTGTAACAAGGCAGTATCTTTTGTAATATACTAGAGCTGTGGTTCTCATTGTAATTCCCCTTTTGGGAAGTGTGCATCGCTTTGTGGCCCCCAAATAAAGACATAGAATCTTATAATTTAAATTTACTAAAAACACATTCAGCTATACAATGATGGAAATCAATTATTTTGTCTGGTGGTCTTATTTTTCTGTCCACCCGTCCCACATTAGCAGATTTTATTGATAAAATAAATCTTTATATTCCATAAAATGCCACAAAATCTGCAGCCCCCCCGGATCCATCTTGGGGACCCCAGTTTGAGAACCACTGCACTAAACAATAAAAAGAATAAGGGTGATTTATACTATTCCAAGTAAATAAACTCTGTTAAACATGGTGTTCATCTTAAGCGTAGTCAGTGTTTATGTAGGAATGTTCTCTTGTCATTTCCTCAAGCAGTTTCTTGAGTTCTCTAGAAGCACCTTTTTTCTAAATTAATAGACATTCAGGCAGGTGTAGATACAAATATTTTAGGATCACATTCAACATTTGAGTCAAGTCTTTTTTATTTTAAAGGGACCCTTTAATGTGATAGTGGAGAACAGACAGGAAAGCATTGGATAGAGACGGGGAAGTGGGACCGGCAAATGACGCTCAAGACGGGAATAGACTTGGGTCGGGACGTAAGTACACTAGCACTATTCCCACAGGGATATTGGCGCCGAAAGTTAAAAGGAAGTAAACATGATAAACTTACATGTATGCAAAGTATTTCACCCAAAAAAACAAATCAAATGTAAATAAACAAATTCACACAATTACATAAAGCACCTATAGTGAAAATATCAGCAAATCACAATAAAAATGTTAATCTAATAAATTAAACCAAAATGAACCAGATGCGGAATAAGTTTGTTTGAGTGCATTTGCTTAATACATTTAATGTCACGGAACAGGTAGTGAAGAACCCAAGCGCAGGCAGCAATACGGGGTAAAACAGATTTTAATGAAATAACAGAAAAACAAAAACCCACGAGGGGGTAAAATCCAGGGGATAACAAAGACAGCAAAAAACAAGAATGAAAACTCACAGAGGGTAACAGAACAGGATGCTACCGCTGGGACACAGCGTAGGGATAGAGCAAACAGTTTCCACGAGGTACAAGATTTACAAGGTTTACAAGACAAACGAGCACAGGACAGAGAATACAAGGGATTTAAATAGGGAGACGAACAAAGGATATAACGATGGGCAGGTGTGGGTAATGAGACACAGGAGGAAAGCTATACTAGAAACGAGAGGGGCGGAGCCAAATGACGAGACAGGAGAGAACGCATATTATGTCCTGATTGACAATAATATGTTTCTCTCCACATAAAACACGTGGGTCCGTCATAATTCTGCCTCTAGACCAGAAAACCAAGACAAGAGAAGGCAGAATCATGACAGAATCCCCCCCCTTAATGAACGACTCCTGGCGTTCACCAGGGGAGTAACTAACAAGACAAGACAGACTGGGTAACAGACATAAACCAACAGAACATTGCAAACATGACCAGGGGCATACAAGAAATAATCACAAACGGGTTGGGGTGAGACAATAAAAATAACAAACATGGGAGGGGGGGTGGAGGCAAACAAGATTGCCTAGGGGGCAGTCCAAAAGGGAATGGATTGGGTGGAACAGTCTTAGGGGGAGTCATAGAGGCTCTAGGAGTCCCCTGCTGTGACACCGGCTGAAAGGCCGGCTGAAAGGCCTGCTGAAAGGCCGGCTGAAAGGCCGGCTGAAAGGCCGGCTGGAAGGCCGGCTGGAAGGCCGGCTGGAAGGCCGGCTGGAAGGCCGGCTGAGACACCGGCTGGAAGGCCGGGTGGAAGGCCGGCTGAGACACCGGCTGGAAGGCCGGCTGGAAGGCCGGCTGAGACACCGGCTGGAAGGCCGGTGGAAGGCCGGCTGAGACACCGACTGGAAGGTCGGTTGAAAGGCCGGCTGAGACACCGGCTGGAAGGCCGGCTGAGACACCGCCTGGAAGGCCGGTGGAAGGCCGGCTGAGACACCGACTGGAAGGTCGGTTGGAAGGCCGGCTGAGACACCGGCTGGAAGGCCGGCTGGAAGGCCGGCAGGGCAGGACTTGACGCCGGCTGGAAGACCGGCTGGGGCTGAGACGCCGGCTGGGGCTGAGACGCCGGCTGGGGCTGAGACACTGGCTGGAAGGCCGGACTTGACGCCGGCTGGAAGACCACCGGACTTGACGGGACCCCCGGGACCACCGGACTTGACGGGACCACCGGACTTGACGGGACCACTGGGACCACCAGACTTGACGGGACCCCCGGGATTGACGGGACCACCGGGCTCGACGGGACCACCCTTCGAGCCGCCCTCCGTTGCCTCTTCTTCAGCCGAGCCCCCCGCCTGGAGGCCGGCTGCAGGAATGAAGAGAATGGGATGAGCGGCTCGGGATTGGAGGTCTCAAACGAGGACCCCCAGGATTCCCGTCTCCCTCGCTTGCCAGTGAGACTGGGCGGTTGTGGAGAGGCTGCAGAGGTTGGGGAGTGGTGCGTGGCGATGCCCACATTCCTGATCTGCAGAGGACCACTCTCTGGTATCGCAACCAGCGGAGATGAGTCAAAGGAGTTCGATGAGGTCGTGGACCACGAACGACCTGTGGCGGCATCCCACACAGCGTCGAAGTCCAACGGCCTCATCGCCCTCATCTCCGATCGAGAGAGTGGCTCTCTGAGACCGGTGTTAAACAGCACCGCCAGCTCCTCCTCCCCGAAGACGCCCTGTCCTGCGATGTCCAGGAACCTCTCCACATAATCATCCACAGTCTCACTTCCCTGGCGAAGGCTGCAGAGGCGGCGGGCCAAGCTAGACCGGCCAGTGTCCATGCTGCTGCTGGGTTCTGTCTTGGCTCGTTTGTTCTGTCACGGAACAGGTAGTGAAGAACCCAAGCGCAGGCAGCAATACGGGGTAAAACAGATTTTAATGAAATAACAGAAAAACAAAAACCCACGAGGGGGTAAAATCCAGGGGATAACAAAGACAGCAAAAAACAAGAATGAAAACTCACAGAGGGTAACAGAACAGGATGCTACCGCTGGGACACAGCGTAGGGATAGCGCAAACAGTTTCCACGAGGTACAAGGTTTACAAGGTTTACAAGACAAACGAGCACAGGACAGAGAATACAAGGGATTTAAATAGGGAGACGAACAAAGGATATAACGATGGGCAGGTGTGGGTAATGAGACACAGGAGGAAAGCTATACTAGAAACGAGAGGGGCGGAGCCAAATGACGAGACAGGAGAGAACGCATATTATGTCCTGATTGACAATAATATGTTTCTCTCCACATAAAACACGTGGGTCCGTCATAATTCTGCCTCTAGACCAGAAAACCAAGACAAGAGAAGGCAGAATCATGACATTTAAGAACGTTGCTAGCGCCTTGCTCATTCATTAGACAAAGCTCGAAAGCATCTCAACAGACAAAAGTATGTTGTAACTAAAAAAGCGAAAATATAGACTGTCAAAGTCCTGAAAACAAAGTTACAGTAAGTTAAACAAAATTTCTAGTGATTTGATCCTAAAACCTGATATATAGTTCCTTTTTAGCGTGTGACGCTAATTTAATTTTGTTACCTAAAGTATGAACAGGTCAAAAAAGAAATGTATACGCAGGTCGCGCATGTGCATTCCCGAGAGAGAGAGAGAGAGAGAGAGAGAGAGAGAGAGAGAGAGAGTTCAGTAATAATGGAAAGTGGAAAAGTGCAGTTAAATGAATCATGAAACATTATGGCTGTATGGAGAGAAGGGATTTACCAACATCATTAAACCACTTTTAGGTCAAGATTTGCATGAATGTTTTATATGAACACAGCCACACCTCCTGCACAATAGAGATGAGACTCTGGGGGATTTCATTGTTTTATCAACATTCTCTTCCATAAGAACACCAGTCAATTCAAATCACTGAAGACGTCAAAAACAGCAAAACCTTTCAGTTTTCCATCTCGTAAACATACTCTTACAGAACACTCCTGTAAATGTATTGAGAGTCTCTCTGTCTTAAAGGAACAGTTCACCAAAAATATCCTTTATTCACTCTCACGTCATTCCAAACCTGTACCAGTTTCTTTCTTCTTCAGAACACAACAGAAGATATTTCGCAGAATGTTGATGATCAAACAACACTGAACTCCATTGACTTCCATTGTAAGAAACACAAAACCACAGAGACATTTCTCAAAATATCTTTGTTGGTTTTTAAATTGATTGCAGCTGATTTGATTCAGTAGCAAATAGGTTAAATATGAACGGAGACTTTAGGAATTGAAGTGCAGGTGTCATTCTCGATGCGGTACACACGTGGCCGGTGTAACTGAATGCAAAAGCGGATCATTCATGCACACATGTCGAGACAGAAGAGGCAATCCAGAGGTCGACCATTTGACCAAGTCTGCATTGTCGCAGACGCCAGATGAGTCACGATAACAAAAAGAGTTAAACGTCATAATCTCACCGTTTCCTATTACACAAGGACGATAACAATGCTCAATGCGTTTAGTCTGGTTTGGTTCGAGCTGAGAATTTCTGACACCTCTGGCATAATGAAACTTTCAAATGAAGCTTCGGAAATGTCCGGGCATGTTCACGGTAAACTAGTAAAGCTGTTAACTGTTATTTTGGTCATTCTGTTATGGCATTGCCGCTTGACTGGGAGTCAACAGAAAAAAGCTTTAAGTGGATTATTGCTTTAATAGTTCATTAAAATAACTGTTGACGTTCACGGCTGACGGATCCGTATTTGAATTATACAAAGATTTTTCTCGTATTCCCGGCAACACTCATGACCCCAAAATGAATCCATGTGTGTTTGTGTTGATGGCAATAAAATCTACATTCTTTGGCTCTGAAAAACACAAACATTGCAGCAGGCAACACTGAAATAACAGGTATCCAAACTGAAATACATCCAACAACACTTTACAATGAATTTGAGATCCCTCACTTGGACGGACTCACTATTTCAATAAAACTGTGGTGCCCGCTTTGTCTCATTTTATTAGTCCAAACCAAAGGCATCATGATGTTCGATCTATTAATATTTCTACACATTATTTTTCAGATCTTTATCAGACATGTGTGTTCAGATACCATCGGGCG
The DNA here is from genome assembly GCF_947034865.1 of Barbatula barbatula. Classification (NCBI taxonomy): domain Eukaryota; kingdom Metazoa; phylum Chordata; class Actinopteri; order Cypriniformes; family Nemacheilidae; genus Barbatula; species Barbatula barbatula. The sequence continues at coordinate 787,683 of NC_136775.1, forward strand.
GCTCAGGACAGAGTAAATGACACAGCCGGCATGATGACTGAACATCAGAGATAAGATGAAAATTACAGGGTTGGTTAAACAGGAATTATGAGATAAAACACTTTTACTGCTCGTCTAGGAAAAGACGAGAAACGTGAGAGTCTGTCCTGTAAATCAAACCTAAAGCACCAGCGCTATTATTTTTCAATAAATCAAGCTCTTTTGAAACACCATTACTACAACTCTCTGTTACAGTAAAGACGTCCACAGCGCTATTCCCCGATTCATTCCCATCTTTTCTAAACAGCCGCCTCGGGTCATCGCACCTTTTTAAAGCACTTGCAAGGATTCATATTTCAGACTTCTATAAGCTCAGAGAATAGAAATGTGACTCCTGGAGATGGCCTGAAGCCGCTGTCGCCACTCCAATTATCACATGAGCTTCCATACGGACCTGCCGTGAGAGCCACACAAGACACATAGTTTCTGCACGACTTAACCCAACGTTTACTACATCCGTGAAGCACTGAACACGCTAAAACTTCATACATTGAAAGACAAATCAACTGCCTCGAATGAGAAGCTTCTACTGATGGTGTGAATGTGAAACCGAAGCTGCTTTTAGACACATTTACACCGACTGTAACATGCGACACAGAGGTGCAAAAAATGTCTGAATGTTTTGAATATAAATTATCCTTTCAAATATATCAAGATGGCAGGTCACCATCACGTACTGAAGCTTTCACACTGAACGGTGACACGTCTGTGTTAAAGACGTCTCTAGAGACCTAATGTAAACTCAACCTACAAAATCACATTATTATTACACAAACCATATACACATGACACACAGATCTAAGACGCATTCTATTTCTCGTCTCTATGCCCTGTAGGTTTGTTCAGGTACATGTATAAACCATTTAATGTGAATTACATCAAGCGAGAACAGACAGATGCTTGTACAGCCGCTGGGGTGTGTAAAATCAGACAGGGAGGGAAGTTTTTCTGTCCAGAAAACATCACTGATGTATGAAAATACTCGAATAAGTAAGCAGGTCAGTTTCAGGTGTTAATCTTCTATTTATTATATTTAAATCAAATGTTGAAATGAATATGCTAAAAAGGTTTGTTCTTCATTTCATTTGTTCTGCATGTGAATGAGGTTTAGTATCTTTGAACGCTTAACGTGCAAAACCGATTTTACATGTTGTATTTTGCATACAGTAAATGCTTTGAGTTTTACATGAGTGAATATCAGATGAGTGCATATATTATTATTTCTGTAAAATGAGCTGTAATATCAGGGTGTGATTATGGAGACTTCGCAAAACTACCATTTCAGTGAGTACATTTATTTTCATACAGATTCAGATTTAATAATAGCAAAACATGTGCAATATAATATTGAATTTTTGTTTTCAGAACACTTTCAAATTGAAACTCAAAGAGTGTCGTTTACATTTACAGCAATTCTGGAAATTACTAATTTATGAAATTTTTCCCCTTTTTTCGATAACAATTCTTAAGAAGTTAATAAAACATCAGATGTTATTCAAATACAAATCACAGGCTTATTATCATGGAAGTAGAAATAAATAGGTTTATAGAAATGTGTAAGGCCGGATTCACAAAACTGTTCTTCAGATCAATTATAGGATGTTCGTACGAATGTTCCTTCTTAAGAAGTTCTCAAAAATCAAAAGATCATCTTCATTTCTTTATACGAATAAAATGACATATGCTTTGTAGATCAATCTTGAGAAAAATGTAGAATCTGTCTTAAGAAGGGAATACAAAACATTGCTAACTTTTTCGAATTCAAGAAAAATGATGAAGTTAAGAAGAATTGTTTCCTTAAGAATGTTTTGTGAATCCTCCCCTGATCTGTTCTGTCTCTAACAAAACCCATTTATATTTTAAACCATCCTAATGCCAATTTTAAACCTGTATAATTCTTTCCCAGCTTGGAATAATATCATACATCAATTGACAAACTTTCTCCATTTACTGAACAACCAGTAATGATCTTCTGTATGACGTCTGACTCTTTTGTGCAGTATGACAGATGAGAGATCAGATCATCAGACTGTGAACTGTTCTCCTGTGTGTAAGACGAGCCGATGCTTACCTGTTCGTTCTCCAGCACCGGCTGTCCACCTGCCTGACCGTGTACTCGTGATGCTCTGTTTACACTGTCCTGACTATATTAATCCACCCGCTGCCTATCTGACTGAACCCTGAATCACAAGATCCAATAACTCGTGATCCACAGCACTCTTGAGAAATGCAACGGTTCTGTACAAACGTTTCTGCTTATGAAATGTTGCCTAGAAGACAGAAATCTGACAAATGTCATTAGTTTCAGAAGAGATTTCACTGTGTCAAAATGAGCTCAGATTCGTCTCGTCTGCAATCAAAATTCTATATTATTGTTCTCAATATCAACTCAAACATTTCTCATCGCACACAAATCCACATTATTTTACTTCTACAATCTACATTCATTTAAACTAGGGATGCACCAATATTTACATTTTGGCTGATAACCGATGATTGTTTAACATTGGAAGCCGATATCCGATATATTGTCCGATATACCGTATCTAGATATGAATATTAAATTTCAGGAAAGTACACTGCTTATATATGAAAACATTGACTGCATAGTTCTCTTTAACCCCTGAACATCATGTGCCAAACCTACTTTACAGCAGTTCCTTCAATCTTTTCTGGTATAATGTTTATTCACCAATCAAATGATAGATGTTCTTCCAGAGCAAGTGTTCTTAACAGCCACGAGTCTAACAGATCTCAAGACAGAAAGCATTCAGATTCACACAATATGCTTTTGTTCCTATAATGTACACATTCATAAATACTGTCTCTACATCAACAATGTGTTGATAATATCAGTAAGTGAACCATCACGACTGAAAGAAAGACACAACTGTACTGGATTTGAACTGTGAGCAGCTGAACACGTTTAACCAGAGGAAATCATTTATCCGCTATAATATATCGGCCTCAATCGTATTATCGGCCGATACCGATAACATAAAAAAATGCAGCCAATCCCGATATTTTTTTCACCAGTGTTTCTCCAATTACACGCTCAGTTTTATTTTAGGAGAAACATCCGAGACCAAGTTGATACGTCAATAAAACACAATTGAGATCAAATCTCCAGAGCGACCTCAGACACAAAACATTTTCTTGTGAGCCTCAGTTTGTCACAGAAGTATCGGTCGTGAAGACAATAACAAGAAGCAACACTTCAGTGGTGTTAGAACATGAGGCCTGCGCAGGAATTTCACAGCGCCGCAGAACTTTCCCCAGCACATGCCACACAGAGAACACCCGAACCCGGAGCCGCCCCACGGGCCCCACGTCCACCTCTGTTACTCCTGAATAAACACACACACACACACACACAGGCCACTAACACACATGTAAAACATCAAAGCCAAGACCCCCAAACTCTCCTGAAACTCAAAAACACATGAAGGGGATTCAGAGCAGATGCCTTTCACCTTCAATGAGGAGACACTCGGTGTGCACGACTCACGTGAAACATGTGAAAAGAAAATCACACACATGTAATGCGCACGTGCAGCAGATTGTCATGCATGTACCTGCTTTCTGCTTTGGCATTGGATGATGGCGGCGGGTGCAGAACGGTCTGGTTTTCCTCCATCTCAACGACACATTTTGTGCTCAGTTCGATCTCTGCAACGACAAAAGTTGACAAAAGTTCACTACACGTTCCTGCTCGTGAGTTCAAACAAACTTACAGAGCCGTGACGTGTCTGTCGTATGAAAACATCGCGTTATAACAGCCCGACGCGTTATGCGCTCCAGTCAAAGTGACAGATTTCATCAGTAAATATTAGCGATGAAGTCAAGGCGAAAGTGTCTCTCACCTCTCCGGTTCATGGGTCGAACTCGAACCGCCACTTTGACTTTCGTATCGGACATTTTGACAGAGTTTTAAAGGCTCGAAGAGGAGGGATGAAAAGCCGCTAGCCGCTCCTCAGAGCTAGCCGAACATGAGAAGAGTCCCGCAGACGCGCGCGAGGTGTTTAAACACGGAGCAAACACCGAAAGAGTCCATAACCGAGCTGAAAAACACGCAAAGTTCATCCACGGGAGATCGCGAGGGGTTATTTTACACAGGCCTGGAGATAAAGGAGATCTGATCCAGAGTCAGTCAGACAGACAGCAGCATCCACACCGCCATCTTCACAGACTGACTGACCGACCCAACAACACACACACACACACAATCTGTGTGCATTTAATGTGCATGAGGAAACATTTCATCAACTAAATCCATAGGTGACAGAAATAATGAAAAATAATTCATATTTTATCCCCTAAACCTAAAGATCGTAGAAAACTTTTGAGATTTTCCACAAAACAACAGTTTTTGGCCCATGCGCAACTCATTTGGTCTCCACCGGTGTTTGGTATTTACTCCGATAAACTAATGAATTATAGTGACATTCAATAGTTTTATTATATTACTGTACAAGTCAATCGCTCCAAAAAGCATTTAATCACTTACAGTTCTTTCTATATCCCACAACAATTAGTGAAGTGATTCAAGGATGGACACGAAATACATCATATAAAACTACATAAAGTCATATTATTAAGTGACCAAAGTATACAAATGTGAGAATTATACATTAAAGCGCGGGTTTTAAAGTTAGACTTTGAATTTTAATGTCAATTTGCACACACAGTGGTTAGTTTAATTACATCAGAGGATGAAACGATTCACTCATGTCACGATTCTGTCGTCACGACGCGATTCTATTTCCAATCTTTCTTCAGAATAAGGCAAGTTAAAATGAAAAACTGCCCTTTTATTATTTCTCGTATTTAATGTAAAATAACTAAATTGCAGTTTAAAAAAAGGAATAATTCAAATGTTATATTTAACTTCTTTATGAAATATCAACATATTCACATTTACCAAGTTTACATGTGAAAACAGCGACCCCTGCTGTTCGGATAATGAACTACGATTATTTTAAAGTCTCTTGAATCGTCACATATTATAATCGATTTTAACTGGCTCTGGGTCGTTACATCCCTAATCAGAAGTAACTGTTATTCTGTTATTACAGTTACAGAAGTATAAGAAGTATAATCCCTTACTTCACTTTTTCAAGGAAAAATAATTAAATTACAGTAACTAATTACTTATTAACTAGTTTAGATGATTAGATTAGATTCAACTTTATTGTCATTACACATATACAAGTACAGTGTAACGAAATGTAGTTTAGGTCTAACCAGAAGTGCAGTTAGCAAGTGCAGGATATACAGTTAGAATAAATACAGAATACAATTAGAGTTAGATCCGTTCACAGGCCTGCAGTTGAGTGTAAAGGGGCGTAGAAAAGGGAGAAAGGGGGTCAGTACGCAGCCCTGTGGTACACCAGTGTTGAGGGTGGTCGTGGTGGAGCAGATGTGGCCTAACCTAACAAGCTGAGGCCTGTTCGTCAGGAAGTCCATAATCCAGTTGCAGGTAGGGTTGTGGATGCCTAGGTTTCCAAGTTTGATGATTAGTTTGGAAGGGATGACCGTGTTGAAAGCAGAGCTGAAGTCTACAAACAACATGCGTGCGTAAGTGTCCTTATTGTCCAGATGTGGGAGCACAGAGTGCAGTGCCATGGACACTGCATCATCCGTGCTCCTATTGTTGCGATAGGCAAATTGGTATGGGTCCAGTGTGGGTGGTAGGGAGACCAACACTGGTTCCCACAGTGAGTCCCCATGAGTTGGTGTGTATTCAGGTTTAGGTCCCCAAGCACATAGCGCTCTTCACAGTACACATCATTTCAATGCTGCTTTAGAGAAAACACATGTTAAAACATTTACATTGAGCATATTCATTTATCAGACGCTCCTCCGAAGGAGAAAACATTAAACATATTGACCTGTAGAATCAGAATCCCTCTCTGGTATTTATAACTCCTGTGTGGATTAAACATTCAGATCATTTCACAACGTCAATGCGTGCACATCCAGTAACAACACACACACACACACACACAGTCATTTACATTTTTGTTTTTTAAATGTAATGTCTTTTCTACCACACACTCCTAAAAACAATGGTGCCATATAAGAACCATTTTTTAGATAAAGACCTTTAGCATTGGAAGAACCTTTGTTTTACAAAATATTCTTTGTATTTGAGAAAAGGTTTTAAGAACATGAATAGAAAGAAATAGTTATTATATATGTGACTGAACGGTTCTTTGGGTTCTTCTATGGCACAGAACCTTTATGAAGAGCGGCCCTATGCAGACAAAACGCATTTATGTTTTAGGGACTTTTATTTATTGCAATCAGTTTGTGTAGAACTGGTGCATTCTAGGAACAGGTGCATTCTGAAAATGAAATCACAATTATTGAATAATACTGAAGTTCTTTCATCTATATGTATAAACTTATGTCATTTTATCATGCATTACTTCAATATAGAATGTCAAAAGAAAGTGTAGCGATGGCCTAAAGAAAATCATGATATACTTTTCAATTTAAAGCACAATGTGATAAATAGAGAAAGAATCCTAGTTTATCAGTTGTAATCTTGGGTACGTTGCAAAAGTCAGCTCATGTTCTCTCGCTGTACACGTCTTCAGAATATTCGCTGTATAGCTTCACTGTGTGATCTCCTCCGTCCAGAACAATCAAAACATCATTCACGTCAGGTGTTTCACAACAAATAAAACCACACCGCCATTGAAGTCCAACACGAGCTGGTTTAGGGTTCCCAACTTGGTGTCCGTCACCAAAACCCGTCAACCCCAGGGCTCCCTTATAAAAGAGATTTGATTATCTTAATGGGACATCTCCTGGTAAAATAAAGGATAAATAAATAAAAAAACATCAACACCCCATGGCAGTTTGAAAGAGTCTCGCATGATCACCACAGGACAGCCTGGCAAATCCAACACTTTAACAGTCCCTTCTCCCGAGTCTATTACCACCACGTGTCCGTTTGATGCCACTGCCACTTCAAGCAGGGGACAGACGTCCGCAGGGTCGTGTCCATAACGCCCAAACTAGTCCCTCGAGGAGTCAACACGCACACTGTTTGCACCACGATGATCTCCATGTACAGCTCAATCGCAGATATCCCACAAGGGTTGATCATCGTCCCTCAAACGTTGAATGGAGACACAGTGGACTGGGGCGAGCGCAGGACCTCTCAGAGATCAGCGAGTGCTCGACCTTCAGAGGTTCTGCCTACTTCACAGGGTTCTCTACAGACCGGACGCTCCGGCGTCTGACGGATGGGATAGAGAGCAGACACACAGCATGTGGCCACAGAGAAGATTACTGGCCCAAGCTCTGGAAGCACATGTTACAGTCCAGCAGTTTGACACAGGTCAGAGTCTTCAGCTCTCAGGCGGGTTCTTTTGACATGATGCCTCTGGCAGTTAAACACCGGCCTAAGGACAGATGGACGGAATGAGGGAGGGATTTACGACAGTATCTAACAGACAGACATCACATCATGTGACTGCAAATACAAACAGAAGGTCTGTACCGCCCTCAGCTGGCGAAAAGAGAAAATCAGCTTTTTATTTAAGGAAATATCACATCAAAAAGTGATAGTCCATCTAAAATAAAATGCATTTATTCCTCCTCGTGTGTTCCCCACGGTTTCATCAGTGGAACACAACACAAGAGATTATTATAAGAAATGGAAAAGCACTTTTATACAAAAGGAACTTGCACTGAGTGACACATGTTTTTAATCAGAATGTGTTTCAAAACCGTTGCAGTTCTAACCAATTCTTTATCAAATGAGCCACAGGAAACCGCAGCTCTTCCGCATGTAAGTCTAATCGGTTTTATTTATACAGCTCTTTTAACTCATTTCTTTCTTGCAAAGAAGCTTTACATACATGATAATTCAAAAATAGTAATAGACTTATAAAATAAATTAGTATATGATATTAAAACATCAAGTATAATTGCAAGATTTTCTCGATGCAGTGCTTAAATATGCTGGATTGTTAGAAACTATAAATTGTTCAACTGATGATATAACTGATATTATCACTCCTGGAAACTTAAAAGTACAATATACCACAACAATTTGTAATTGTAATAATACCATAACATGCAAATAGTGAGTTGAAGTTAAATGCAGAAGTTAAAGTTATGGTGTATATCTTTAGAACAGAGCGGTGTCTTGTGTTTTGGATTATTTTAGCTCATACTAAACACACACACACACACACTAAACACCAAGAGAGAAGTGATAAACCTCCACTGCATATATCTGGCAAACTGAATGAAACGCATAATAATAGCTGAAACTCGTCTGCGCTTTCTGTTGTAGTTTCTGTTCGGTTCGAACGCGCTGTAATATATGCAAACACAAAACTTTAGCCAAACAAGGTACATGAGATACAGATGATATTTAATCTGAAGTCAATTACATCTCAATGAATTATGAGTTACAATTATTTGCAAACAAAAAGGAAGTTACTGCAGAAATGTACAGTTCAGTCATGTTGTGACAAAAACAATAGCAAACATTTTAACTTTACAGAAAACACTCATTTTACTTTGCAGTTTTTATGAAAAGTAATGCAGGAAGAAAAGGCATTTCAAATTTCACATTGGCTCACACACACACATGCACACAAACCTGCAGAAACACGCACATTTAAAGACATGCGCGTGCATTCAAAGATGCACACACACGCCCATCCTAAGACATGCACACATGCATGCACGCTCACTCGCGCATGCACGCATACACACACACGCGCGCGCACGCACAGATGTAATTGGCAGGTTTACGTTAGTTCAGAACCGTCTGCACTGAGATGAGATAAAGGACCAGAAGCAAAACCACAAATCTTCAGAGCACACAAAATAACAGCAACACAACTGAAAACAGTTCATAAACACACATGCAGGCGCACGATTCATATAAGAAAAGAAGATGATCATCCAAAAATGCTTGAATACTGCAGTAAGAGTGTGCAATCCAGATCAAAACACATCAGCTAAAACACATACAGAGCTTCCTCGAACATGCAGAAACAAGGACAGCAGAGGAAGAAAACCACTGGAGGAGAAAGCGTGAACTCACTCGTGGAAATAAACATTAAAACATCAGGCGCTTCACAAATATCACTGGAGCAATGATGAAACCCTAAAACGTGCTGAAAACTACACGTGGTTCTGTCACATCTGGGTCACCTTCATCCTCTCTCATCCACAGCAGCTTAACCTGATCTACTGAACTACTTTCAGCTCAACGTCAGTCTGGATGAAATACTTCTGTCTGTCACTAGAAGACCTGTTCAAGTCAACACGATCACGGAGAACTCATGAGTTTCACTGGACATGAAAGACACTCAAGTAAACTTTCACTTTTACTGTAGTGAACGCCACTAAACTGTAATTTTTCATATGTATTATAGTAGAGTCAAAAGAGCTGAACTTTACTAGTTTATTATACTACAGTATTTGATCATGTTGATCAATGAATTTTGATATTTCCAAACCATTTCAAACAGACGCGCAGGTCTTTCCACACAGATTTACTGAAGTAGACCAAAGCAACCATACCATTTACTAGATTATAACAGTTTTACTATAGTTTACTATATAGTACTGACTGTTTAGTAAATACTGTACCATACTAGAGGATTTACCATAGTATACTATAGTAAGTTTAAATAATTGTACTATAGTACTCTAAAGTATTTAGAAGTATTGACTAGAGTGAATTGATGAACTGTAGTTAATACTGTTGTATAATTTTTACTGTAGTATTTAGGAATTTTTGCCGTTTACTATAGTAAAAACGACTATTTTTCCTGTTGGTGACAAATCTAGAGCGGGACGTTACTTCACCAGTTGGGTCAAGCTTGTGTAAAAGAAGGCAAGGAAGATTTAAATAATTGAAATCATTCCCAAAAGGAGCAGGAACGTAAACAATGTAAATGTTTAATTCGTGTTGACTTTAAACAGTGTGATCCTATAGTATAATCCAATCATGGAAAGGTTTTGAAATCAGTGACATTATTTGAAATCAGGTGGATATAATACACAGTAGAAGAAGTGAAGAGTTAGTGTGAGGAGTAAACACAGATGAAACAGCACAGATCAGACGGTGTTATTCAGTCTCCATCTCAACGCTGGACATTCAGTATTTACGTCTCTGTCAGCTGTAATGAAACAGACGCCACCGCTTACAATGTCTGAAATGTTCGGCCCGAACCTGAGACGATCTCACACTCAGTCATGTGACTTTACCTTCATTTACAAGAGTGATACTAATGTGCAAAAGTTCTCCGTCTGTTCAGTAAACGCCGGCGATCTCATTTCTCCACACCGTTGATGCTTTTGTTCTTTCCAGAATCCTTCACTTTCCTTCTAGTTAAGGACGTTGTGCTTTCCATCTCAATCTCCCCTAAAACACAGCGAACATCTTTTATAACCGAGTGGTATGACAGGCTGACATTGTGATCCTTTTACCGTCTTTATCTCAAGTACTCGTAATCAAAACCTTTCTAATCCAAACACATCATCATACTGATCTATTTAGTTTCAGCGTCGTGTTGTATTTTGTCAGAGAATGTGAATGTTGTTTTACCTTTGCTTTCAGATACACCCTCAGCTCCTTCAGAGTAAAAACTGTCCTCACACTCCGAAAAAGTCTAAAAAAACAACGACATTGCATGAATGAATTCAAATATACTGCTGAACGAAGGAACAAATATTACATTCAATGCATATTAGGGATGTTCATTTCGGATCATTTTCTTAACCGACGCTCGTTAACCGTTAACTGACATTTTTATATAAATCGGACGTTGAAAAAAATACAGTTGCCGATTGTCTGTGACCCAGTAAAAACTCATTTTTATGGGTTTATTATGAAAGTGCAAACAGTAGCGTACAAAACGGATCAACAACGATCACAAGAAAACCTTGATAACAACGAACAAACATAATATTATTCACAATATAAATGAAGAATATCATTTCAAAATTTCGAAAATAAATAAACTCGAAATAAACCTAAACTGAAAAAATCACATAAATGAAATAGTTAACAAATTAACATTTTAAAATACTTATAAAAAAGGAGCATATCCACATGCTGCGGGGATAATCTGGACCGCAGCCTGTGAACTGTTATGCCCGCGCTTGCGCAGCCGCATCATCAGACACGCTTGTTCATCTTCTGTAGTGGCCATTGCCAAAGATGCACATTTCTGTCGAAATGCTCCCACACAGTTCTTTCTTTCGCTCGCTTCATTTCGCGTTCTCAACGAAATGTCTGTTGGCACGTTATATTATTTATAAACCGGTGTTCATGGGGTCTGTACTGTAGGTGTTTATCGTTTTCACTCTCTATTAGATGAGCAATATTCGTGTGTTGCTCTCTGTCTTTAGGTTTGTTTATTCTCTATGTTTACTCCTCACGCGTCTCCCAATAATGGATGTTAGCGCGTCACATTAAAGCGCTCACGCGGCGAGCATCATCGCGCATTTCAATGCAAGTTTCACCTTAGCTTGCCTGAAGTTAAATTTTATTAAAGCTATAAACAGCTTTTACAAAACAACCTGACTTCTGCAATACGTGTTGAGAATGAGCTTTTTTCTATGCTGGAGCAGATCCCTGCACGAGCACTGCGGGTGACAGAAGAATCGCCGGACTGGAGCGGATCACTAAACTACAGACTCAAAGAAGGTCAAAAGAATGTTTGATAGGTTCATTTGTTACGGGTGGATTCATTCATTCGTTTTTTTTTCAGAATAGAGCCCAATTTGCAGAGTGCCGAGTTAAACACGCCTACTTATTTACATTCCGCGGAATACACGGAATAGAAAAATCTCGGAACAGAATATTTTGCCCAGCCATAACTGATAATATTAATCGGTCAAAGGGTTTTACTATCGGTTAAACGATTCATATGAACATCCCTAATGCATATGAATGTCTTTAGTACTTTTAAAATGTTACACTGTTGCAAAACAACTTTACATTTATTAACATTTTTAAATGTTGAGCCATAAGAAAAAAATATATATATATATGAAGAGTTTGGTTCCATTTTTTATTATTTAGAAAAATCATGTTTTATTGTGTTAGTCAGCTGTATTTTTGTAGTTATAATGGCTTAAATAAAAGCAAACCAACTGCTGTTTGATTGATATTAATTTGAACGCACAATAAAAAAATTAGAAAAATTTCCCTCACCAATTTTAATATAAAAATATAAACATAAATAAATGGGACAATTATAAAATGGTTTTCGGCAAATTATGCACCCAATTTAATGTCATTTAAAACAAGCATTTACAATAATAAAACTGAAATAAATATTGTTAATAAACCTCAGCGTCACCCAAACGAACAAAGAGGAAAAACATTTAGCTAAATAAAAATGTCTTTATGAAGCTGACCAACATTAAATTACTCAAGTATTAAGTTGCATTAGCTATAGTCATTTGATAAACTGTATTACTAATGTAGTACGCTTCAATATTTACCATAGTAAATAGTAGTATTTTATAGTAATTACTACACTGTGAAAACACATATTACAGTATTCTGTAGTATTATATGATAAACTGTAGTGAATATTGTGGTATACTTAAATATGGTCAAATCTAAATATATAGAGAACGACAGCGGTTTGACATGAAATCAGGAAGAGTAAACGATTAAATTGAATATATTTTGTAAACATGTAACGTTTAATCTCACCTTCTCTCTGGGTCCGTAGTTCTCAGCATACCAGACCATACCGTACAAACACAGAAAAGTGATGAAGGCCTTTAAAACAAACATATACACATTTCATTCCAACATCAGCATCTTCTGAAACACTTTTGAAAAGAATAAAATCCTACAGTCTCAGATTCCCACAACAGTTTTATAAATGCTCATAACAATGAGATAAAGTCCTCAGAGATTGAAGAAATAACTGAGTAACTTACCAAACACAAGAGCCACAAAATCACATACAGAATCTGTGTCTTAGAAAACAAGTCCTGTCCAAATTTAACGCACGCTAAAGCTTCCAGGAAAGCAATCGCCCTGCGTGAAAGAAAGAAAGATTATTCTAGCAGATGACTCAAAGACGTGAAGTTAATGTATATTGTAATTCAGTCTTTTATTTATTGTGTTGCACATCCGACTGGCATCTCGTGACAATAAAAGACTACATCAATTTATGTGTACAGCACATTTCATACACGAACATAATAAAAAAGGCTTAAAATATATTGAGATCTGCGTCGGGCTGAAGCTAGCAAAAACACTTGAGCCGGGTGTACGATAGGGCCATATGACTAAAATCATTTAGTTGAGAGCAGTGAGTGGTATTGTTGTAAATATTGTCGCTAAATGAATGTGTAAATGAGTAAATGTAAAGAAACCATTATCACAGAATGTGCGTTTATGAGTGTGTGTTGTGTGGATGGAAACACTAAGAGTTATCAGACATAGAATAACAGCTGGTGTAACGCTCGATCTACATCGAGTTTAAAGTCTGTGATGGAGATGTTCAAGTGTAGATGACATCTAACCTAGATGCTCTGCAAGAGTTCAACACTAGACCCCTTTGAAGTGTGCAGAATGTAGGTCATTGTCTGATTTGTGAATAATAACAGAAATAATGCCGTGAAGCCGAGCGTAGTGGAACATAAAGGTTTGCGGTCGAACGTTCAACAGCGTCTACCCCACCTCAAACACGCACAGGACTACAATCTCATTAATATTACACCATCTACATTAGACACCTCAGACTCACCCAAACACCCAACACTGAGTCCCCACACGCTTGCACTGAGTGTCCGTCAGGTACGCATAATACTGCCTGAATCATGAGGGGAAAATAAATACAGTCAACATCCAAAACGACTCCCAGATAAAAAACAAAAAACAAATCCTGCGCTCAATTCTTCTCCTACTTGACTCACAGACGTGAAGTATGAGGAATGTGAAGGATATTTAATATGTACAGTAGATGAAAGAGTGAGGTGTGTTCTTACCGTACAGTGGGAGCCGTGATGATGCCAACGAACAGAATCCTGCACCAGCTGAGAGCATGGCATGCTGGGAACACAAAGATGTGCTTCAGGAAGAAAGTGTTTAACTCGGTCAGCTTTAACGGGGAGAGAGAGAGAGAGAGAGAGAGACCCGGTTACACAATAAAAACAAAGTAAATGTTGCAGTTGATTTTCTGCACGTGTGGCTAAAGGACATGAAGGGCAAGCTGAAGAAAATGATCTAAAAACACACAACAACTGCAGCTGTAAAACTATAAAAACATAGTGTTTTTAAATGAATCTCTAATGCATCAAGACACGTATTTATGTTTCTACATTTATTAAATGTAGTGAGCGACAACGTCACATTCTTTTCTTTTAATTCAATGTTGTTATTTTGCAAACTAGAGAAGTAAAGAACGTTTTATTATCATTTCAATCTTAACACCATTCAAGCATCTAAGGCTTTATTTAACTAGACGCAAGTCAAATGATCAAATATGTTTTGTGCATCTCAGAGATTCACATGCAGTAAAAACGACGTGAAACATTCTGTGCATTCATGCGGTCAAGCTCTGTTTGTGAAGAGAGAACATTCTTCTCCCCGAGTCCCCTCCTCCAAATCCTCCTCTTTTAAACACATTTCATTAGGATTTCAATGCATGAGCAGGCCAGTCTCTCTTAAACAATAGCAAATAAAGAGCGTCCTTTCATCGTCATGACAACCGGACGGAATAAAGGGCATCTAGAGAGACTACCCCGCAACCTCAACATTATTCTCTACGTGTGACAGATAAACAGAATCAACACGACACTATCTGTTTACTATGAGAGGTAAATACAGAAAATCATTTTTAATCCATCAAATGAGATTTGGACTTGTAGTCCAGAAAGAACATCCATAGATATTGGAGAGTTTGGAAAAGGTTTGCAAATCCATTTATGTGGGTTTACTCAAAATCAACCGCTGTACTTGTGAACTAGACTCGATTTGAAAATGTAGATTTTGCATAACAGAAACAAATAGATGCGAGATTTCCAGACTGTTGAACCTTAAAAAAAACTCTTATCATTTCTAGGGTCAATTTACATTCACTTCAAAAGGACATTTAGTCTTATGTTATGAAAGACAATGTGAAATAAAGTACCTCATACGGCAATATTTTTTTTATTTGTTTTAAACAAACCTGTTTTTTATATTTTCTTTCATAAAAGTATTTTACCTTGTCCACCAAACATACCTTGATTTAAGAACGTTTAGATATGTGTACTATAAAACAAGAGAAAAGGAACACCCCGAGAGTGATTCGAGAAAATATAGGCCGTGATCTCCTGTCATATGTGGATCAGTCTGCACTGCGCTATATGACGTCAGACATGATGTTCTGTTACACAATAATATATTTAAGAGCATCTAACCTGCCAGATGATCATGAAGAGATAAACTCCGGTCACTCTCTGGAATGATGACTTTGGATCAAACCAGCGCACATACGTCCAGCTGGCGGGTGTGAACTGAAGAGCGGCACGTTTGATTTTACCCGTGGTGCTGTGAATGTCTCTGTGCGGTGGAGAAACACAACTCCGTCAGACTCTACAAACATCACAAATAAAGTGCTCGTGTCGTGCGGTGAACTCACTTGATACTGGCCCAGTGATACGTGCGCATCTCCAGAAAACGACAGACGGTCATTCCCAGCCAGATCCCTCCACCGTTACACAACAAGATATCCAGAATCACCTGATCCCACCAGCACTCCGCGAAATTCGGCAGAAGATGCATGAAGAACAACTGTGGAGAGAAATGACTGCCATGTTATACACCAATAAATATAAACATCAAGAATCTCTTATTTGGGTTTTTTTATTTTATCCAAGTAATAATACGCAAAAGGTTTATTAAAACAATTTAAAAAAACATCAATGGGGTGAGAAAAATTATAATTTAACCTTTATTTTAAGCTAATACTTAAGTATTAGTTCATATTGATTCTTCTTTTAAAGGGACAGTACGCCAAAAAATTAAAACATCATTTACTCAATCGCTTGTGGTCTAAATCTGTATAAATGTATTTTTGTTGTGATGAAATCAGAGAAAGATATTTGGAAGAATGTTTGTAGCCAAGAAGACTTGAGAAGAAAAATGGGTATTAGTAAATCTTCATGGATGGTAGGGCTGTCAACTTTAGTCGTTTAGTCGACTAATCGGTCGATGCCGTCTTGGTCGACTGACATTCTCATTGGTCGACCAGTTGCCTATTTTTTTTAGCCTATGTTTCATCCCCAACTTTAAATACTTTAATTTCGGCTATTTTGTAACAGCGCCACAGTTTAGTGCACCACAGAGCTCCTCACTTTGCAGTTAAAAAAATCACTTAATTTTCAAAGAATTGTATTATTATTATAGTTTTATGTATTATTGATGTCTTTTCGTTGTTGTTTTATAAATGTTTGTGGAGGGGGCGTGGTTAAGCGGAGTCGGCAGCGAAAGGGTGAGGTAAGCGGTGTGTAAGTAGGTCAATTTCACATTGTAAACACCTGTGTCCCGTTTCAGTAATTGGTGGGGAGACGGTTAAAAACCTGCCAGACAGACGAGGAGGTGAGAGAGACCGGCTGGGAAGCCCGAGAGGAAACCGAAACCGAACCTGAAACCGAAACTGAAACTGAAACGGAAACTGAAACCTCTCCTGCGAGACGACGTCGAGCAGCGTGTTTAAAACGAGTCATTATTTTGAATTATTGTTTGTTAAGAGCGCAGTGGCGCCAACCAAGGAATTTATAAATAAATCGTGAGGTGCTTCCCAGCCTACGCCGACCCTGTCTCCTTTCTTCCTTCCCTTCCAACGAACTGTATTACAATGTTCTATGACGATTGTTTAATAAATGTTCAATCAAAATGCAAAACATCGCGTCTTTTTTTTTTTTTTTTAGTCGACTGATCGCTGCGCAGGACAGGACTTTGGTCGACTAAGCATTTCTTTGGTTGACTACAGCCCTAATGGATGGTTTAAAAATGTTTAGATATTTAAAGCATAAGGATAAACTGATGATGTCTGAACCTCCGTGAGCTCCCAGGTGATGCTGATGGTCCAGCACAGGCCGTAGCTGCGGATGAGAAGAGCCTTCATACCCCAACCCCAGAAATGACTGAAGGCGAAGATATCAAAGTGACTGAGGATTCGCTCCCACGTGATCACATGACAGTTCACAGCATACTCCTGTCAAACATCAAAACATCAGAATACATGACCAATAATATCTTAAAACAAGACATCAGTGGCACTTCCATATCAATATGTAAACTTCTAGTAAAACAAATGATACGATGTTTGGGTGCTTTAAAGCTACACAAGCAGGAACTAAATATAAAGAATCTCCGCCCACAGACCATGATGTCAGCTTCTCTCTTAGCGTAGCGGAGGTTTGGATCCAGCCAGTACATCACGGCTTTCACCTGATCCCAGTTTAGAAAGATGATGAAAACCAGGAAGAGGAAGTAGAGCACGCTCAACCCTGAGAAACAACACACACACACATCAACCTCATTAACCCCTCACACGCAAGCTCAAAACATGTCATCATCTTACGAGAAAAAAGAAAGAAAATGGAGGTGTATTTTGAAGTAAAGAGAGAGCACATGTTGATCACGTGATGCTCACCGAACACTATTCGCCATATCGCCGGATGAGGTCTGGTGAAGGGTCCTGAAATGAAATCAAACTGTTAACTATTATATCCTGCACAGAAGATCATGAGCGCCATCATGAGAAGATATCAGACTCTCACCGTTAGGAAACGCAAGAACACTGATGACCAGGAAGAACGAGATGACCAGGATCAGACCCACCCAAATATTACTGTCAGGATTTCCTTCATCTCTGAAACAGAAAGATTCAGTCACACAAACCAAACTCCAGCGACGGACGGCACTTCGGCTTCTTTAACCTTCATCCGTTCATCATTCAAATAAACAAAACTAAAAGAAATGTTTGTGTGTGTGTGTGTGCTGTGAACCTGTGTCTACAGAATACATGTGTTCATCTGATACATTGTCTAACTTGTTTTAAGCATTAAATCCTCTTGTTAGGAATGTGCTTCTTTCACCCCAAGCCATAAAATCTGATTCAGTTCCATGTGCAGATTTCACATCCCATGAGGGGGAAGGATCGAAGCACTTCTGCGATCATCTCAAAACAATCACGAGATTCACAATCCGTCCCGGTGTGTTTGTAAACCTGTCTGCGAGTCTCTCTTCAGCGGAACACAAACCAAGAGATATTGTGAGAAATGTGCTTCTGTGTTCATACAATGATAGTCAATGGAGTTCAGTGTTGTTTATCAACATTCTTCTTCTTTTGTGTTCTGCAGAAGAGAGAAACTCATACAGGCGAGGATGAATAAATGGTGACCGAATGTTCATGTTTGGCTGGACTGTCCCTTTCAAGTGTCCTATTATTCTATCATGTGTGCGTCACCTCTACAGCCCGGAAGAGCAAATGCTACGTGCTATTGCTAACCGAAAGGTGTGGGGCGTTGTCATTCTATCACTTATTTACGTGCACACTGAATGTCAACCATGTCTTGTCTGTACCTGTTAACTTAAAGACCGACACACAGCATCGCGGGGGTCTTTAAACCCCTCTGACCCTACACGACCCCCTCAGCAATGATGTTGAATCACAACAGTGTAAATCGCGTACAGTATATACAGTATGTGACGCGCTGTGTGTTACATTGTAACATCATCGCGTGCGGCACCGTTACATTGTAACATCGTTGCGTCACCACTCACCGCGTGAACGCGAAGTACATGAGACTGAGCACCGTGCACGTGAGGAGCGTGATGGTGTGCGGCTTGTAGAAGAAGTCGATGGTGATGTCCTCCACCTGCTGCTCGTTTATCATGCGAAAATGCATCCGATAGTTCACATCGTGCTTACTGAGAGTCTGAGATCCGTACGAGGACGCCATGCTCGACCCCCAAACACACGACCCCTGATGCTAGCGGCTCTTCTGCACCTACGCAACCCCATGCGTTGACGCGTTCAGCCTCGGAACTATGAGAGGATCGGTGCTCGGGCAAAGCGATGCCGTTGCGGGATAGAAAGATGGCAGACGCTTGGGGCGAAAACAGACATTTCTTCCGTTTCTATCGATGATGCGCTACGGAGAGCCGCGCGGGTCAAACGCGCAACGCGTAAAATGCAGCTTCTCGAAGGCACTACACATCGCCATATAAGGCTTATCGTTTATTTACAGGGGCACAACAATTTCCAGACAATTTTAATCACATCTCTTTGAGAGGAGTTGTAGTGGAAGGCCTGTAAAGTCACTTCCTCTGGTTTTCACACATAGACTTTATTCTGTGAACTGAGCTGAGCATCTCTAACCGCAGCCTCAACTACATTCTGCATTTTGACATTTTCACAGAAACATCATTTAGTTTGTTTTAGAGTCCTTTTGTCTTGTGGGGAATCTGTGGACAGCGGTCTGATAAGCTTGAGAATCACACTGATCCACACAATGATAGACAAACAAGACACACAAAACAATTATCACATTAAGTGTGTCCATTCTACTAAACTATACTATACTTCTGTCCTAAACTGTAAAAACAATACAAATATTTTGCACATTTTAAAAGTGGCTTTTAATGCTAAAAGAAGTGTGAACTAAGAAACGAGACAAACAAAGAAGCTGAAGGTTTTTTTCAGACATACGGTTATTAGGTTCTTTCATTGACAATGAACATTTCTACATATAGTGTAAAGTAGAAACTACTACTCATTATTATCATAGTCAAACTAGCATGTTATAATAAAATACGATTAATGAACTATTTCATTAAGACTTTAAACCCTCCAAAAATAAACCACAGATAGAAAGGATATGATGCGTGTGGCTCAGAAAAACACGTGAAATGTTTCGTATAGATTTTTATATTCATACTGCTCAATATCCAAATACAGAACATTTACAATTTTAAACAGCAAAGTTTCAGTAGATGATAGATGATAAAGCACCTTTAAATGAAGCACATGTTCTATAATGACACAAGCTTATTATGGGTACAGATACATGTACATATGGGCATTTACAACGCATTCAATCTATACATTCAATTCCCTTGAAATGTAATAAAGCAAAGAGTTCATTCTGATATATTCTGCAGAGAAACTTCTTAAGATTCACCAGCCAACATTCATCCGTTCATGCGTCCTGCTTGATAGTGATCAAGGGCTGAAATGAAATCGAGGTCAGAGTTTACAGTATATATGCTCAGATGTGTTTTCATACATCCCTTTTTATTTTCAAGCCAAACTTATTTACCAGAGTATTGAAATGAGGTCTGCACACGGCTTTACTGCCCCAGTAGAGCAAAACAAGAGCCAGAATAAACTCCACTCCACACAGTACGCACGTCACCACTATCAGCCCGATGAACACGTTATGCCCCTAAGGATGAACATATTCTCAAATAAAATACTGCCATTTCTGACTCGCAATAAACATCTGTATGTATGTGCATGTTTGCTTGATGGACACAATAAACAAAAAACTGTACCTCTTCGCTTGAATCATAAAAATATCTTCTGTACCCCTGTAAAAAAAAAAAAAAAAAGTATGCATGTACAATTGAGGCCTTACATAAGTTATGTACAGGTGAAGACGAGCTGTATTACCTCTAAAAATAACCCATAAAGAACAATAGCAATAATAGACCAGAAGAGACTCAGAATGTTGAATATAAACGCCAGCTTGACCTTTCAGAAAAACAACAACACAAAGCATTTCATTGAGCGTTCACTGTGGGGAAAACAAGCAGCTGTGAAGAGTATTTGTAATGTAAACACACACCACAGGCATTATGGGAGAACTTCCAGCGGCACACGTCAGAATTCCTCCCACAACAAACTAAAAGACAAAATATAGTTTTACAAACCAAATCCACCAGAAACACAAATTTCATCAGTGAATTTTCCTCTCTGAAAACAAACAAACACTCTGCAAATGATTTTTGTCATTGTGCGTGTGTATCGGGACATGATAAGATGTGTTCTCACCAGAGCGCTGGGTACAGTGACGATTAAATGCCCCAGACTATCTTCAAGTAGGAGGAGGACGCCAACACAAATAATAAACACACCGATGGTGAACTGTGCCACCTGCAACACAAATAAGACCTTACACACATCTCATAACACTTTCACAATCTGGGATTTGTTCACTCATAACGTTATTTTCATCTTTAGAAATGCAAAGCATGGATAAGCTGAAAGAAGTCATATTTCAACCTTTTACATCATTTGTTCTGATGATAATGTTATGGAGAAGTTAAAGTTGATATAGAAATATGCAAATGCAAAACATTTTCACTGGCGCTGTTGGATTTATGCACCCGCTGAATCTATAAGCGTTTGTAATGTTTTACCCCCAGTTCCTTCGGTCGTCCTCTGAGAAAAACTTTGTAAGCATCTTTGAAGACGCAGGTGAATTTCTCTGGCATCAGCTGACCCTCTCCAACATCTCGAAGGTTTCCCAGCGGGATGGTGATGACCATACAGTCATCCGGCTTAAATGTGTAGCGCATTTGTTCAAACTGTGTTTAAAAGAGATGAAATATCATTATATTATTGAATCACACGTAGTGCAGATCTGAAACACTCAATGTCAAAGGTGTGCTTCCGGATACCATAAATGAAATAAAATAAAAGTATATCAACAATTGTTTTGTGTTGTATTTTGACATGTATATTTGTGATAAACTCTGTTGGTGAGGTGTGTTAAATGTTTTGTTGCCTTCTTCTAAAAACATCATTTTAATCATGTCGAGACAAACCACACAACCCGACGCACTCATACAGCTTCAGTTACAGGTTGTAAACTAGATTCAGAAGATCATTTTTAACATGTAAAATCCTTAAATCCAAGATAAAAAAAAGTGTCAATCCAACTAACATTCTCAAATTTTAAAAGCACAGATCAAACACAAAAGATATTAAATGCAAGCGCAAGTCAAATATTATAAATTATGTTTATTTACACCCCATCGCGTTCTTTTTACATGTTAATATTGTGTTATTACCAAATTCTTCATGATTATTGTTGAAATATAACTTTAATAAAAGTTTTTATGAGAGTTTATGAGACAGCATTTAAAACTGTATTTAGTAGACTACTCAATCAAAAGAGAAAACTAAGTCAGATAAATATAAAGGTATCCTGTATATACTAAGACCTTTCTGCCAGTAAAAGTCAAGTATTCCTAAATTGCATTATTCTTAGGATAGAGAAGTAGCTAAAAACCTCTTTTTTTAAATAAAAGTATCAATATAGTGTACTTGAAGAAACTTCTTCTTCTGTTGTGATTATTAGTGTGGTGTTGGTGTTTATCAGGTCTTACCTGCTGGATGTGTTGTGTCTGTAGACATGAAGTGTGTTTCAGACTGGACCGGACTGTGTTTGATAGCAGAAGTTCCTGTGAGAAGCAGCGCAGCTCAAACTGCTGTCCTCATCAAACTATCTCAGGTTCCTATTTTTTGGCCAACCACATGAAAGTGTGGCTTGTTGTGTACCAGATAAACACCCGGCAGCTCATGAAGCTCAATCTTCACTTTTGTGAAATACGGAAGACAGACACTGCCGGTAAGTCATTTCTTTCTTTCTTTCTATCTATATATTAATATACTGAGAATGATAACATTTGAAAGGATTAATGAAATGTAAATGATAGTGATGCTTTAGAGAACGAGGAACTTTGAAAGCATTTCACACCAAGATGCACAAACCAAACGTCATTTTTTTCAACTCAATTTTTATCATTCTTGTTATCATTATTACAGTATTTCTTTAGTAACTAACCCAGACCTGGACCACATGTTTTGTGCTTATATAGGTTATAGTCACTAAACATGAATCAATATTAACAAACTCGTTTAACAAACAATAAACTAAAATAATCTGTAAATGAAATAAAACAAGAAAACTAAACCAATAAATAAATTCTTCCCTTTTATCGGGTTGAAAAAGGACTAGTTAATTAAAACAATAAAAGTCCAGTCAAGCAGAGCAGGACGGAGTCATGTTAGCCATTTATCTTGACTATAATTTCCTTCTAAAGCAATTCTTTCAAACCAAGAAGCCCATCTTTTTTTTTAAATAAGCCCTGCTGCAATCTAATTTTTCCATAATCTATATTTCTCTAAGTAAAGAAAACCGTTTACTAGTTTACAGTAATATCTTATTTTGCGGCTACAGTATTGACATTTGGAGTCAATATTTTCAATCTTTTGAATTCACTTCTCTAAATCGATCTCTCAGAATTCACAGGTCCTCTATATTTAGTTTCACCAAACGTTTCTATTGAAAACTGTCCATTTGAATGATTCCTTATCATTACGTATGATCACAATATAAAACAGTTCTGACTAATGGTCGGGTTAAACACTTTTTCTGTGGATTCATTTAAACCAGCTGCTGAGTTTGTCCATCCAACATGGGGTTAAAACCTTTTTTTCAGTCAGTCAGTTCATGCAAGCAGACACATTTTCTTATGAACTAAACCATGTTAACATAAAATAAATGATCTTTACACTCTTGAAAATAAAGCCTTTGTGATGTAGAAGAACCAAATTTCTTCCCCCAAGAAACCTTTTGGTCCAAAGATTTTAAAAGAAACGTTTCTTTCTTGTCTATGGTGTAAAGAATCATCTGTGCAACGAAACTTTTATGCCACAGAACGTTTCTGTTGATGATTCTTTCAGCTCAAGAGAGAACCTTGTAGAAACGTGACATTGACAGCTTTATGGTTTGTAGGTATTTTCAGAAAATCCTTGGGAATCCATCGCTTCAGATGGCCAGTGCACATATTGAGATGGATGTTCAGCATCAGGAGGATTCAGCGCACGGCAGACGTTCAGATCACGAGCCGTTGGTGAAGTATTATCGCGCCAGTGAACCTCTGCCTGCAGTCAAACCTCTTCTGCACAACTTTCTGAGGAAGGGACCGGCGAGCTGGGCCGTACGACACTTTCAACCATCACTCATTGAGTCGTGTCGTGTCGTGTGTGTGATTGTAAATGTTTGTGTGTCTTCAGGCTGTTCAGGCCTCCAGTGGAATCTTGAGCATTGGAATAGGAATCGTGTTTGCAGCGTCCTTTGACATCACATCTTTTCTCCTGACTTTATTCAGAGTTCCCATTGTTACTGGAATAATGGTGAGCTGCGTGTGATAATATTTTGGATAAAGTGCAGACATTTCAATTCTAAATGAATGCCTTTGTGATGCATTTTACAAATATACAAATATAAAAAACATTTAACAGATGCTCTCTAATGTTTATTTGCAGTTTATTGTAACAGGAATCTTGTCTAATGTTCTGTACCGCCACCCAGAACTTCTAGAAGTTAGTGAATATTATTCAAATTCAATATTTTTGATAAATACATGTATTTACCGAGTCAGTTGATTTGTTTCAGACGTGTTTCTTTGCCAATATTGGATGTTTGATTGTGTCTGCTGTTGGAATGATCCTGTTATCTATTGATCTTGGTAAAAACGTATCACATCATATTCAGTATAAGGTATTTTAAAATAACTTTGAATTATTCTGTATTTATGAACAATCATGCTTTATATTTATTCTTACAGTATTATTTATTTTATTCATACCTTGTATTGCCTAATGCATTAGTAAACATAAACAATCAATAACAATTCTGCAGCATTTGATAATCTTAGTTAATGCAAATTTAATACATTTCAAACCAAAATGTGTATCTGTTACTTGATGCACCATAAACTTAAATAAAATGGTTAACAAATGTGGTAAACATTTATTTCTCATTGTAAGGTTAATTTAGTGAAGGAAAAAGTGCTGTAACTGTTAAAGCTGATTGATTTATCCTAATTCCCTTTCCTTCTTATTTAAAAAAGACTATCCTCACTATTCTTAGCTTTGTATACTGTGCTAGGCTTTAATGGACTAGTTTGATGCACTTATGTATTTTGTTGCCTATGTTGTTATAATTGCTTCCAATGTTTCCTCATCTGTAAGTCGCTTTGAATAAAAGCCTCTGCTAAATGACTAAATGTAAATGTAAGTATATAATGCATGTGTTTGTGTGTATTTTACAGATGGAGGTCATGGTGTTGTGTGTGACGCTGATGGACATGATCATCGCCGCGGTTCTAATTTTCCTCATTCACAGAGAGAAACAGAATCAGAAACATTGAGCGTTGATCTTCAATCATTCCCATAATTTATTCAGCCGTTCCCGGAGATATCTGCATCATCTTCTCGGATTTCTAAATACACCCAACACTTGCTCATACAAGTTTTTCTGTCAGACCTTAATAGAATTAAAGAAGTAAAAAAGCAGAAGTAATGTGACAGTAGATGCTGGAACGACCATGACCGATTCCTCCTCTTAAGCTTTAAGCAGAAATTCTAGCAGAACATTTCTGCGTAATGACCGAAGAACTGAAGATGAGAACCATTTACCATTCAACCAAGATTCTTAGGAATCAATTCAATTGATCTTATTGATCAATAAATAGTTTTAGTTGTGACTGGTGTTTACAAAATGACAAATGTTGTGTTAAATAGTGCGTAAGACCCAATATTTTCTGTTTGCAGCTATATTTGTTTAATGTCAAAAGCATTGATCAGTAAGATTGATCAATTCCTTGTTTTTGTTGTGACTGGTGTTTACAAAATTTACATTTATGCATTTGGCAGATGTTTTTATCCAAAGTGACTTCCATTGCAATATACTATACATTTGTTTTTAAGTATGTGCAAACCCTGGGATCCAACCCATGACCTTGGCTTTGCTAATGCCCTGCCATTTTCTGCTTGCAGCTATATTTGTTTAATATCAAGTGCATTGATCAGTAATATTGATCAATAAATGATTGTTTTTGTTGTGACTGGTGTTTACAAAATGAGAAATTAAAATAAGAGAGTTGTTAAATAGTGCCTGAGACCCAATATGTTCTCCTTCCAGCTACATTTGTTTTATTAAATGTAGGTTTGTCCAATAGAATCATTTTTTCACTTTTGTAACGTTTTGCATTGCACTGAAATATTGTCATAAAAATGCTTTTATTTTATTATACATCTATTTACTTACAGTATTAATGTATTGTGGACGACTGATATAAATGTCAGAATTCACATGCAGTTTATTTCTTTCAATTGTCAATAAAAACAACATTTTCAACAAAATTTTAATCCTCGATGGATTTTATTAGTAGTGCCAGAACTCAAATCATTGAACTATTTGTACAAATCAGCATACTGTGTAAAAACAACATGAGGAATAAACTCACAACCAACGTCTCTGTACATGTACATGTCAAACAAACAAACATTATTTAAAACAATTTACATCCTTGACCACCGGCTTCCGTGAGACGCTCACGATTCATTTTCAACATTCATGTGAAAACACTGAAGTTCTTGTTTGTCACATGACTCATATAGTGCTCGAGAGCAACGCCCATCCACACACGCTTCTCATCTTCTGTGTCCAACAGCCCACAATAAATTCACAGCTGTGAATATGACAAGAAAACATAATTATCAGTAATGCATTTCAAGAACCAAAGAAATCTCACCCCATTTACTCCCAAAGTATTTATTTTCCCTACTATGGCAGTAAACGGAGCGTGAGATCCGACATTCCCAATTTCTATCTGTGTGTTCAGCAAAACAAAGACATTTATACGGGTTTGGAACAATCTATGGGTGAGTATATGATGACAGAATTTTCATATTGGGTTGAACTGTCCTTTTAAATGAAATATTACATTTTTGTAATGACTTCCAGACTTCCCAACGGCAGTGAATATGAACATATTTAGGACATTCGCATGTTATATTTTACTGATAATAACCTCACCATTTAAATATGTTAATATAAGAACGTATGAGATTATATTTACAAAATATTAAATTAAATTGCACTTTGTCTTGAATTAACTTCCAGCTGCATTATCTATTTAATATTAAATTCCATCCATCCATCCATCCATTTTCTTCCGCTTATCCGGGGCCGGGTCGCGGGGGCAGCAGTCTAAGCAGAGATGCCCAGACATCCCTCACCCTAGACACTTCCTCCAGCTCTTCCGGGGGGACACCGAGGCGTTCCCAGGCCAGCCGGGAGACATAGTCCCACCAGCGTGTCCTAGGTCTTCCCCGGGGTCTCCTCCCGGTCGGACGGGCCTGGAACACCTTCCGAGGAAGGCGTCCAGTAGGCATCCGTAACAGATGCCCAAGCCACCTCAGCTGACCCCTCTCGATGTGGAGGAGCAGCGGCTCTACTCCGAGCTCCTCGCGGGTGACCGAGCTTCTCACCCTATCTCTAAGGGATCGCCCAGCCACCCTGCGGAGGAAGCTCATTTCAGCCGCCTGTATCCGGGATCTTGTCCTTTCGGTCATGACCCAAAGCTCATGACCATAGGTGAGAGTAGGAACGTAGATTGACCGGTAAATTGAGAGCTTCGCCTTGCGGCTCAGCTCTTTCTTCACCACGACGGACCGGTACATCGACCGCATTACTGCAGAAGCTGCACCGATCCGTCTGTCAATCTCCCGTTCCCTCCTCCCCTCACTCGTGAACAAGACCCCGAGATACTTAAACTCCTCCACTTGAGGAAGGAACTCTCCACCAACCTGAAGTGGGCAAGCCACCCTTTTCCGACTGAGGACCATGGCCTCGGATTTGGAGGTACTGATTTTCATTCCAGCCGCTTCACACTCTGCTGTAAACCGTCCCAGTGCATGCTGAAGGTCCTGGTTTGAAGGGGCCAACACGACGACATCATCCGCAAATAGCAGAGACGAGATCGTGTGGTCCCCAAACCTGACACCCTCCGGCCCCCGGCTGCGCCTAGAAATTCTGTCCATAAAAATTACGAACAGAACCGGTGACAAAGGGCAGCCCTGCCGGAGTCCGACATGCACTGGGAACAGGTCCGACTTACTGCCGGCAATGCGAACCAAGCTCCTGCTTCGGTCGTACAGGGACCTGACAGCCCTTAGCAAAGGACCACAGACCCCATACTCCCGAAGCACCCTCCACAGGATGCCGCGAGGGACACAGTCGAATGCTTTCTCCAAATCCACAAAACACATGTGGATTGGTTGAGCAAACTCCCATGCACCTTCCAGCACCCTGTAGAGGGTGTAGAGCTGGTCCAGCGTTCCACGGCCTGGACGAAAACCACACTGTTCCTCCTGAATCCGAGGTTCTACTATCGGCCGTATTCTCCTCTCCAGTACCCTGGCATAGACTTTCCCGGGAAGGCTGAGAAGTGTGATCCCCCTGTAGTTGGAACACACCCTCCGGTCCCCCTTCTTAAAAAGAGGGACCACCACCCCGGTCTGCCATCCCAGAGGCACTGTCCCCGACCGCCACGCGATGCTGCAGAGGCGTGTCAGCCAAGACAGCCCCACAACATCCAGAGACTTGAGGTACTCAGGGCGAATCTCATCCACCCCCGGTGCCCTGCCACTGAGGAGTTTCTTGACTACCTCAGTGACTTCGGCTTGGGTGATGGACGAGTCCACCTCTGAGCCCTCAGCCTCTGCTTCCTCAATGGAGGACGTGACGGTGGGATTGAGGAGATCCTCGAAGTACTCCTTCCACCGACCGACGACATCCCCAGTTGAGGTCAACAGCCTCCCACCTCCACTGTAAACAGCGTTGGTAGGGCACTGTTTCCCTCTCCTGAGGCGCCGGACGGTTTGCCAGAATCTCTTCGAGGCCAGTCGATAGTCCTTCTCCATGGCCTCACCAAACTCCTCCCAGGCCCGAGTTTTTGCCTCCACAACCACCCGGGCAGCAGTCCGCTTGGCCTGCCGGTACCTGTCAGCTGCCTCAGGAGTCCCACAAGCCAACCAGGCCCGATAAGACTCCTTCTTCAGCTTGACGGTTTCCCTTACTTCCGGTGTCCACCACCGGGTTCGGGGATTCCCGCCTCGACAGGCACCGGAGACCTTACGGCCACAGCTCCGAGTGGCCGCTTCGACAATGGAGGCGGAGAACATGGTCCACTCGGACTCAATGTCTCCAGCCTCCCTCGGGATCTGGTTGAAGCTCTGCCGGAGGTGGGAGTTAAAGATCTCTCTGACAGGAGACTCGGCCAGGCGTTCCCAGCAGACCCTTACAGTACGTTTGGGTCTGCCGAGTCTGTCCAGCTTCCTCTCCTGCCATCGGATCCAACTCACCACCAGGTGGTGATCAGTTGACAGCTCCGCCCCTCTCTTAACCCGAGTGTCCAAAACATATGGTCGCAGGTCAGATGAAACGACCACAAAGTCGATCATCGACCTGCGGCCTAGGGTGTCCTGGTGCCACGTGCACTGATGGACACCCTTATGCTTGAACATGGTGTTCGTTATAGACAAACTGTGACTAGCACAGAAGTCCAATAACTGAACACCGCTCGGGTTCAGATCAGGGGGGCCGTTCCTCCCAATCACGCCCCTCCAGGTGTCACTGTCGTTGCCGACATGGGCGTTGAAGTCCCCCAGTAGGACGACGGAGTCCCCAGTCGGAGCACTTTCCAGCACCCCTCCCAGAGACTCCAAGAAGGTCGGGTACTCTGCACTGCCGTTCGGCCCGTAGGCACAAACAACAGTGAGCGACCTAACCCCGACCCGTAGGCGCAGGGAAACGACCCTCTCGTTCACCGGGGTAAACTCCAACACATGGCGGGAGAGCTGGGGGGCTATAAGCAGACCCACACCAGCCCGCCGCCTCTCACCATGGGCAACTCCAGAGTGATGAAGTGTCCATCCTCTCTCGAGGAGTGTGGTTCCAGAGCCCAAGCCATGCGTAGAGGTGATCCCGACTATCTCTAGTCGGAACCTCTCAACCTCCCGCACCATCTCAGGCTCCTTCCCCGCCAGCGAGGTGACATTCCACGTCCCTAGAGCTAGCTTCCGTGTCCAGGGATCGGGCTGTCGAGGCACTCTCCTCCGACTGCCGCCCGATCCACAATGCACCGACCCCCTATGGTCCCTCCCGCACGTGGTGAGCCCACGGGAAGGCGGCCCCACGTCGCTCCTTCGGGCTGAGCCCGGCCGGACCCCGTGGGGAAAGGCCCGGCCACCAGGCGCTCGCATACGAGCACCAACCCCGGGCCTGGCTCCAGGGTGGTGCCCCGGTTGCGCCATACCGGGCGACGTCACGGTCCTTGTTTTTTTAAACATCATATGGGGTTTTTGAACCCTTCCTTGAACCGCCACCTTAACGTGGTGGAGGGGTTTGAGTACCCGAGTGACCCTAGGAGCTATGTTGTCGGGGGCTATATGCCCCTGGTAGGGTCTCCCAAGGCAAACAGGTCCTAGGCGACGGGTCAGACTAAGAGTGGTTCAAAAACCCCATATGAATATTAAATTATATTATAAAATAAAAGTTTTTTTTGTCATTCTTTAATTAGAAGAATCTGTCTCCGTAGGATTGAGAGTTTTTTATTTATATTCTGTATAGAAAGCAGACTGAACACAGTGGATTGCAAACATGCATTGACATAATGCCTGACCATCACAGATGCAATGGTTCGTCACTTTAAAGGAATATTATGGGTCATGTCTGTGTTTGTGTCCACGCTGACAATTTCAACTCAGTTCACTGTCAGAAGGTCAATCCACATCATTTCACTTTACACTTCACAGTTCTGATAACAAACACGAATAACATTTTCATAAACACGTTGAGCTTCTATTTATAAATGGTATGAAGTGAATCAAAAATGATGTTTGACATCACGGTTGGGCATTGTTTCAAATTCATCGATTCCGACTGCAAATTCGATTCTGCTTATCGATTCCGATTCCTTACAATTCTTAGTTTCGCTTCCAAATCGGTGAAAAAGCAATAAAAGTCCAGCGAGATCAAAGAATTGTATGACCCTGTCAGATTTTCCAAAACTTAATATAATCTAAACCACGTTGACAAAATAATTTTACAATGCTAAATACCCTATCATATTGCACTACCAGTATTAAATAAATATGTAGAGTGATTTAACAACGGAAATACACTATCAGTAGCAGTATAACATTATTGCGAAAAACAATGACGTAACATTGATGTGCACATGGCTCCGGAGTTACGTCAGGTCAGGTGACTCAGGTCTTGACAGATAACGTGAAAATGATGTGACGTTCGGTCCGGAATCGTTAAGTGGAATCGAATTTTTCTTTTTTTAAAGGCTCCGATTTCTTTGGGATTTCGATTCCCAACCCTTCTCGACACAGACAGCGGTCGATATGAACCCATATATTTCTTCAAGTCATAACAAACACATGCAGCCCCGAGAACAAGCGTAAGATTGGCTGAGAAAAGCCCAGTGACAGACTCATGCGTTCACACCTCAGACGCGTTACTTACAGATCTAAACCCTTTGATTCAGACCAGAGTGGAGAAGCCTAACGCTGAGCGACACGTCCTGCTCTGCTAAACAAAGCCACACAGGAGAAAGAGAACGATAGTAAGATTAACCAGAGGATGAAACAGACACTTTCAGCTGGCTGTTGGCCGTCGTTATGAATGGTCGCTAGTGTGGCATAAATACTGAGCCTTCGGAGGCAGCATTTCAAGGTAGGAAGGCATCAAGGGACGTCCGAATCCAGTGTTTTCCTCCATCAGGTGGATTTTTTGAAGGCAGCATGGATGTATCCTTCGCTGCCTTCAATATCCCACGATTCTATGCGTGTGCTCATGCGCGGATTGGTCAAGCTGGTTCGAGTTCAAAAAATAAAATGGCTGCAAAAAAAGCGGCTGGATCACAGTTTTTGTGTAAAGACATCATCATTTTCTCGTTTTACAACTTTTAACAGCATTTCTAGCGAGAAATGAGGATGGTATTTTACACTTATTCTATTAGCGATCTCCAAAGTCAATGCTCCAGCAAGTCAGCTGTCTAAGCTTTCGGACGCAGCCTGAGTCTACCAGGGCCGGACTTGGACACAAATTCAAGCCGGGAAATCCCAGACTCAACCAGGCCACAAACCACAAATAGAAACCACCACCATCTATTTTTTAATCCTATTGTGATGTTTTGTAATAATCACACAACGCGCCGTCAATGGTTAATTAAACTGACATTGTTTACCAGCAAAAACTAATTTCTTTGCCTTGAGAAAGTTTCTAGAAAACTGATTTTAAAATATATCAAGTGGCCAAACCACAAAAGCCAGTTTAAATGATTTATACTACAAGTGAAGTCTTAAAGTGAACATTCATTCTATCTTAAGGTTTATAATAAAATAACAAATATACATTAAAATCTTAAATTGTATGTGTGAAGAGAAACAACTTCACTTCTTTATGACTGTTTTCCCTTTAAATGCTATTGATGTAATAAAATCCTCTCACATGGATTTATTTCGCTCTTGCACAAGATTGTACACGTGCACTTTGATTCCCTGGGCATTAGAATCCCTCGTCCAGTTCTAAATAAATCTGTGTGCGAGCGACGTACATTCACGCTACAATAACATGCTCTTTACATTTGTCTGTAAAAAGTGCAGTAGCTGGCTGGCAACAGGCCAAATGATTCGACAGGCCAACGGGAATCATCCAGGTTCCCTCGATGGACAGTCCGGGCCTGGAGTCTTCTGTACAGTAAGTGGTGGTTAGGGGATTGAAGGGTGGTTGCTAAGGTGTTGCTAAGGTTTTCTGAGAGGTTGCCAAGGTGCTGATATGATGACTTGGTTTACAGATATGATATTAAGAATCACCTTCAGTGCAAATCAACATGATTTTTCACACGTTATCAAATGTTGACACTTCCAGAGCTGTGAAATGATATCTGAATGTGTTTAATTGTAATGCGATAACCACAGTTAAGTTTAATGAGGAGCGTGAGAACTCACAGCTGTGATGAAGTTGCTGGTTTGAGACTGGAGTGCCGGCTCTTTGTGGTACAGGATGGATGTGGTGACTTTAGGTGGAGACGGCGAGGGCGTCGGAGAGGAGAGATAAGATCCTGCATCGCTGGCGTAAGTCTCCATGGCGACGGAGGGGTGATGCTGGACCGAGCTGGATGAGTCTGCGTTCTCCGAGACTAGAAACGGAGAATCAGATGTTCAGATTTCACCCCAACATGTTTAACGAACAAAATCAGAAAGTGCTTCAGCGCAAATAAAAACAAAACCCGTCTGCTCTCTTTTCTAAAAAGAGGAGAATGTTGGGAATTGAGTCTCAAGTCATTCACTCTCACTATGTGGAAATAATCTTTTCTCTGCAGATGTCAGTCAAGTCGTACAGACGTGTGTTTGGTATTTTCAGTTAATAGGTGAAGGGTATTCTCTCTCTTCATTGTTTAGGTTTTTGGTCGGCACACACACAATTGGCCCCTCTGGTCTGTGTGCAGAGTTTCCATAGCCTCTATTATACCAAACAGACAGCAGTGAGAGAGGCCCACTTCCTGTTTGACACTTCCTGTCTCAACTGCTGCCGTTCACATAGATGTTCTGCTCACACACGCACACACACGCACACGCACACACACACACAGTGCAGTCAGACTCACTCATAGACGTGTGTGCGGTCGAGTCATGCTCCTGCTCGTCCTCTTCGATGCAGTCATACGGCCAGTGAGAGAGAGACGGGTGTGAGGGGTACAGGTGTAGATTGAGAGATCCCAGCAGGGATGATGAAGACTGACTGCTGGATGAAGACGAGCTGCTGTTAGAGATGGTGGAGTGAGGTCTCTTGAACGGCGTGGATTGATCGAAGGACGATACGGCTACAGACGCCCTCATCCTCGACTCTAAAAACACACACCAGAGAAGACACGTCATTAACATTGATCATCCCCGAACCAATTCAATCCAGCCATTCGTTTGATCAGTTTGAGATATATCAGTCAATGCTATACATCTCTCTGTTGATTATTGGAAGAGACCTGATCATATAAAATCGAACATTTCACATTCATGTAAAGACAGTTAGCACATTTATGTACACACATCGTGTGAATCTTCAATCGCTTCAGATGTTCTCACACGGACACGAGTTGTTACTTTGACACGGATGAGTAAATGAAGATGCTGAAACACCAGATGAGATTCATACAGCAGATAAAAACCTTCTGAAAACACACCGCTATCTCACACCAAACTCTGTTCTAATTCATTATAAATGATTCTTAAAAGAACACGATTATGTACATTACTTTACCATACTTTTACTAAAACTAAAAAGTTTTTATTTCGTGATTTCGAACATTTAGCACTTTGAAACCAGTTTTCAAATGTCATGTAAATTAAGTTTTTACTTGAATATGTCTAAATCCCCCTGGAAAATGTCATTTTTTTCCTTAAATAGCCGATGTGTGGGTGGTCCCCCCCAAGCACACGCCATTGGCTGAGCTGATGTCTGTCTTTGTATGATTTTGGTGACACGGAAATGACGTCACGCTAGTTCCTTTCTACACAAACACGATGATGTATCGTGACATCTTACCTGACCCTTTCGTGATGTAGTCAACGGCCCGATCGCTGATGGCAGAGTCGCTGGGTTTAATGTCCATAAACGGCTTGCTTCCAATTCCCATAGAAACCATCTCCTGCATGCGCAACTCTGAAAAGAAAAACATAAGGACGTCAGACACGAGATGATGACATCATAGACCGAATGGCTCAGATGCGAGAAACGCTCACCTCGGTTGCGTAAGGCCTGTCTCCACAGGATTTTCCCGATCACGGTGGTCCACACGGCCTTCACGTCTCCAGAACAGGCCTGAAGGATGAAGGTGTCCTGAGATTTCCGTCGCCGGAACCAGATCTCAAACCTCAGTCCGTTGCTGCCCACATTCTCCGTCATTCCGATCTCAGCCGTCTAAAGACATACGTCACAATGACGGACAGGACGCGAACAGAATCAGAGTGTTTAACTGATCGCTTTGTGTTCTGTACCTTGAAGGACTGCTTGTAGATGTAGATGTCATATCCTCCTTCTATCTTTTTGGTCTTGCTGAAGAGGATGAGGTCCTCGAACAGGAAGACGTGGCGGAGGTATTTTTTCCGTCCGCACCAGACGATGAACTCATCTTGACACCTGAGCTGACCCTGTTCCTTCAGATTCACCTGAGAAAAATACAACATCAAATCTCACTAACTGACTTTCAATATGTCTTCCCACGATGCATTGCAACAAGCTAAAAAAAAGCTAATAAAGTCTCATCTGTGTCTCAGGTATTTCTCTAGGATTAAAATGAGCACAGCTGAGGTCTCAACATCAAATCTCTTGAGCTAGAAGAGATCTCAGACTCCACCTACATCACATCCACGGATGGCGTCCATGGCCAGCAGGTCGTTGCCGTGGCGCAGCTGGAATTTCACCATCTCTTCAGCCGTTCTGAGGTCAGCGAGCTCCTGCTCGTGTGATTGGTCACATTCTTTAATGAGATCTTTCAGCAGGAGAGCGTATTTACTCATCCTCTGAATGGGCTTCAGCAGGTAAGACGCCAGATCCATCTTATCACCCAACTCCACCTGTTTGTTCTGATGAAGACACATTCAAAGCAGGTGTGAACTTCACATTCTGTGTTCGTGCAAACATCTGGACAGGAAATGATGCGGCTCACCTTAAAGAAACTGTTCCCGTGACTGGTTAACAGGGCATCTGATCGAGGCTTGTTTTTGCTGTAAAGCGCGTACATCCCAAACTGTTCCTCCTGCCCGAGGATTAAAAACCAAGAAATGTCAGATGTTTTCATTGCACTTTTATTTGCGTGTAGATTTTCCTATAAGGGAATTATACTCATTTGTAAATGTGTGCATGACTTAAAGTTTATTTATCCATTTTGTATTTTTATTTAGTTATGCGTTATTGTTTATTTAGGAAGAACAAATTGTGGGTAAAAAGAAACAGCTTTGTTACTTTTTTTTAAATGAACAAAAAGCTTCACAAAATGTATAAATAATACAGAATGAAGATATAGACCCATTTGAAAGATGTCAATGCTGGTCAGGTTTTATTTTTGATTTCCTTTAATCTTACATATAAACTAAATCTTAAAGATTTCAGTTTAACATTTCAATTGAGATATAAATGTTCGGTCGGTTGTATTCTGTTCAAACATTTGTTCCTGAAACAGGAAGTTGCTGGACCGGCATTGTCTATACATTTAATAAGTATTCTTTAATTAAATTTAGTATTGTTTATTAATATAATTTCAGTGCATTAAACTTATTTCAGTTTATTGCAGAGGCAACATTTAGATTTTTTAAATTAGTTAAAATTTTTCAAATTAGTCAATTTTTTTCCATTCAATTTTTATGCCAATATTTTAATTGATTTGAACGAACAGAAACGCTTTCAATGTTTTAATTTGAGAAAACAAAAATAACCTTGTTAAACTGTAAGATTAAAATATCATTTTGTCATATATTGTGGTATATTTTGCTGGAAAATTGCACACATATTAATCCTAGATTGACAAAATATATATATTTTCATAACAAATGATAATGTTTGTCATGACAACGCATATATCTTCACACAAAGAAAGTGCTATTTTCTCTTCAGGTCCTCGAGTTACAAACAAAACGCTCCGTAAACATGAAAATAATATTATGAAGACCAACACATGGTAGAATCTGCTGTACGCCTGTAAATAAAAGATGATTTAACTCACGTGTCGCAGAAAGCATGCGCTGACAGACAGCGGCGAGTGAGCGCAGCTCTCCAGATCCTTCAGAAAATACTGACTGTGAAAGTCACACAACTTCTCCAGATTCCCGAAAACAATACCACGCTTCCCTCGCAGATCCTGCGGCAGATCCAAACGCTCCATCTCAGGGAAGTAATGTTCCATGATGTATCTGAGAGAGCGGACGTACTCTCTCTCTGTAGATATCATCTCATCCATGATGTGCTGGATTTTACTGAAAACCACAGACGGGAAGAATGAACAACATCCTCATCCTCATCATCCTCATCATCATCATCATCATCATGTCCATCACTCACCTGCTGTGTCGCTTGATGTCTCCATCGCTGTGTCGGCTGTGAGCTCTGGGAGGTGATGACAGACTGTGACTGCGGATCAGCGCTGGACTCTGGAGTTTTTGCTCCACACACACGTTGTTGGTCACCTCCAGACCTTTGATGTAGACGCCCGTGTATCCGTGATGACCTGAATCTGTGTGACCTTTATCCCGGGCCGTCATCTCGTAGCTCACGGTCTTCATGAGTTTCTTCAGCGGTTGCTTACGGTGACGTGTGGCCGGTGAATGAAGCGGCTCAGAGTGGCAGGAGGCCGATGAGTCGACGGTGCAGTCGCTGTCGGTGTCGTCAAACGGAGACGGCGAGAGTTTGCCGCTCTCCGAGAGGAACGGGAAGGGAATCTGGTTTTGGGAGAACGCTCCTGCAGAATGAGGCTTCCCTTCGTCAAAATCAAATGAGGAGTTCAATGAAGGAAGCTCACATCCGTTCGGAGTCTCCGTGGGTTTACTCAATGTCTCGGATGAACTGGACTCTTTCGAGTTAAGCGGGGCAGAAGAAACCTTGGCCAGTAGTTCCTCGAGTTGTGTTTTAGTTTGCTGACACTTCTGCCAGACCGTGTTCCACTGCTGAAGCTCTCGCGGGCTGTCGAGGTTTAACACCATCTGGTTGAGCGTACTGAAGTTGTCTAAAGAGAATTTTGTGGCTTCGCTGTGGTAATCCTGCAGAACCTGCAGAACCGTTGAGCTGAAAGTGAGCGTATCATCATCCAACCTCAGCTGACAGAAATAATCCTGACAATGAACCAGCCACTGGTTTGCCTGCGAGACGGACAAGATCATTGTAGTTTACTAAAACCATGAAAATGCTGCTGTTCACTGAATCAATATTTCAATAAATATTCAAAAAGGGGAAGGGAAATTAGACGTTTAAGATGAATCAGTAAAACGATTAACTGGAAATTAAAAAACTAAAAACTAGTTGAATTAATAATTATAATGAAGACAAAATAGAATAAATAATAATAAAAAAACTTATAATAATAAACTAGACTAAAATTGACTAAGACATTGAACCCAAATTGCAACATATCAATAAAAACAAATACAAAGAAATCAAGTGAAAAATAAAATGACAAATGCATAATTTCTTTACATGAAAACCCCAGAATACTTAAATTATGAATTACATTTTTAACCAGTTATAAAAAGAAAACGTTTAACCATTTAACAAATTGTATTAAACTTAAAAGCCATGTTTTACTTGCAAGTTTTTAACTTGATATTTAGTCGAGTATAAGACATTTTTTTAATTGACTTAATATGATATTTCCACGACCTGAACTCAGAATTGACAGGTTTTTTTTTCATTAGAAATTAATATAAGTAACAAAAGCACCGTAATTATACAATATAAACAAAGAAATATATAAAATGAAAGAAAGATGAATAACAATATACCAATTAAATAATAATTCGTAATATAAAAGAAGATTTTTTTTAAAGCATTAAATTACAAAATTTGGAAAAGCTTCAAGTTTTTTAGATTTTAAGTTTTTATTCTTTGTTTTTATATTTAATGTGGTTTTAAGATAAAAATCAAGATCAGTATGGCGGTTAGTAATATATGAGGGTTTTGAATGTGTTATTTTGGTTTTATGGATGTGAAATAACAAACATAAGTTTGTCAGACAAATAAGGGTTCTGTTGCCCTTAAGTAAGATATGACTTTGGTGTCAAGGTGTCATTTTTTGGTCATATCTTTTTTGTAGATATTTTGTGTTCAATATCCTCAACATATTCATTTATCACAAATTGTATGAACATATCCACTAATGGTAACATTCACAATATAATATCTATGAACAATTTTGAACATGGTTTCTTTTATTTTGTTAGATATAATGTATTTACAAGCCAATGTCCAGATACTAAACCATGTAATATGGCAAGGCTTATGCCACCCAAATGTGCATGGAGGATTAGAACCAATATTAAGGGAGTTTCTCATAAAGGTATTATTACAACGATTATCAAACAGAGAAAAAACATTTACAATAAGATGAGAATTTTGTAATGTTATATATTATAAATGTCTATCTCTAAGTGTTTGGTTCATGTTATTATGCCACAGGGAACGGCCTTAATTACTTTCTTGAAGTCTTTTTCATTTACAGATAATCCATATGTTGAAATAAACCTTTGATATGTGTATATTTCCCCATTCTTGTCAATAAGTTAGTCAACAATTACTATGTTATGTTGGATCCACTCCTCCGTGCACAATGATTTGTTATTACAAGTAATATAACCATTATTCCATATATAACACCTGCTGGGAGAAAAAAGGGACCAAAACAGTAATGCTTGTTTGTGTTATTTAGCTAAAGTAACCGGAAGTTCACCAGTAATTTTTACCAGTAATATTGAATATACCTCTTGGTATTTTTAAGAAATTTAAAATTTCCAGTCTGGAACGCTACTGACCATTGTGTGGCTACTGACCATATGTTCGGCTCTAATTTCCTGTTTCACTGGAAATGGTCAATGCATAAAAAAATGAAACATCTTAAAGCACTTTATTGGCTCTTTAGGATGTTAGGAATTTCCCAACATGAAACTGAAACACTAGCGTGTGTTGATGCGTATAATTATTTACCGATTCATAGAACTCATAGAGGTTGAGCAGGAGCTCCAGCTGGTTCTTGCGTGTTTGGCAGCGCTGCAGGATGGTGGTGATGTGTTCTCTCAACTCCGTCAGATGTGAGGAACCAGAGAAGGTTTTCGACTCCTTCATTAATGCCGCAGCTTTCTTCTGCTGTTCCTGTAAACATCACAATAACACATTAGTCAGATTTATGACCAATCATAGTCTTATAGAACATTATAGCTCTATAATTATGTTTCTAACCCACTGAAACTTACGCTTAGTTCAACAAATAAATTCATTAACATTGTAATGTTCAGAGAGAGAACTGGGACACTTACTGTGGCGTCTTGAATGAACTGGGAGAGATTCTGTCTCATGTCCTGAATGGAGCTCAAACTGAGATTGTAAGAGTCCAGAGGAGCCAAATGTTTCTCACTCGCCACACAAAACCATTTCTTAACCTGAGCAGAGATTACAAACATCCAGAGAAACATGAGCATACAACAATCTCTCATCGAATAAAACTCAGATGACAGATGAGTGAGAGAGAGAGACTGCAGTATTGGTCTGTGATGTGATGTCTCTGACCTCCTGATGTTGCTCGTGGGTGGAGTGTTCTTCCAGCAGTTTCTCCAGCTGCTGTAAGGTTCTGTTAGACAGAATCACCAGTTTATGAACCTCTTCATCCACCTGATTATACAGAGCACTGACCAGATCCACAGCGTCCCTGTAATCACATCACAACATCCTATTAAACCATGCTTCTCAACACCTGTAACATTCAGCAGGAACATTTTGAGCATTTGAACTTTACGCTAATACTGCACTGCATACATTCACAGTGGTTTCGCTATGCAACATGCATGCAGCAGATGCATGGCAGAAATGCAACCGTGTGTAGCAGCAGGCACACGCATCAGACATGAACCACAACAAGTGTGCAACAGACAGACATCAGAAGTACAGCAGAGATGCGGCAGGTATGCACCAAACACGCATGTAAGACATGTAACATGCATGCAACAGATGCAGCATAGACGTGCTACAGATACGCAGTGGGTTTGCAGTAGATCTGCAAAACGTGCAGTAATACCTGTAGTTCTCATTTTCACACATATCCTCTTTTCTGATGCGTGCCAGAAATGTTCCACCCTCCATTCTCAGACGGTTAAGTTTAGCATCTTCCAGAATATTCTTCATGAGATTCTTCTGCAGGCTGATGACCTCTGACACTTCCTACCGAACATAACACACTGAACTTCAATCATTCTGCATTCTCTCAAAAACTAATGGACATCAGCAGTCTTTTCAGTCTGAGAACATCACACATAGAGTGAGGATTACCGCAGATGACTCCAGACCGTTGATGTTGTTTAGCGTCTCAATAGAGCTCTGAAGGGAGGCGATCGCCACACTGCAGCTGAGAGCAAACGGATCGATTTTCTGCCAGTTAAGAAAACACATTGACTGTAGATCAAAGCATTTCTACACCCCAGTTGAGTCGGATCAGAATATTTCTCAGTTTACCTGTCTGACGTGGATGTAGTGGCTGTGGTCATAGGAGAAGGTGCCATCAAAATCTCTTGTGAGTTGGGAAGAATCAATGTGTTTCTGTAGAGCTTTCAGAGATGTCAGGACTTCATACTGTGGGGAACAGCCACAGTCAAAACATCATCATACAAGAGAGAGACACATTCAGTGTTATGACGTTACTACAGTGATGTGGGTATTCTGAGTGGTTGCTATGACGTTACTACAGTGATGTGGGTATTCTGGGTGGTTGCTATGACGTTACTACAGTGATGTGGGTATTCTGAGTGGTTGCTATGGTGTAACTACAGTGATGTGGGTATTCTGAGTGGTTGCTATGGTGTTACTACAGTGATGTGGGTATTCTGAGTGGTTGCTATGGTGTAACTACAGTGATGTGGGTATTCTGAGTGGTTGCTATGGTGTTACTACAGTGATGTGGGTATTCTGAGTGGTTGCTATGGTGTAACTACAGTGATGTGGGTATTCTGAGTGGTTGCTATGGTGTAACTACAGTGATGTGGGTATTCTGAGTGGTTGCTATGGTGTAACTACAGTGATGTGGGTATTCTGAGTGGTTGCTATGGTGTAACTACAGTGATGTGGGTATTCTGAGTGGTTGCTATGGTGTTACTACAGTGATGTGGGTATTCTGAGTGGTTGCTATGGCGTTACTACAGTGATGTGGATATTCTGAGTGGTTGCTATGGCGTTACTACAGTGATGTGGGTATTCTGAGTGGTTGCTATGGTGTAACTACAGTGATGTGGGTATTCTGAGTGGTTGCTATGGTGTAACTACAGTGATGTGGGTATTCTGAGTGGTTGCTATGGTGTTACTACAGTGATGTGGGTATTCTGAGTGGTTGCTATGGTGTTACTACAGTGATGTGGGTATTCTGAGTGGTTGCTATGGCGTTACTACAGTGATGTGGATATTCTGAGTGGTTGCTATGGCGTTACTACAGTGATGTGGGTATTCTGAGTGGTTGCTTTAGTGTTATTATGGTGTTGTAGGTAGATGTCCAGATGTTCCTAAGGGGTCTGATTTGTGTTTGTAAGCTGGTTCTTGGATATTCTGAGTGGTACCTATGATGTCTTTACTACCATACAGATAGACAGATACTCACTGGAACGGTCAAGTCTTTTTCAGCTTTGACTGCTGCATCTTTGTCCACCAGTAACAGAACAGAGGAAAGTGCATTTGGTAGAGAAGACTGCCGGAATAAAATCAAGGACACAGAATAAATCAGTCGGTCCCAAACACACGCATGATGACACAGATTTAGAGTAAGCCGAGGTCAGACAAGGCCGAGAGCTGCTGGGCCGGTTCGCCCCCGGGATTACTGTGTTATCTCACCTGAAACTGAGACAAGCCGGAGAACAGCACGGATGAGGCCGGCTGCCTTCGACAGTCCACGAGAACTGTCAAACCCAGATCACGTCTCTCCTGCCTGCACACAAGAGACACATTTAGAGTGAATTTCTTATTTTCAGAACACCTTCCACTGCAGAAGGACTCAGAGAGCGCACCAAGAGTGTAAAGACGGGTTTGATGGAGTAGAGATCAGCGAGGGAGTGAAATGTGAATGTTTTTCTGACCTCAGTCTGCTGTAGTAGTAACACAACAGATCGCAGATGTCGCTCGCTGTGAAACACGCATCAGATGCACAGCACACCTGCAGAACGCCTCTCCCGCTGCGGTCCTGATTACCTGCCGTGACATCAGGTTCTGTCATTATCAAGCATCCATTCTGACAACTATACAATTTATACAATGCACACGTTTGGGAAAATGAGGAGACCCTTCCAGCATGTCTACAAGTCATTCCAGTGTCTGCTGAAATCCATCACCTCAGGAATGACATCAACACACCCAACAGCAATGTGATAGACTGACATGAAAACTGTAAATATGAAACCAGGCTCATTTCTATTTAACTATTTACATAACTATTCCTAAATACATTATTAATGTGTGGTTAAAAATGAATATGAATGTGTTTTCTATTAAGTATTGTCTGACAACATTTCAGTTTTTTTACCAGTTTTTATGTTCTGTAAATACTGTACATGCAAACCGAAAACAAGATTGTTACTTATAACATGTGAGAAATGTTGTGAGCAGTTCACAAAAGCAATACAAGTATCTAGTTTCCTTAAAGAACACATACTTATAGCTCATAGTCAATTCAGAAAACCTGCATATAAATGTCGTCGTTGGGTGTTTTTTCCTGAACTTTTCACAGTGTTTATATATTTTGATGTCACTGGTCACTAGTTCTACAATTAAACATGACTTTGTTGTCTCCACTTTTTGTTGCACATTAGACCAAATGTAAAACGTTCTCTCATTTGAAAGTTTCTCACCAAATGAATGCACGTGTTAGTATAAAAATATTCAGATTTGAATATTCATTGAGCTTTTGTCATACGCACCGGGAAGCTGTATGACACCAGAGGTCAAGAGCTCCTGTTTGACCCGTGTCATGATAGAGGACACAGACACGCTGCTGACAGCAGGGGGCGCTGTGGAGGAGACCGGAGAGACTGAGACTTGATATTCATCTGCACTGTTTCTTCTGAGACTCGACCGAAGTCCATCTGCAGACAGACCTAAGACACAATAGAGATGAGTGAACTATAAAATAAATAAATAGAAACTTTATTTAATCTACTTTTTCTTCTTATAATGAACACCTTGAATCTACATGGCTGGAACAGATGTTTGGATGAAACTTGACTTCCATTGAAGTGATTTTAAAGATAAACACAAACATCATAGTGAAAATATGTCCATGGAAGAGTATTTACAACTATCAATACATTATAAACACACATTTAATGTCAGTCAGCACATGTTACTGTAAAACAAACACAGGTTTTATGATCCAAAGTATATCGTAGGGTGTGGATTGTTTAGAAGGTTGAAATATGGGTTTTGGGGCACAACGAAGTCATACAGTGAGTCAATGATGAGTCACAATCCAGACCAGGTGTTTGTGTCTCACACGCACACACAACATTACACTTCAGGTGACAGTTGCACACACACACACCTTCCACCATTTACAGCTTATAGAAACTCTATAAAAAATGCAGATTATTAATTATCTTAAACACCACATGGGTTAATAATGAAGCGTGCGCCACTGAAGCGTATATTCTGGGCTTTAACAAGAAAGAGACGCAAAAGTTACGGCTTGTGTGCACGCATGCAATGCCGATAGAGGGGTGCGCTTAGCTGAGCGCATCTCTGGGTCAGCTCTTCCCTCTCTGATGCAAAGCTGTCAAAATCATTAAAGGCTCCACACACCCTGCAAACTATAACACAGCATGGTGTATTGTGTTGATAGACACCAATGATAAATAAATGGAGAAGTAAACCTCGGGAGAAGCCAGACTCAGCCGAGAGGACCAGTTCTCCTCTGACGTGTCACAGCTGCACTCACTGACTTTGATTACAAGTTACTGAGTAAATGTTTATGAA
Organism: Barbatula barbatula; assembly: GCF_947034865.1. Taxonomy (NCBI): domain Eukaryota; kingdom Metazoa; phylum Chordata; class Actinopteri; order Cypriniformes; family Nemacheilidae; genus Barbatula; species Barbatula barbatula. The sequence continues at coordinate 832,359 of NC_136775.1, forward strand.
CTTTAGTGTCTTTTTTTAGGGTTGACAATCGATTCATCTCATGCAGAATAAAAGTCTGTGTTAACATAATATATGTATATATATATATATATATATATATATATTTCTGTAATGTGCATATTCATTTTGTATTTAGAAACACAAAACATACATGTATACATATTATGTAAGTAGGCCTAGGTATATTTGTATTATCTAATAATTTAAATGATATATAAATGTTTATACATTTTTGTATTCTATATTTTTCTTAAATTTGCACATGTGTATTTATGTGTTTTATACACACACAATTAACATGCACAGTACACACACAAATTCTATGTTAACAGAGTTTTTATTCTGGATGAGATTAATCGCTTGACAGCCCTAGTATATACTGTATTTATATGAATATATCTAAATTGTAATGTAATATTATAGATAAATCAAAAAATATTAAAACAAAAAAGACTGTGAGAGAAATAAAACAACTGTAATGCAGTGTTTTGTAAAGATGCTCACACTGCAAAAAAATCCAAAACAGCATGATGAAAACAACTCATGAACAATGTCCGTTTAAACTTTGTTTGGAAAAAAGTTAAAACACTGAAGAATATTCAGTTGACTCTGTATACCAGACCTGAGAGCTGTGGGGTATTATGGGAACTGGGTTCTAATCAAAGGGGACCGAATGAAACGACAAAGGCCAAGCAAAACCACATCAGTGTCATGTGATCCGTCCTCAAAGCCACGGCCGCTTGTTGTGTGAATAAAGTGCGAGGTGACCTCTCGCTCAGCTGGCCATTGAGATGAAGCTGATATTACATGGAGACGTTTTGCTCTTTAAGACTCTCCAGCATCACTGAGGACACAATGATTCTCATTATGACCATCTGGATGGGAGAGTCAGGAACAGGTACCGGTCACATTGATCCTCCCTCCGGTGGGTCATCAGATCCTCTGTGGCTTTAAGCCCAGACTCAATGACTCGCATTCTCATGTGTGGGAAAGAATACACAGACTCTTTCAGATGGGAATTTACCTGAAACACAACGGCCGTGTGTGTGTGTGTGACAGCGAGAGGTAAATGAGCTACAGAATTAACTTCCAACACAATTAAATCTGTATAAACCTAAATATATTCCTCATACACTCTTAAAAATAAAGGTGCTTAAAAGGTTGTTCACAGCGATGCCATAGAAGAACCACAAAGAACCATTCAGACCAAGGTTCTTTAAAGAAACACCTCTTTCTAACTTTTTTATAATCTGAAGAACTAGGATGTTAACATTTGGATGTCAAGGTTCTTTATGGAATCATTTAGACGAAAAAGGTTCTTTGGCATTGAAGAACCATTTGAAACACCTTTATTTTTAAGAGCGTAGACATCAATGAGATCAAATGGAGAATAAATGAAGGTCTCATGTGTGTCTCAGATGTTTCTCGTGAGGAAAAAGAGTCAGAAATGTATGTTTGAGAAGAGACGTCAACAATGTGTCAAACTGAGCTCAGATTTGTCTCGTCTGCAATTAAAAGTCAATATTATTGAATATCTCTATATGATCTCAAACATTTCTCATCACATTTACTCAAATCCAGATTATTTTACTTCTACAATCTACATTCCTTTACACTTTCAGACTCTGCAGGCCCTATCGTACACCCGGTGCAATGCGGCGTGAGGCACAGCGCAAGTGTTTTTGCTAGTTTCAGCTCGACGCAGATCTCATTTTCACCGTTCTGCGGCGCATTGTTTAAATAGCAAATGCATTTACGCTCATTTGTGCACCCATGGACGTGTGATCAGGCGCATTGTTGGCGTGTTGCTGAAAATAGACTGAGCCATAGACCAACTCAAACCTGGTCTAAAGTCAACATCTACAACCCGTTTAGACCATGCGCCCATGCGCACCGACCGCTTTCCCACTTTTAAACTAGCAAAAGTGGATTCGGACACGCCCTGAGCGCACCTGCGCCATGCGCTTTAAACCATGCGCTTATATCCTGAAAATAGGGCCCTTTATGTGTTTACACAATTAAACTCTCATTTGATTCTCATTTTATATCCGTTAAGAGAAACATCTGGAGCTAAGTTTATTTGAGCTTATCAACAACGGTTGTTGGTTTTCCGTGTGGCGTCTGCGCAGAACACAGTTATTTTCACACGTATCAGCTTCCACAGAATCTTAAGAATGACTTTGGAATTTCCTTCCGAAGAGACGGACACACACACTGGTGACCTGAAGACTAAAATACTCGCTCACTTAAACCTTCAATAGCAGGAAGAGTTCAAGAAAAACACCACAGAGTCCTGAGAACATTTTTCTAAATGTGTTCTGTGATGTTCGCTGCCTTTGGGCTACACATCCTAACTAACAGAGCAGAAAAATCCTAGATACCGACGCCTGACGCTCAAACATTCCAAAACACACACACACACAAGTCATACAATCTGCCCTAAGGAACTGAAAGCCGTCTCCAGAGATGAGTGTGTTGGCGGAGGTGGATTCTGCTGCGGGTGATCATTACAGACAACAGCACCGCCCTGAACAACAATAACAACCCTCAGGCTCAATGATTTGATCTGAGAGAATGTTACGTACATATGACTGAAAGACGTCAAACATGTGCCAGTTTCTTTCCTCAGCAGAACGCAAAAGAAGATATTTTCAACTCCATTGATGTCTATTGTATGAACCCAAAACATTTCTCAAAATATCTTCTGCTGTGTTCAAGTTGAATAAAATCATTACCTGAGTTATCTTTGTTCCTCTTCTCGATGCCCGGGATGGCCGCCTCCAAGTCCAGTTTGCCGAACCGGAAGGCGTAACCGTTAATGAGTTTTTTGGGCAGGATAGTACTGGAGCCGCCGGAGGAGGAGCGCACTCGATGACCTTTAACCTGTGGGGTTTTGTTTGTACGTTCCAGAGATTTGGAGCGTCTCTCTCCTGGACTGAGTTCAGTGTTCCTGACTCCGCTGTGTGTCTGGGGGACGAGAGGGCCTGTGCGAGATTCGTCACCTCCCAACCATCCCCGAGCGCAGATCCTCCGCTCCTTCTGAGCGGAGCCTCGCTGTGTCCTCGGTTCATCTTCTTCTAGAATAGACTCCGAGCTGGAGCCGAGGTTCATGGGGTTCTGCAGCGCCTCCATGTAAGATTTGCGGAACAGCCGGCGCGACTCGAAGGCCGCGGAGTCTCTGCGGTGGTGTTTCCGGAGGCCGGGGTTACTGAGGTCCGTGCTGAACGACAGCATTTTGTGAGCGCTTCTAACACATGCCGCGTCCATGCTGGGTGTTTGGGGAAGGGAGACGGGACTCAAGGTCGACTCCGAGCCAATGCCCACATCAGTAAGGCTGCGACTGAAGACGGGCGCAGACACAGTTGACTCCGCCCCCTGCGAGTGCAGGGAATCCCGCGAGCTGCGGCGACTGTCAAGGGTTCCGGTGGAGCCGTGCGTGCTGCAGGTGCTAAGCTGACCCAGCAGGGTTGCGCCGCGGGCCTGCATGATGGCGTCGGCCGTGCTGGTGACGAATAAAGGGTTGACCACGTTCTTCCAGGGCGTGCGGTAGACCACGCTGCCGGTATTGAGGAGGCAGTTCTGGAGAGGGTGCAGGTTGCGATCGCGGGTTACATTCTGCAGGAATTCAGGCGTGAACACGCTGCTGTACATGCTCTCGGCGACGGGGATCTCTGTGATGGCTTGCCCGCTGCCAGACAGGCATTTTATCACCAGTTTGGCAGACTTGCGGCCTAAAGGAACCACCTGCAGGTAGAAATCTCCCTGTCGCAGGCGAACTTTGTGCAGGGGTGCCAGCTGAAGAACAACTTTCTCATGTAAACAGAGCGGCCATCCCTCGTGATACAGCAATAGGCCTTTGAATCGAAGCTGTGGAGAGAGATAAAGAGAGAAAATCTTAACCTTAAAAACACCACATTCTTTACATCAAGAATGAGCGGGGATACAAAATCCAACATGTTATTGGCGGTCTGTGATCATTCATTATTAACGCAGTAAATCTTCAGAGCACAAGCTAAAAATATAAAGCGCCATTAAAGCTTTGAAAACAACTGAACTACTGCAATGCGGCTGAAAAATGTAGCGTATGTTTACCTTAGCGTGTTCACAGCACCAAGGAGAAAACTACCAAAAACAATAGTTTGCCAAACTACAGGTTACTTTTTTTTCAAAAAGGTACAATAGTTAAATAGTTACACATACAAAGTTACTAAATAAAAGCTATAACGTAAATGATGTCACTGGTTAATTGTATAATCAAATTGTTCTGTCAAGATGTTCAACAACTTTCTTGCAGTTACATTAAAAGATAATTTTATTAACATTGTACGTCATTGCTAATTGTCCTAAAACATTAAACGCTGTAAAAACGTATTTCTGTTATCTGGATCAGCTGGTAAGTAGAACGTTATATATTCAAACAAACCTATGAGGCTAACACATGTGCAAAAAAAACACGATAGAAGAAGTTGTTCCGAGATTTGACGTGAAACTCACACAGGCCTCGTGTTTTATGATGTGCAGGATTCTCTTGGCAGGTAAGAGGAAGTCGATGAAACAGCGCAGACCATCACTGCGATACTGTCTCTCCACCACACTGAAGAGCTGAAAGAGGACGCACGCTGCCGTGGAGCTGAACGGAGGGTACAGCGCTGATAAGATGCTCTGAATACAGTTATCCAACGACTCTGAATCCTGAAACACACATCACATGATGAGACACCTTCACATAAACAGAGAGGGTCAGATCCCACAGAACACTTTCATCATTCAACTTCTTCATTTTTATATTTTTAACTTAAATTTATTAATTTGGCAGATTATAAGTAGGAGAGCATATAAACATTTTGTCAACACGCTTAACAGGACCATTAGTTAACAAGGCCATGCTACTATAGGAGGATTCAAGGATTTGTACCCTTAAGTCGTCATTTAGTTTTAGAAGTCCATTTCCAAACCCAAATATTCAGCAATGAATCTGCTTCTATAATTTTGTCTTTCCTGCAAAGTCGTATTGTGAGCGTTCACCACACAAGACACAATAAACCAAACCTACACTGAGCCGAAAATAAACATTCTGTCATCACTTATTCAGTCTCATGCCATTCAAAACATGTGTGTCAATCTTTCATCAGTGGAACACTAAACAAGATATTTTGAGAAACGTGCCAGTGGTTTTGTGTCCGTAAAATGGAAGTCAATGGTTTGACATGACAAGAGGGAGAATAAATGGATGTTTTGAATCTATTTAAATGTTTGTATTTGACATCATCAACTGAATATTATTGAACGAGCTCTTCATGGCACAATGTTGTTTTTGGTTTGGTTGGTGAGACTGTTTGGGTTTGAGTCCGTGACCCATGACGGTCATAAGTTCAATTCCACTTCATCACACACACACAGCAGGACAGGACATTAGAAGGTCAGGGGTCGTGTCCTCCTGCACTGATGAAACAGGAAACACCTGTCAATGTAACGTCACTCACTGGACAATAACAGGCTGTTACTCACACACATCACTGTATGATATCAGGGAAGAACTGGACTTTCCTACAGGATGTGTACACGCACACACACACACACACACACACACACACACGCACACACACAGGTCAACAATATCAGCTGTAATGGTCACTCAATGTAAATAGTCTTGGAGTTGTTGAGTGGCGTTTCATTCCCTATCAATGTCTACAACCCCCTTAACAAAACTATAATAATTATATCCAATTCAAATGTTTTTCTATTTTTGTCATTTTGAATCGATTTAAAGCAGCAAATCCACTGTCACAGAAGAATTCACAACACAATATTACTGCAATATATTTAGGAAACAAATCATTTCTCTTTAATTTTGATTATTTAGCATTTTCTCCTTTATGGCCAATAAATCACACTCACAATATGAGAATATGAGAGTTTTTCTTTAAGGAAAATGTTAAACGGGTGTAAAACCAGTAGCTGCTGTGTTAAAGTTTCAACCAGATACAGACATTCAAACACTTACAATATTATCATATGTGTAATTATGTAGTGAGGTAGGCGGGACGAGAGCCGGGATTCAAAGACTCAATCACGGAGAGGACCAGGCCTGGACTTTATGTAGTGTTTTATTGTTTGTTTATTTCATTAAAAGTATTTTACGTTCGCCGGTTCCCACCTCCTTCCTTCCTTCCTTTTATTGAACTGTGTTACAGTAATATTAACACAACACAATATCAATAATCATAGTGTTTTATTGATGCCGGTATATAAAGGCAATGAAGACACGAGGGGGAAAAGCTATTGAAATAAGGAAAAATAAATAATTGAGACCAGGATAATTGCAAAACATACAGAATACACAATATTATTACATGGGCTTCAGAACCATAGTGTGAAACAAATCCTTTAATGCATGGCTAGCTGCGGATTATCGCACTTATACTGTGGTCATTTGCCAAGTTAAAACCGTTTAATATTGACTTTTGATCGCAGACGAGGCAAATCTGAGCTCAGTTAGACACATTGACATCTCTTCTGAAACTCTAATGACTGACACATTTGTCAGACTTTTGAGAAATTTGATCTCTATTTAATCTCAGTGATGTGAAGGAGAAATATTAGAGAGATCTCATCTGTTTTATGGGTATCAATGCTCACTGAAGCCGAAGGAAGCAGAAGAGTCATTCTGTGGGGGAAACGCTAACAATGGAAGGAAAGGCAACATGACTTCTAACACCGAGAGGACTTTTTTAAGCTATTGTGGCGCACAGAATGTCGCCTGGCACAGGACTGAATTATGAACTGGGTCAATAGGGACCGTTTTCTTACGGTGTCTTCAGACTTCAGGCCACATGGACACAGAACTCCAAATTAACATGGTGTACTTCCACAACTCACAGCATCTTTTGGAAAGAGCAGTACAAAGCAGTACTTCAAGTGTGAGAAGACTAAACTTAAGTCTGGAACTCAGAAACTTCAAGGCGAGTGGGAGATAAGTGTAGCTTTGAAGATGAAAGATAAATAAAAGCTGTGATGTATTTCTATAAGCTTAAAGAAAAGTTATTTCACCTGTGAAGAAGTTTGAAATAGCAGTCAGAGGAGCAGTGTGTGTGGTATCTGAGATGTTTACGGTCGACCGTTGAGGTCCTGGAAGAGATCTGAACCTGTAATTATATTCCAGGTGTCCCGTCGGAGACCTGTTCTTTATTTAACACAGACACACATCTGTTACAAACACGACACTGCAAAGACTGCGAAGGTTTCTACAAACCAGTAGAAAGTATTTTAACTTTGACTGACCGGAAACTTTGGTCATACACAATATAAAAAAAGAAAAAAGGACCTGAGAGATATCGCCATAAAGCAATATCATAGAGATTTGAGATGTTTCATTATTTTCACTAGTGATCATTGAAAACCTATGGCGACTTTATAACACGCTAAAACCACATCACAACTGCCAAGAAACCATCTAGAACACTTTAACAACCAACTAGCAACATCCAACCAATCACAACGCCCTACAAAATGCCAAAGCAACCAATTCAATCACTGTATGAACAAAACAACCAATGAGATCAGCCAATGAATACCAAATCAACCAATCACAACACCCTAAGGAAGAGGACGCTACAACCAATCAGATCACATCAGAGATGCTAGTAAGTTTTAATGTAGCGCATAGCAAAATGTAGTTTTGAACATTTGTTGGATGTTAACGGTCATAATATCCTTCTGGCTTTGTAAACCCAATTTACCAAAATTTCATCATAGTAGTCAACAGATAGTTAAACAAGTAAAACAAACAGGTGTCAACATGGACATCTTGATGGTGACATTTCCTCATCACTGAAAACCATGATGACAACAAGAAGATAAAACGCAATCCAGATTACACGGAAGAAGAGTAACAGGTCTTGCCAAAAGAATTGTGACCTGAAGCAAAAGCACCTGAGAAAACCTTAATTTAACCTCCATCCATTAAAGTCCCAGTGAAATATAAAATCACAATTCCATTTTTTTTCATGAAATATTGCAAAGTTTGTTATAAAAAACTTAATAATGTGGGTCATTCTCTTTTTAAAATTCATGCGCCCTCATAATCTTCAGTCAAAATCTTAAAATGCACTTTCCTCCTGTTATGACTATCCATCTAAAATGACATACGTTAGACAGCATGGGCGGGGCATCTGTTAACTCCTCCCCTTCAACTGTGAATCTGCTGCCAGTTCCATTTCAAAATGTAACGGCTGTCAAACAACCAATCAAATTGCAGGGAAATAAAAACACGCCACGCCCACATTTCTCATTCGAAATTCCGTTTCACTCATAAAAGCATCAGGATACGGAAGTAAACACAATCGCAACTTCCGGTTCACAGGGACTTAAAAAGTAAACCACTGTGTTTTTATAGTACAATTGTAGAACACAGATCTACAACGAATACCATGTTTTACATTGTTACTAAAACCAGGGTAGATGTTCGCAGGTAAAAATATACAGCAGAAAACCAGAGCGAGCACAAACACAAACTCTGTGTGAACTCCTAACAGACTAACAAGAAGATCACATGAGAGTAAACCTGAGTCACATCTCTCTCTTTCTCTCAGCGGTTCAGAGAGACAAAAGCCGAAGCATCAGTTGTCCGGTGAAGCATGAGACCCCATCAGGGGAGGGTAACAGGAGAAGAGCCGACTCCAGTCTCTCTGCTGATGGACCACAACCAAACAAAGAGTGACAGGTTAACTAAGCCCCGCCCCTCATATGCAGGTGTCGGTGCCGGCCGACAAACACACAATTACAGAGACAATGAGTCGACACAGGAGTGTGACATCATGACCTGAACCCCACTATTACACATCTGATGACATTCACAGATCTGTGAAGAATTATGTACCGTGTGAACGCAAGAGATTAGGAATCACAAAATGTGTTCCATTATTTAATGATTTCATATTTTGTGAAATGTAAAAAACTGAACCTCACTGACAGAATCGTTTCAAAAACATGAACGATTTTTAATCACATATTTGTTGTACAACTTGTTATAGAACATTAGAAGAAGAATTAAATGTTCACTGTAAAAAAAACGTAATTCTGTTATTTTTACAGATTTTATTCGTAAAATGTATATGTTTATGTATTTTTGAAATATGGTAAAAAACGTTAAATAAAGAAAAGACTGTAAATTGCCTAGAGATCCAGGGGGAAATTGTAATTTTTACAGAAAAAAAAAAATGTTATTTTAAATGTTGATTTTTGTGTATTTTTGTGAAATGTATTTTTCACAATTAGTTTTTAAAATATGGTCAAAAACTATAACATTACAGAAAAAGACAACAAATTTACAAGTACAACTGGGAAAACAATTTAATATATATCCTTATGTTCTATAATTTTACAAGAAAAAAGAATTACGGTATTTTTAATTATTTTCAGTTTACAGAAAGTCTCAGAATGTATTAGTAAATTAGTAAGAAAATCTGCCAATGACATGAATGTGAACGCATTCTACCTTTTTGAATATTTGTTTAGATCATGCGTTTCACCTCATTAAAGTAACATTAAAGCGTTTATGTTAATAACTCGTATGAGAATGAATCATCATCATTTAGGGAACGTGGCCGCCCCTCTGAACGCTTCACCTGATGTGACTGACAGCTGTCTGACGCATTCATATCTACACATGGAACGTCCATCACACAGCTGTTTCAAACAGGTTGTCTAGTCAGTCTCTGAGCAGTCACATCATTTACATTACATTTACATTTAGGCATTTAGCCTTATTTGACTTACAATGAATTCAGGGAGCAATAAGCAACACTTGTCGTTCTTTTCCTTTACTTTCATTCCTCGGAAATAAGTTTTGTTCGGGGTCTGTTTTCAGATTCATCACATCACAAGGACACAAGCAGAAGAGTTAAACACGCTCTCATTAAGAGATCGATGACAGACACTGCTCCCATAACTTCTGCTTTCATTTCAAAGAGCCAAAACTAAATCCAAACATGAGTCAAGAACAAGCACATCAGGTCGAACCAACCAAACCGACTGAAAAACTCTCCTGAAAGAATTTGTTTTATTTCACAAAACATTAAAAAACTGCTTTTATAGTGCCAACAAAAGTACCATGGCATCTATAAACAATAACCGTAAGAGCTTAGTGAGCTATTGGTTTTACCACAAATGCCATGCGATTACTGTAGTGAGACCAAAGTAAATAAAAATAAACTTCTAACTTCACTACATTTAATGACCTATAGATACTGAAGTAAATCCTTTGGTAAGAAAAAGACCCAGCATCTCCAGGAAAATACCACGGTAAACATAAATACCGTACCATGATGGTAAACATCGAAATATCAAAATACTAGAATCTGAAAACAAAACTTCTCTCCGAGGAAAGAAAGTAAAGGAAAAGAACTGGTTGTCATCCAAGAAAGAAAAAAGAAAAGACGTCTCTTCTTCAGATCTGTGGTGTGTCACCGCTCACCTTAATGCTCAGGTAATTCTCACAGCTCCGTGACTTTACTCTGGAGTGCATGGTGCTCAACATTCAGACAAACCATAAATAAACAAATAAATAAGTCAAGTTTATTTCAGTAATCCAGTGTATGTCCAGACACGACGGGTCATTCACGTCCAGACCCGCTGCGTCCATGAGAGTGTCTCTCTCTCTCTGCTCTAGTGTGCGCTCTGAGAGAGAGAGAGAGAGAGACAGACTCTATCCCGCCTCCCGTCGGCCTCTCCCAGCTGGATAATGCACACTGATGCAATTTCCTTTAGCAGTGGGAAAACACAACACAACCCCCAACACAACTGCCCTGCAGGGAACAGACCTTTACCACCCCCGGCCGCCGCTCTCTCTCTCTCTTTGTCCTGACTAAACAAACGGACTAGAGTTTCAGCTTATGTTGTCAAAGAAGGAGGGAAAAGAAAAGAAGACATCAGCACACCGCTGGAGCTTCAGCTCTCGGAGTCACAATAGCGTTCCTCTAAATCTCATCAAAGACAGAGGTAATGCCTCCGCCGGCGCAGACACACACTACACATCTGCACAAGAGATCCGTGTCAACACTCTTGAGTCTCAAACTCAGTGCCAGACTTCATTTGATAACATATTTGATTTACTCGAACACGTTTCTTTCTTCTGCAGAACACAACAGAAGATATTGTGAAGAACAAACGGCACTGAACTCCTTTGACGTCTATTGTGTGAACACAAGACATTTCTCAAAATATCTTCTTAGTGTTCCACTGAAGAAAGACTCACGTACAGGTTTACAAACACACAAGAGAGAATGAATGATGAGGGAATTTTTTCATTTTAGGAAAGTATTTTATGAAGTTTTAACAACTAAATGTCAACTTTGGATTATGTTTTTACCGCAGTTTTCTTACTTTGTCTTTATTATTATCTAAACATTCTAAAATCAAGATATATTCACTTAAAAAGCACAATGACATGAGACTTTGTTGAAAATATATCAGATTTATTTTGCTTAAAACAAGAAAACTTTTAGTGAAAGAAAGACATTTTCATTTATTTGTTTCATTTATAGCATGATTCTCATCATTACTAATTATTAAGTCTTTTTTTAAGGAAGATAATTGTGCTTCTCAAGATCTTCATCTTAGAATAAATGAAATATCTGCACTGGAAACAAGCGTTGGGAGAAATAAAAACAAACAAATGAGAAGAGTTCAGACATTTATATGAAGAACTCGATGAGAGTCGTTGTTGAAATGCTTTTCTCTATTTTCTCCTTCACTTGATCTTGTTTCTCTCCATGAGACACAACTGAGATGTTCGAGAGATCTCTGTGATCATGGTTTTTATTTCACAGGGTTTCCAGCTGACACAAACCCAACATCAGATCTGAAAACAGGCTTTCTGTGTTAATCTGGCATGATTTGCATGTTTCTCCCAGCATTCATCACACCTGCGTTGGACACATGACAACACGTGAACATGTCTGCACGCTGCTGTGGAATGTGTGAAGCTCAAAACATGTCGACGACGCTCAGATGACCTTCTAGACCTGAACTAAATCATGAGTAATGTGAACAGAAGAGCTTGTGTACGTGTGTAATAGTGTTAGTGTTTCTGTCTACACGAGACTGCAGTCACACACACATCTCAAATCACATCAACATTATTCAATACCCATCCAAACGAGCTCTATTTGTATATCAAACCCATGTTATCTTCAGTAAAACACCAAAGGAACAATTTTGAAAAAATTGTTTCCTCCTTTTTTTAACAGTTTTTGTTGTCAATCACCAGGGGCTGGTTTCACGAAACTGTTCTGAAGACGAAATTACTAATAAATTATTGGAAGTTCGTAAGAATGTTCGTAAGTGAGATTCTCAAACATTTCTTAAAAACAATTTCTTAAAGCCACAATATGTAAGTTTGGACCGCTAGATGGTGCACTTTCGAAAACACAGGTGAAGCAAAACAAAATGACGTTATGTAGGAGAGTGGAATTATGGGACATGTTGTTTTCACCATCCAGAGGCTTTTTGGAGATCGGCCATCATGTTCACAGACGAGGTATTGAATGAATTTTATTTGATGTCATCGTAATGAATTTGCTCGCAAGAAACGTTGAATGTAAAGCTACGTTAGCCCGCCAATGATATTGGACTCAATTGATTTGGTAGCGTAATGCTACACAGTTTTACGTGTTTAAAACAGTCGTCGTTTATAAAGTAAACTACGTTTGTGTTTCCTTCACTCGCCAAAGAGTAATCGTGATCCATAATAACAGAACAACAGATGCTGTGTAATCTCTTCTGCATTTGTGTGTTGCCGTAGTTTCTACAACCGGACACTGAGGGTCGTGCGGAGCAGCGGATATTAAGTCACTGATATGAGACAAACACAAGAGAGACAAGGGACGGGACATTAGTTTAAATAGGAATTTCTCTGCATTTGCACATTCTTGGGAACTTTTGAGACAATGTAAGTACACAACTGCATGAAATATATCACACTGTGCAAGTGATTTCTGGATATTTCATAACTAAATTCTTTCATATTGTGGCTTTAAGAACATGTTAATTTTGATCGTAAGGATAAAATGACAAGCTTTGTCAATGATTACACTCGCTTGCTCGTGTGGTAGCTGTGTATGATTATCTACACAATAAACTGTGTGTGTGTAACAAGCACCTCGCATTCTTATATATCCTGAGTTTATTAACATGTGATGTTTTGAACGGCATCGCGATCGCATGTTAGCTAAAATGTTAGCATGCGTGATATACTTATTAATACTTTTTTTGTCTTACTACGGCATAAAATTTAGAGTCCGGTTCGAGTCGCCTTGTCCCAGAATAAAGTAAAAAGCACTGCGTTTGTAAGAATGAAAGATAAAGTAATTGAGACCATGACCTAATCATTGTTATATTAATATAAATATTTCTTAATGGCATGTTAACGTCAAAATCTGGCTCAATACAATACACGTCACATGTGAAACAACAAATACATGTATTAAACATCTTACCTTTTGACATTTTAGACAATTTTAATTTATTTCGGGAATTTTGATCTTAAGAAGTTTTGTTTCGGGAATACATAACATTTCTAACTTTTTCTTAAATTAGAATTTAATAATGAAATATGGCAGTTAATCATTTTCTTCTTCTGGTCTTTTATAAAATCTGTGTGAAGATTCTCCTCTTGACAATAAATAATAAATGCATACACGTTTGGAATTAATGACCAAATAATGACAGTTTTTTATAAGGAAAGTTATTTTTAGAAATAAGATAAAACTCAACAGGACACATCAACAGGAAATAGTTCTGCTATCTGATGGAGATATTAAAGGGATTTTTTACAACCACTGGACCCGAATGTTTGTTTATAAATCACCACTAGAGGTCTTTCTCTCTCACTGCTGCTCGACCCGTGTGTCCTGATGACTGTAAAAACAGCCACATCTGAAAATCCTCTCATCATTTACTCGTCCTTTTCAGTTCCATGCTAAAAATACATGTTTACCTAGTGATCCATTATTTATGTAATCTGGGATGTCTTGTGAATTTTCATTTATCTCTTAAAGTACACTCAGACATCTTATTATATGTTTAATACCAGATTATCTGGAAATAACACTTAAATCATAGTGAGAAGTTTGGTTGGTTTGGTTCATGGAAAAGATGGATCTCATTTTTTGACACGCCTGTAGCAAAGCCAACAAAAATAAACCCTAAACAAACAAACAGCTCTCACACCGGGTCGATCTCAGGCAGGTGTTTGAACACTGTCGATGTGACAGAACGGCACAGAGTTTTGCACAAGGACCTTCCCGGGTGGCCAGTCCCAAAAAAGAGCCACAGCATCTAAAGGCCATATAAACAATAAGGAAACACACTAAAGCTGCTCTGTCTCACACACAAGAATACAAGATAGAAGAATAAAACTTTTAAAAACTACAGAAATGGCAGAAAGTAAAAGCAAAGATATTAATATTATCAAGATGCGCCGCTGCCGTTCCAATGACTGGCGAGTAATCCAACGCTCAATATGGCCGCTCTAGTGAAGGAAGTCCCGCCTTACAGGCAAACGAGCCAATCGTCAACCAGTAAACAATGAGGATTCTTACCGAAGCACAGTTATGATATAAGGGTTTAATATTGATAAGAAATATGCGCTTTCATTTTTTACTGCCTTCCCTCGGTTCAAGTAGATAGAACTGTGGACTTGTATGACGTAAATAGGTGCCAATAGGGGCTGCAAACATGTCCGCGGAGTGGCACGACCTCCGCAAACAGACTTTGGTTAAACCCAGCGGGAGGCCAGTGATGTCACTTCCTGTTTTTCAAAATGAGCTATATATCTCGATCTTCTTCCAACTTCTAGAAACCGTATTATCTGAGATGTGCAGCGTCAGATAAGACTCTCCCTGGCGACAGCAGTCGTCTGATAACATCACAAACACACATTAGTCTGATTATTGCACATTTTCCCAGAATCATAATTCAAGTGTGTGACGCCCCCCACGGCCTACAGAACATCCCCCCCTGAAGACCCTCAACCCGAATCCTGACTAGAGGACATTTTATTAAAAACCACTATATCAGTATCTGGATTAATCTCACGAGAGACTTGAAATGAAACGATGGTGTTTAGCGATGTGTGTGTGAGTGACAGCGCTGAAGCGGGTTGACGTACGGTCTGTAAGGGTCAGGTTAACATCAGTGTTTGTTGAGCGGGGGGAACCCCAGCTGTGCCCGTCCCGCACACATGCTCACCCAACTGTGGAATGTGACACCCTGTTCTCAGGTCAGTTTGCACGGCGGGCCACCCGCGCTTTACTGCCGCCTTCCCCTATCCACCCTGAAACTCTCAGCGGTCTCATCATATGCATATAATGGACGGATTAAACCTTCACAATCGTAAGAAACATCTTTAGACAACACAGCACATACAAATGAATTCTGTCTCAACACAGATGACATCTTAATGACTGAAACTGTATTTTTAGATTTGTTAAAAGTCTGCGATCAAACAAACCTCCTTTCTCATTAAATCTGAGCTTCACTAACCACACATACTGTACGTGTGCTTCGGTCTGCCAAAATCCACAAAAACATTTGACATCATATAATTAAACATTCAGTGGAAATACATCCTTGATTTCTTTAACATCGCCCGAGTAAGACTGTGTTGAAGATCGAACTCTTGTTTAGGAAGCTGACTTAAAATAATAAAACATTGTGTCAAAAAATGTATTTGTCATATTATAAATAAAAAGTTGAGCACTTTCTCTAAATCATTCACAGCATACACACATAAACCTTTGCTGCTTTGATGCTTTTAACTTCATATCTAGATACAGTATCCAAGTCTTCACAGATGAGGTGAGGGGGCATCTATTGTTTGTTTTTAAGGAATTATTCAGGAGAAACATTTGAGACAAAGTTAAATCTTAATCAGACTTCATTAAGCCTTCTGACACGCGTAAACAGCCCATGCCAGCGATATGAGGTGAATTCAAATCTGATACGACACGTTTCTGTTCACCACCAGCCCAAACAATGCATGACAGAAACAGCACATCTTTCTGCAATCTAACACACATCTTATCAGCACCTGAACATCGTATCTTAAGAGAGATTCACAACGCTTTAGAGAAATCTATCGAAAATATAAAGAAGCTGAAACACTGCCGGTACTCACAAAGCTGTGGATGTGTCAGTGTGTGTTTCCACAGTCTCGGAGCTGTGGTGTAGATGTGTGGCCTTCAGCAGACATCCAGAGAATAAAGACATCAGAGCTCCCACTCCCTCACACGGCCTTCAGACAACACACACACACAGTCAGTAGTCTGGGAGTCAGACGCTGGGTTCAGTTGTTTTTGGGAGGGCAGGACAGCAGCAGAAGTCTTATATCAGATGAACACACACTGTATGTGTATTGTGTATTTTGGGAAGGCAGATCTTAAGAATGAAAATAGAGAAGCTCAGAACACATGTTCAGATTCATAAACATGTGAACACACACACACACATGCACACACGCATACACAGACACACGCAGACAGACACACAAACACACACGCAAACAGACACACTCACACAGACACTCACTCAAATACCGACACACACGCACGCACGCACACAGTCACACACGCACACACACACACACACACACACAGTCACACATGCAGACAGACGCACACACACACACACACACACACACAGTCACACACGCAAACAGACACACTCACACAGACACTCACTCAAATACCGACACGCACGCACGCACACAGTCACACACGCACACACACACACACACAGTCACACATGCAGACAGACGCACACACACACAGTCACACACGCAGACAGACACACAAACACACACGCAAAACAGACACACACACACACTCACTCAAATACCGACACACACGCACGCACACACAGTCACACACGCACACACACACACACACACACACACACACACACACACACACACACACACAGTCACACACGCAGACACACACACATACACACATACACACACACACAGTCACACACACAGTCACACACCCAGACACACACACACACACACACAGTCACACATGCAGACAGACGCACACACACACAGTCACACATGCAGACACACGCACACACAGTCACACACACAGACAAATGCACACACACAGACACACGCATGAACAGACACACACAGTCACACACGCAGATAAACGCACACACAGTCACACACGCAGACAAATGCACACACACGCACAAACAGACACACACAGTCACACACGCAGATAAACGCACACACAGTCACACACACAGATGCACACACAGACACATGCAGACGCACGCACGCAGACAGACACACATCATTCATGCAAACAGAGACACAGACACACACGCAGATAGAAACACAGACACACACACGCAAACAGAGACACACAGACACACGCAGACAGACACACACACCGACACATGCAGTGACACACAGAGCACGTCCTTCTTTGGGAACGTCTTGACCTGCCAGTCAAACTGTGTTTAAATCACACACAGATAATGAGAGAGAGAGAGAGAGAGAGTTTATATTTAACTGAAGCACTGGGTGGACACACAAAAGCCTTCATCCATCTCAGCTCAAAACCATCCACTTCAAACACCACATCAATGCAAACTGAACATTTAAAAGACCAGAAAAATAAAACATTTTTAATGTCAAAACGTCCGTCTCAGTATTGTACAGCAGAGAAACTTTAAGTCCATCATTGACACCTGTTCTCCATCCACCCCTGCCGAGCGTGTGTGTGTGTGTGTGTGTGGGAACACAGAGACTTCAGTCTTCTCTATACTGTAGACACAGGTGCTCAGAGAGCATTACACAAACAATCACACACATGATCTCTGCTGAGGAGTAATGTGATATAAGACACTGAACAAATGGACAATAAAGACACACACACACACACACACACACACACGGACCTGTGTGTTAAAGTTAAAGGTCAGTAAAGACAAAATAACAATTAACACGTCTGAAGTGTGGAGCAGCCAAAAAGAATCTCAACAACAACAAATTTTTAGAAATGATATCAAACATATTATAAAAACAAACTAAACATCTCTAAATAAAAGTTATTCCAACTCTAGAAACTCAACATATAATATATACAAAAGTATATACTGAAGGCTCTATACATACAGTATAATACACACACAAGTATTCTAAGTATACTTGAATTGTAGTTGTGTTTACTAGATTGAGTTGTCTATTAAATACTTTTTCACATACATTTAGCACTTTTATATAGTAAACTGTGCGTGTTTTTCTAAACACAAAAATCACACAAGTTCACATCGCTGTGAACAACCTTTAAAGCACTTTTATGTGATAGTTCTGTCATCATTTACTCAAACCTGTATAAATGTCATCGTTCTGCTAAACACAAAAGAAGATATTTGGAAGAATGTCCAGATCTCTTCACTCATTGACACCCATAGTATTTATTTAATACAAATATATTGTATTTCTAGCAGAACAAACAAATGTTAACAGGTTTGGAACAACCTGTATGTTAAAATCTATTCCGTTTGTAATATTTTCTTAAATTTATGCATGTGTTTATAAACACATAATTACTATGCACAGTACATATATGTAAACACGAACTTTTATTCTGGATGCGATTAATCGCTTGACAGCCCTACTTCAAACTGTCCTTTCAGCAACTAAAAGGTCCTCAAAGAACTTGACTAGAACACTATCAGTATACCTACAAGTATATTGAATATAAAAATCTTTATGTATAGAAAGGTTTTTTGTAAGAGGTGTGTCTGACGCATCGCTCCATCACTCGTTCCGCCGTGTGAAACACTCTCATACCTGCAGTTTCTCTCTGCGAGCTCTGATGAGAGCAGATGTCGGCTCTTATTGTCTCGTGGATTACAGGAATCGGCCGGCGAACACCTGCAGGTGTGCATTCCACTAACCTTTAGACACAACTAAACCAGAAAGAGTGCTTCATATCAGTCAGATCTGTCTGCTCCGTACAGCCCCAGAGGAAAACATCTGAAGCCGTCATCAGTCATTACACTAAAACACCAGCACACACAAACAATCTGACATTATTTACTGGCCCTCATGATCCTTCACCACCTGATGCTGGTGTATTCATCCACGATGATTTCATACAGGCCGCATCTAATCTCAAGACAAAAATAACACCATGAGAGAAATCTCAGATGTTCACAGATCTGTTTCATAGTTGGAGAGCAAACGGAATCTCATCTGCGTCTCAGATATTTCTCTCGAGAAAAGATGTATCTGTCATTAGAGTTTGAGAAGAGATCAACAATGAGCTCAGATTTGTCACGTCTGCAGTTCTCAAAATCAACTCAAACATTTCTCATCACATTTACTGATGATACGAGATGATTTCACCTCTACAGTCTACATTCATTCACACCTACAGAGAGAGGAACATCTGAGACTGAGTTGATACGCTAATGAAACACTGAGATGAGATGTTTCTCTCTCTCTCTGCACGAGAAGTGTCTCAGCAGAAGCACACAATCTGTCCTCGCTGACCTCGGAGAAATGCAGGTTCACTCCATCTGTGTCATTTTCAAAGGCTACGATTACGAGTGAAGGAAGAGAAACTAATAGCAGGTCTGTATCACACACCTGGACGTCAAACTCTTTCATCTATAAGGAAAGGAATAAAATGAGAATTACGAAGGACAAACCTGACGACGGCTTTCAAACATTCTAGCTCGAGTGAGTCAGACATGAGAAAACGAGAAGAAAGAGAAGATCTTACTGTAGGCTACATGTTTATTTAAAAAACGAGTGAATATGAAGAGTTTGGTTCCAAAATGAGATAACTCGGTTTTCTAAAATCATGTTTTTTTGACTTTGCTTTCCATTTAATATCAATCAAACTGCATTTGGTTTGTTTTGATTTAAGCCTCAATAACTCAACAAATACAGCTGACTAACACAATAAAACACGATGACATCATTTGAAACATGATTTTCACATCTTGTGTCACGTTAAACAACATCAAGGTGGAATGTAGAGGTTTTAGAGGAGCACCAAATCCCATCATATCATCATTTGTGTCTTGTCCAATTTGACTTTCTTTCTTTTTCAGAACACAACAGAAGATAGTTTTGTAGAAAGTTTATAATCATACAACAGAGAGAGAGAGAGAGAGAGAGAGAGAGAGAGAGAGAGAGAGAGAGAGAGACAGAGAGAGAGAGACAGAGAGAGAGAGAGAGAGAGAGAGAGAGAGAGAGAGAGAGAGAGAGAGAGAGAGAGAGAGAGAGAGAGAGACAGAGAGAGAGAGAGAGACAGAGAGAGAGAGAGAGAGAGACAGAGAGAGAGAGACAGAGAGAGAGAGAGAGAGAGACAGAGAGAGAGAGACAGAGAGGAGAGAGAGAGAGAGAGACAGAGAGAGAGAGACAGAGAGAGAGAGAGAGAGACAGAGAGAGAGAGAGAGAGAGAGAGAGAGAGAGAGAGAGAGAGCACGTGGGCGAGGTACTTCCTGTTTTCATTGGAGTTAATTATACTCCTCTCTCTGAGGACAAACCATATCTCAACCCAAGACAACATCACGAGGAGAACCAACACACACACACACACGTTTATAACATTTATAACAACCCGAGCAAGTTGTTGTATCTTGGTTTAGTCGTTGCCGTCACAAAAGTTAAAAAATAACTAGATAAAAAAACACTTACTATGCAGCGTGATCATCAGGGATTTGCTATCGTGCCAATGTGAACGTGAATGTGTGTTCTATACATTTTTTTATTTCTCTCAGTCTCTACTGACTGAACTTGAACTATGAAAACAATTCTGTTCATTAAAATCATATAAAACACAGGCATTAATATGATCTGAAAAAGTTGGAAATGTGAACTGATTGAATCATTAGGGATGCACAATAAATTATCGGTATCGGCAATACGATTGAGGCCGATATATTATAGCGGATAAATGATTTCCTCTGGTTAAACGTGTTCAGCTGCTCACAGTTCAAATCCAGTACAGTTGTGTCTTTCTTTCAGTCGTGATGGTTCACTTACTGATATTATCAACACATTGTTGATGTAGAGACAGTATTTATGAATGTGTACATTATAGGAACAAAAGCATATTGTGTGAATCTGAATGCTTTCTGTCTTGAGATCTGTTAGACTCGTGGCTGTTAAGAACACTTGCTCTGGAAGAACATCTATCATTTGATTGGTGAATAAACATTATACCAGAAAAGATTGAAGGAACTGGTGTAAAGTAGGTTTGGCACATGATGTTCAGGGGTTAAAGAGAACTATGCAGTCAATGTTTTCATATATAAGCAGTGTTCTTTCCTTTTGTTTCACTCTTAGGAAATGTTATATTCATATCTAGATACTGTATATCGGCCAATATATATCAGATATCGGCTTCCAATGTTAAAGAAATTATCGGTTATCGGCCAAAATCCACATATCGGTGCATCACTAAGAATGATGTTAAAGTGGTTTGAAAGTCTTTTGTTTTCATTTCATTCAAATTCAAAAAACGTCCCAACATTTCTGGAATTTGGGTTGTAAAAACTAAAATAAGCTTATACAGCACAATAAAGAATGGCAAAATTTTCAACTAAAATTCACATGAAAATTTTACATATATATTAAATTAATTTAAAATATGAATAAAACAAAAACTATAATAACTCTGTTACTAATATAACAAATATATGTTCAAGCAGATTTGCATTAATTCAAATGGTGAAAAGTGCTCAAGAAATACATCTGAATTTGAAACTTAACATGCTTTAAACTAATAGTAATATTGACGTCTGTCTCAGCAAACAACACTAAACATGAGGTACACAATGTTAAGCGGTGTCGTTCAGTCGTTCTTACATCAACAATAATTTAGAACATCAATTATCTGCGTAATGACTACTTCCTGTTTACAGACTTTTCAAAGAGGCATATTTTACTCACTTCTGTAAACTACACAAGATCCCGTAAACATATCTATTTCTTTTACAATACTACGACGGGCGAGAGCGAGAATTTTAATGATGAAGAGTTTACCGCGCAGATAAAACTGCATCATAACCTACTACTGCCCAAAACACCACAATGTGGTTAGGACGGGACATAGAAATGCTCAGAGAATTCAGATGTTACGAGTACATTGAACCATCTGTTTATATTTGAATAAAGCCTTGTTGATAGTCTTAAAATAAATAATTTCAGGCTATGAACAAATTTTCTATTTAAATAATAGGAAAATAAACATGCGTTATGGAAAAGGACGCAGTTTTTGGGAGACGGGAAACTTTGTAGGATTTCTGTGAGATAAAAGGCACAATCCTGAAGCCATAATACTCAATGAATGGAGAAGAGATGCTTCTTTATAGAACATGAAATAGCGACTTTATGTTCATGTGTCCAATTATGAGGAATATGAAGCCTGAAAATGGCTCTTACCTGACTATGAAAAATCATGCACTAAAAATAAAACAAATGCTTTACAAATTTGAAGAGAGATCTTACGCGGGTATCTGAACCACCAAATGTTCATATCTGTGCTGTTACTATAGTATTTTTTCATGGTAAGGTTGACATTTTTACAGAATTCCCCTTTTATCACTTTGCGGTATGGTCATACAAACACACTGCTGGAGTTCCAGACGCAGCCCTCTGGTGGTCAAACATAACATTAAACACAAAACTTCATCTCATAACCGCCTACAGAAATAACAGCCTCAGCAAGCATTTCAAACACAAGAAAAATCTGAGGTTATCAAATGAAGAAAATGTTTTGGTAAACTGTATTTTATTCATTACATGGCCAGATCTGCTACCAAATGTCTTACTGCTAAAGCCATTCACTGAAGCTGAAAATCTGACAATGATCTCCTCTCAAAACAAAGTCTGACTAATCATATGAGGGAACTTACAGATGTTTTAGCGCAGCCGTGTGTCAAATGCATGTCAGTGCACGTCTCTACAGATGGAAAATCTCCGCATGACCACTGACAGAACCATATAATTTCATCTTTTACAATCTTTCATAATTGACTGAAGTGTAGTTTAAGTGAATTATTTTTATTTAAAATATTTCATCTTATTCATTCTCTCCCTTGCTTACTCCAACTTTAATCCTGCTATAGTAGCATGGCCTTGTAAACTATCGATACTGTTTAGCGTGTTGACAAAATGTTATACGCTCAGTTATATGCACAGAACAGATAAAACTCTGAACATAAATTGTCTAAATGTAAATTTTCGTAATAATTATTTAAGTAATAACGTTAAATACAAGAACAATGTAAAACAAAACATTAAAGGATATTTATTATTATATGCAGAGTTTTTCCTGCATTCAAAACTGTGATTTTAACTGCAACAAACGATTATTTTATTGTCGGCTAATCTTACGATTGTTTTTCAAGTTAGCCGACTAATCTAGCGATTATTTTCGGTTGGTCGACTAATCTGATGATTATTTTCGGATTAATCCAATAAAGAAAATACAGTTTTAATGTACATAAGTACTGTATTTAAGGTAAAAACATTTTAAAATGTGAAATACTAGAGCATGACTCAAAGTGTTAAACTCAGTTTAAACTTGCGCATAGGACCTACGCCGTAGCCTCTACTTCTGTGTCGACAGGCAATGGCCGCTAGGCATCAGTGTACATGCACGTGTTGTGTAACCAAGACAGGAAGCAGCTAGTTTGAGAAGCATTAGCAGCGATAGCGGCAAGTTAACAGTCACTTTTGTTGCAGCTTGAGATGTTAAACACAGAAGAACAAATCATTTACTCAGATATTTCAGTCAGAAATGCGTTTGAGTAAACATAACGCTATCGCTGAGTGTTTTGACCTGAGGGAGGGGTTTAAACTGACCAATCACAGCGTTGAGTTGACGTGTTGTTTAATTTTTGGAGGGGTGCGCGTCAGGCTAGGACACAGGGCACGCGGCTCTGCGTAGGCTATAGCGTAAATCCTACGCACGAGTATAAACTGAGCTTTATACTAGTCACAGCGAGTTCACTAGGGTTAATGAACATTATACATTGTGGTCAGAATGACTCGCAAACGAATGACTCATTTCAACCAATTAGTTTGAACACTTGTAACTAGCGCATATAAAAGATCAGTGAACCACAAGAGAACGCAGGATGTGAATGAGCATTTTTTTTATTCATTCATTTTCAAGTATTACACTTATAATTAACCACAATAAAAATATTTAAAAAAAAACTAATTTAGTAAAACTGGTGATTTCAGTTGACTATTGTGGGCTGAAAAGTTAGTTGAAATGATAAAAAGCTTATGGTTGATTTTAAGCTACTTTTATGTTGGTTGGATCAATTTTGATGTTTTAAGTAACTTAATAATTGTCATTTTCATCTCATTTTTAGAACTTTCATATGTTGTTTCTAAAGTGTTTGGTTAATCCATTTAAAGGGACGGTAGGCCTACACACGCAAATGTACAAGATATCCATCTCCACCTCATGTTGAGCCAAGGAAAGCCCTGATATCACATTATTATATTGACAGCGTTTAGAACGAAGAGAATCTGGCCCATCTGAATGAGTCTGGTTCAACCCAAAACTCTCTAGTAGCACCTCATGGAGATTTTTCTCTCGTCATTCTGTGATGACAGATACGAATATTATATATAAAACAATACAAAGCTATTCTGAAACAAGGACGTTGATAAAGCACTGCAAAAATGAAATTCAGTTTGAACTGTTTCGTTTTCAAGTCCTGCCACGAAATCAGTCAAGCATTTTCCCCCCGGACCCAACTCAAGAGGCTTGGAGCTTAATCAAGTGGAAATTGGGGAAAAGCGACGGGGGAAGAGGGGCAGTTCGGCCGGATAGAATGAGCCAATTGTTCGACTTTCTCTTTTGAGCTCTCTTTGATGTCAACACAACAAGCCCAAACAAAATACACAAATGCCACCAACCTGTTGCTCAGACGCTGAAAAAAACTGAACACACAAGAATGATGTCCACGAGATTTTCTGCAGAACGAAATCTTCAATAAAAGCAGTTTGTTGTACATCAGCGCTCATGCTTCAAACACACAAGCAGATGTATGTATTGTAAAATCTAAGCTTCTCTCTTCTTTCCTAATTCTCCCTTCAGCTTGTCAAAAGACTGCAGACAAACTCCCAGCGCCTCTATTGTGCTGCCGAGCTTTTCTCATGCATGTGTTTGAATGCAAGTCAGGCTGAAGATAATCACATTTTCCTAAGAAAGGCTTAGTCGTGCAAAGTAGAGCAAGTGTCTCTATACGGGCAAGAACACATGAACGGACCTTCAGCATAACATCTTCAGCAAAAGTGTACAAGTGTCAACCTGACACGCGCATGACCATAACCACAGATCAGTCGATATGCTTTCATTTAAGAAGTGATGCTGATATTACCTGTTTAATACAATTTAAATGCATACAAAACTTCAAAATGTTAAATACAAAGAAAGATGTATTGCACAAGTTTTGCAAACAAAGTTGCATCTATTAACAAAACCCTCCATTAGCTCATAAAATGTGCATGTGATTAAAAACAATTAGCATCACGGTTTGTCAAACACTCTGACTATGAGACAATAAAGTACGTCAAGTGCCACAACATTGTCTGGACTTTCCTACCTTGTTCTGTATGCCGTGCGAGTGTTGAGAAGCAGCGCGTCCGCGTCTCTGCTGCGCGCTTGTGCGCAAATGAAGGAATGCGTGTGACCGTGTGAAAGTGGCAATGCTTAACTTGCATTATTTTCCCACTTCCACCCCACTCCCAATGGAAATAGGCAGTTGTCAATGGCAGAGGAGGATCTCTCCAGCAGCACATTTGCATTTGGCAGACCCTCCTCTCTCCATTCACACATGGCATTGTGTGGCCCGGTCGGGGTCCTCATTTGGCCCCCGAATAAATCCTCGCTGCGCTGAAACACACCAGCCTTATAAACATTTCTACGACACTGTTTAGTATGTAGTCTTCAGAACTGCACCAAATACATCTGAATAAATACAGAAAAAGTGAAATTTAAAGAAACGGCATAAAATATTCTTTAGTCGAAAGCAACCATTGTCACAGTAGTTTTAGAGTTATCGTTTGGAATGTATGACACTTACTCATGGTTTTACTGCAGTGACCATAACTTAACTACAGTGTAACCACATATCTACCGTTGTCTCACTTTACTATATTTGGAGTAAACCTATGGAAATACACATGGTTACTACACTTTTACGATAAAAAAGGTTGAAATTAGATGAAGAGGGCTTGTATTTGGACATTAAACAAAACACCAAACATAAAATATACACTTGTTGTGGAAATGGCTTTTTGTCTGTCACCAAAGCAATAAAAGCATGTGTTTTGATTCTTGTTGTTCACAGCCCAGTATTCACTAAACATCTAGTGCCATCTAGTGGCTTCCCATGAATAAGACACACTCAATGAATATCATTACATAAGGGACGTTTAAGAAATAAAACAAAAAAAAACACGAAATCAAGCATCCAAATAAATGTGTCTAATTCTCTGTGACTTTTAAATGAATCGTTCTTGCCCGGTCCAATATGGCGGCACCGATGACCCACGACGATCGCAAAGCACAACACCAAAAGTTTGACACGTAGGCCTACAAAAGTAAACAAATGCGATCAAAATCACATGAACTTTGCATAAAACACATTGTGGATAGCAAGTGTTTGTCTCGGTTCCGAATAAACCTAAATTATAATATGTGTCGTATTTTCTTTGACCTTTTTGTTGAGTGTGTGGCTTTCCCTATGAGGCCGTGTCGACACCAAATCTGTCAAAGGAATTTGTCTCTATTAACGTTGATAAATCCATACTTTGCTATTTCAACTTGCACAGTTAAGTTGTTAGTCAGCATTGGCATTACATGTCTTCCTGATGTCAGAACAGATCTGAGATCAGACTCATTCACCAGGCCACGTCATCAGTCGAGGCCCGCAAGGTTTAAGCCAATCAGAAAAGTTCTCTAATTTTTTATTTATATATTTTATTATTTCGTTTAAAGACGGTTTAATCTTTAAAACAAAAAACCCTAGCCCCTTATATATACGTTATTTATTTATTTATTTATTTATTTATTATTTATTTTCCATTTAATTTTTGTGTGTATTTTATGTACCTGCAGCCGTTTTGTACGTTTTAATGGTAAGAACTGTTATTATTGCCATATTGTTTGTACATGAATATTTGTTCAATAAATAATAATACAAATAATAATAATAAAAATAATCTTTAAAACATAAGCAAACGTTACTGCGCATGCGCACTTTGGTGATCCTACTGAGCTTCCGGTACACGTTCACAAAGCGACTGTAGTTTATTTCTGATAACAATCAAAAGAAACCGAGAATAATCATTTTATTTCTAACATTTATTATTGAAATTTAACCGCTAGATGTCAATGTACCATACGGTTTCTATAAATGCGACCGAACTATAGCACCCATTCAAAAAATTATTATTATTAAGACACTAGCCAGACACAAACCGGAAGTTAACTAGGGGTCAGGCGCGCGCAGGTACAAAACGTTCTTTTAATAAACTTTTTGTTGAAAATTCTGTACTTAATTTATCATTTGTATGTGAACATGTCTTGTATTTCTTTCAATAAAACACCTTTTTGTTTGTTCTTCAATAAAAAATAGGCAGATCTCAAACGCACTTGATATCAACTATTAAGTATTTATTAAAATATACATATATATAAAACATAGATGCACAAGTATAAACCATGATAAATATGCATATGCTGTATAATGATACATATGTTACTCTTCATATAATTGAATTTCTTTTTAAACATACATGAAGACATTTTTGCATTAAAACTGGCAGTGGTGATATTTCCTTTGGTATTTCACTCATGGTGGGTCTCCCAAAGGAGAAATAGCCTTTCTCCCAGAAAAGCTACAGAGCAGCACCGTTCACCTGAGATCCAAGAAAACCTGACAGAGACACACAAAGACCGAGACAAAAAACAAACATCATCGTGGCTTATTGTTTATCGTTTTACATTATATGATCCTAGCATGCTGGTTTGTGTTCGAATACATTTGATGAAATATGACATCTGCATTTTTGAATGATGGAAACCATATTACTTCTCTGGCTTATACTGTTCTTCCGTGTACTCAACATCACTTTATTTCTTTTTAGTCTTTTGTAATATTCTGATAACCAACGAGGTAACTTCCTCAACGGATTAATCTATTTTTGAGGAAAACATCACAAACATTAGTGAGTATTAGAAATCTTTTTGGTATGACAGTGAATTCTTTACTAAGCAATGACTAATTATAGACCTTTACTTCCATCAGGTTCATTTTCAGGTCGATGTGTGAATAAAGTGTAAGTGCGTGAGCTCGACCAGACTATATTTCTGAAAGTCTGAATCCTGCTTTTATAGACTTAGCTTCTTAAATACAAGCAAATTCATTGCTAACGTTTACTGCACGACAGGAATGACCTTTGTGATCCTGATAGTTAAAGAAATCCCAACTTCTGCTGTTTGCATGAACGGATCCTTGTGTGGATTTCAGATGATGGCATGTGACTCAAATAAACATCCAGAGCTTTGCTAAAGCAGACCGTGCGTAGATTCCTTTTTTCCAGCGGGTGACTCAAAGTCATGTCTGGTGATAATGATGATAGTGGTGATGATGATGATGTTCGTGGTGATGATGGTGCTCGTGTCTTTGTACAACCGGGACCACAGGGCCAGTCGAGTTGCCAGGCGACTGCTCGCGGTCCAGCTGGGATGGTTTGGAGGGGGACAGGGCCGGTTCTCTGGTTTTGGATCTCAGCCTCTTACTGTGGCTGTGTTGAAGAGGGTGCTGGTGACCCGGCTGAGGCTGTTGTGGGAGGTGGTACACGTCCTGACCCCCGTGGCCCTGTAGGCACTTGTTGATCTTTCCTCCTCCACCGATCACCGCCTGGTTGCCGCCCGCTCCTCTGGACGTCCCTTTGGGAGATTTGATGAACTGGGCTCCGCGTACACGGCCGTCCAGAGGAACACAGTGATCAGGGATGACCTGAGACCGGCGATGATGGACGTGAGCTTCGGGCTCGTGGGACCGGGAGCGATTTTGGGATTGTTTTCCGCGTGAGGTCTGCTCCGGCTGGGCCGCAGGAGGAGAGGAACCTGTCAGAGAGACGGTAGAAATCTGTTAGAAGAATTTCGTAAATCATTTTCTATGATTTCTATGTTCACAGTGCAAATGTTGTCATGTTTGGAGATCTTAAAAACATGTTTTGAATTCTCTCTGTGTACAACAATCACGTCTGTAAAATTAAGTTCTTACTGTCAAATCTGGAGGTGTAGTTCTCTATTCCTGCCAGATCCAGATAGTGATTTCTTCTTTCTGTGTTTTCATCCACACAATAGTGATTGTCGTGAGGTTCAGTACTCTGGCCCCTATCAGAAACAATCCCATCATGCTTTGAGACGAGGTCGGGCAGACAACGAAGGTATTCTCAACATCTTACATTGTGTCTAAGTGTCTATGTTTCTAAAATCAGACCTCAAGCTTTTCTCAACAAATGTCTATATTCCAAAATTCTATATTTTTACTGTACATCAACAATTGAGTCGGATCTGTTTGTCTTTTAGGCCATTTTAGTCAAATCATCAAAGATAATTTTGACCATTTAGATAAATGAAATAACAGAGAACAAATCATTTAACATCCTCTCTCTCTCTCTCTCTCTCTGTTTCTTTCTTTTAAGATTCAAGATTTAACAATCATGTTATTGGCTCTCCAAAGCATGGAAACATTAAATACACATATTTTCAAATAAATCCACATGTTAAAATGTATATAAGAAACTACTGTATACAATATATGCTGATTTATCGGATCGAATAATGTCAGTGTATATCGTCTCTCTCTCGTGATGTGTAATGAAAGCACATTCTCATGTTCTGCTCACCTGACGTGTGACTGCTGTCTGTCGTCTGCATGCGACGGCTCGATGCGACTCAAACGAAATGCGTCTCTCTCTGACGTGGAAGAAAAACCGATATATTCACATAAAGTATTGAAATAAAAAGCTCACATGAATGTATGTACTTCACTGAATGCGTGTGTACGAGTGTGTCGTGGAGCCTCACCTGTCGCCGGATGTTTGCTGTCTTTTCTGCGTGTTGCAGGTTCAGGGGTGACGGACAGTTTGACGCGGAGGGTCTTCCTTTTGCTGTTACAGGACTGTTTGACGGATGAGTCCACAACTTCATAGATGCTGTGCATCAAACTGGACATGTCCTGACACACAACAGACACGCAACATCTGAATGAAGTGAAACGACTGTTTCTGAACATGAAAATCATGATGCGTGAGCATGTGTGACACGTTAACACAGAACCTCATCTCAGACTCTCAGAATACAAATACGGTGCTCTTGCATCCCCCTAAAGGACATTTCATGACATATACATTTATAATAATCCTCAGTGAAAATATTTAATATTACTGGATTTACTGAATATATCCGCAGTTGTAGGTGTTTATGTGCTGCGGATGCCGGATGTGTGAAATGTGATTTTCTACCTCCTTTGTCACTTTTCCGCTGTTGTCAAAGTCGTAGAGGGTGAAGACCCACTCGTGCCTGTTATCTTCACCCACAGACACATTACACTCCACGTCCTGAAAAAAACACAAACAGCAACAATCACACATGACCAGCAGGAGGCGCCACAACCATCATGCAACCTTACTGATGTAAAACTTCTTGTGATTCATTTAAGATATTAAAGAATCAATAAAAGCTTTTTTTTCAGGTCATCTCCTTAAATGCTATCAGATCTGCTGAGATCAGACACACGCGGAGGTTTGCAGGTAGAATCTTGTAACACGCCGATAATTGGACAAGCCAGATGATGATGCTGCAGGCGTCTATATGTGTATCTACATGCTCTTATTATTATAAAAACTGCTTTTTCTGCAATTCTACAGTTTTCAACAAATCTGCTTTTATTAGTAATATCAATACATAACTGTATTTAATGTTGAATCAACCACCAAATGAAATGATGTTTAATTGTGTGTGTTCGAATGACATAAACGAATGTAATGATTCAATAACAAATAAATAATGCACTTTCTTTCTCGTAGGACAGTTTGACAATAGTATAAGTGTTGGACGTGATGGACGTACATCTATACTGATGCGCTTGTGTCCTCTGCAGGTCACGTCCTTCACTGCATCAGAGTTCAGATAGGAGAGCAAACGCTCACATCCCTCCACTCTTTCTGGAGGCAGAACCACTGAAAACACACACAATGAGCACACAAACTCAACACAACACTTCAGGTGGTATGCTTGGGCTTCCATCACACAGACTTATTTTAACGGTTGTTAAAATATCACTCATTTTAAATGGATTACTGCAAAAATCATTAGCATCTATGTTCATTTTTAACCCACGTCTGCGTCTGTTATGGCATTTTAAAAACGATGTTGTTATAAAATAAACTTGTAACCCACTGCTTCACTGCTTTATTGCTTTTATAAAACTGTCATTCCATGTGCGTGGCAAGGTTTCATTAAATCAAGTAAATAATGATATTAAGGCTATGTTATGTGGTCATGCGTTACATATATGTGTAATTTATAACGGCTCAGCCAATCAGAATCAAGGACCAGAACTGACCGTTTTATAATTATATGTTATTAAACTATGATCTGATCCTCCTAGATACTTTTTTAACCTTATTTGACAGAATTTACTATATTTAATACTATAGAATCATATGCTATACTTGCAATATAATATAGTGTACAGTAAAAAAAGCTTTACATTTAAACAATTCCTATAATTATTCTCAGATACACTGCACTGATGAACGCTAACCTCCACATAATGCATACAGCTCAGGAATATACTGTATAAAAACATAAACACAACTCATAGTATGTTCCTTAAACCAGTGGTTCTCAAACTCGGATCCAGGGGGGCCACAGATGTTTATAATAGATAACATATTTTATGCAATCAAACATCAGAAAAATAAGCCCACCAACCCAAATAA
The DNA here is from genome assembly GCF_947034865.1 of Barbatula barbatula. Classification (NCBI taxonomy): domain Eukaryota; kingdom Metazoa; phylum Chordata; class Actinopteri; order Cypriniformes; family Nemacheilidae; genus Barbatula; species Barbatula barbatula. The sequence goes on from NC_136775.1 coordinate 864,433, forward strand.
TTGACGTTTCACTGAATATGTTTTTGCTTTGATTAAAATTCTAAGTTTAACATTATAAGTATTTATTTGGAGGAAGCGATGCACTCTACACAGAGAGCGCCTAACAATAGAAAAGTTTGAGAACCTCTGGTGTGGAGGGTAAACGTGAGTACATACCCTCTAGAGGGCAGCGATGATCTGATATCTGCCCATCCTTCAGCTCAATGCCCTCACACTTCTGTAAAACAACATAAAGACACACAAGAGAGATGGGTTAGTCGATCACATCTGATGCTTTTCATCCTCCCCGACGGCCCAAAGAATCTCTTTGAATTCAGACCTCAAAAGCAACAACGGTTGGGTTCTGGGAATGAAAATCCCATTCCTCTCAAGAATGTGACTGTTGGTCTTCTCACCGAGACCTCACAAACTCATACAATGAATCCACGGACCTATTCAGTTTTTTGTTTTGTACTATTTTAAACTTTGTTAATACATTAAAAAAACATTTGATACACTATCAGTTGTGAATTTGATCCAGAAACGTCTTCTGTAGTGGGATGGAAGGGGCACATCCTGGAACTGCTGGAGTATGATTGACATCGAGACAGAGTTACACGCCGAACAATGCGTCACCACAAAAATGCACTCGTGTACAAATCCAAACCTGCTCACTAGTATACGTCGGGAAAATAAGACTGATGGCACAACATATCAACACCAAAATCAACATCTCAGAAGACATTAAAACGGAAAACATTATTCTACTTTCACAATGTGTCCTCATGTTATGAGAGAAATAAGATGCAGATGAAGGCTCCTATAGGTCCTGATAAAATCACTTAGGATAAAAGTGTCTTCAAATATAAGAATTAAAGGGGTCATATGATGCAAATATAGCAAATGTTTTTTCTGTGTCTTTGGTGTGTTATAAGTTACACTTAAAATTGCAAAAATGTAACGGTCGAAACAAAAGATGCGTTCTATCTAAAAGCGAATGCTCATCCAGACCTGCCTGAAACGCCTCGTGTAGCCACACCCCCACAAATCTACATCAGCTCGTGGTATAACTTGACTAAGACCGCCCACATGTAAACACAAGTAAGGTGGGCGTACCTGTCAGGACAAAGGAACCTGATGTTCCAAATATGCTAAGAGCCGTTAGATTCACGTCACGCGCTTGCAGTATTCCACCAATCACTGGGTACCGGTTAACTGGCCAATCACAGCACACATCGCTTTTCAGAGCCGTGAGCTTTGTAAAAAATCAGCGTGTTTCAGAGGCGGAGCAAAGAGGAAATACAGAAATGCAAAGTGTGTGGAAAATACAGCATTTTTAACCTTAAATCGTGTTTACACAGTGCATAGGACCCATTTAAATGAATCAAAGTATGTTTTCATATCATGGAAACTGCTGATGTTCAAACTGATGTTTACTGGTTCATATAAATGACAGATAAAGGTTTTGCAGAAATACACTTTAATTAATACTCAGAAAGGTTATAAAACCCACAGCTGTCTTGAAGCGAACACATTTTTTCGAAGCATTCAAACCTCAGCGTGTTCATTAGCACCCATGGCAGTAAATACATCCGTGAGCCGCACACAGACTCAGACCGCCCTCAGTATTTTAAGGGCTAACACATGCGATTTTACCCATAATGCCTCACCCACTGAGAAATGTGTGGACCATATGCTTCATTAAGAGCATGGTTCCAATCCCCAGAGCCTTGTTTCTTTATTGTGGACCTCTGGCACTCAAAGCACGAACTCTGTGTTTAGATCAGAACAAAGACACTAACTGTGTTGAAAGGCACATCTTCAGACGGACTCTCTTTGCAGAAAAAGCATGTGATGACTCTGAACGGATCTGATCTCACAGCATCTGAAACACAGATCTGAGAGAGAGATGTTTGTTCAAACCTCTTTCAAGATGCTGCAAAGCTCTTTAGATGTGACCGGAAAACTCAAACACACATCACATGACACGTTTTTAAAACATTTACAAGAAACAATAAGCAAATCTCTATGCACATGAAATAAAAAAAACAAATGAACACAAGTAACGTAAACTAAGATGGAAACTTCAAGGAAACTCGCAAGAAGGTTTGAAACAAAAACATGCATGCGAGTAAACACACGTAGACTCTCCAGAGATGAGAATTCATTATTAAACTATGAAGCGAATCACACGTCTTGTATTCTTGAGCTGTGAAACGTGAGAGTTAGTGGAAGTCTTGATAATTCACATCAGATGTTTGTGTTTTTAACACGTTCAGGAAGAGGCCGGCCTGTGCTTTCAGATGAAGGATGAAAACGAGACATTTGGCGGCATAAGCAGTGTTTTTCACAAACATCTGGCGCAGGCTGGATTCTGATGCATTTAAAGCATTATGGGATGTGATTTTTCAACCCGTTCTCTTGACCAACTCGTCACATATTTGAACATATAGTGCAATTCTTAGCATTTCATAATCATTTGTGCATTTAATATTTTGTATCACCAAACCCCACCCTAAACCTAACCACTACTCAACCATATAAAACACAACACGCCAATAAAAGTACAGTCACAGGTTTTTATTGCACAAACTGATCAAAAGCCCTGTTAAAGTACAAACAACTTGTGTCGCAAACCTTTTTGCACCGAAGCCTTACGATAATTTGATATGAAGATGCCGTGTCCGTGAATGCAAGCTGTCAACTCACATTCAAAAAAATAAAACAGAACATTAGCTTGATGAGGTTGATCGCGGGATCCAATACCGTTTCACATTCAAAGCCAACGAAATGACACGATCAGTCACGAGAACGCGGGAGAGTCAATGACATCGAAGCTGACGTAACTCATCTTCTGACGGCCATTTTGTTCTTTGGCTTACAGGAGATTTATAGCAAACCCCGAAACATCATTACTGCAAATTATATACAATATACTTTTTCATAACGACGGTAATATAATAAAAAATTACGCCGCGTGGCGCTGACCAAGCGTCAATACTGTATGTGACGAGATGGATTTTTATATACTGACCAACATGAAGTTTAAAGAAAGTATTTTCTAAAGTAAAGTGCAGTAAAAAAACAGGATACTAAAGTGCTTTCGAACCTTATGATATATAGTAAAGCAAACTACAGAATTCACTACAGTTCATCAAGTCATAATAGTTTATATTACAGAATACTGTATACAAAGTCTAGGAATTACTGTAATATACTACAGTTAACTATAGTAAATACTAAAGTATACTACAAATTCTTTCATGTGGGGACAGAATTTTTCACGTGCCTTATTTCTAAGTCACTTTGGATAAAGAGACGAAGGTGCGCTTTCCGGTCAGGCACTAGTTTAAGCCAGGACTAGGCCTTGGTTAAATACATTTTAAAACATACTTTGCATAAAACATTACTGATGGGCATCTTGAGACAATCGCATTGATATATTTTAAGATAAGTTGTTTGCGATCAAGGCACCTTGAACATTTAAGTTAGTCAGGGACTAGGCTTAAGTCCCGTCCAGGAAACCGCCCCTAAATGTAAGAACAGGTGAGATCATACAGGTGTCTATATTTCAATGTCAACACTTAATTCACATTAATTGTTTATTACAAAACGGTCAGTTCTAGTGCTTGATTCTGATTGGCTGAGCTGTGTTCTCAGGCGTTATAAAACACCCCGATTCACAACGGCTGACCACACCACATAAAACCATGATAAAACCTTCCTACACATATGGAATAACTCCGCTTCGCGTCATGCCACAATGCCCTTAGCTGTTAAAAAATGCTTATTGCTTTATTCTTCACTTTTCTTTACGTTTATTTTTAAGGAGTTTCGAAAGAAAGCAAAGTTTAAACCCGAGTTGTGAAAGAGCCGCCTACGAGCCTAAACACTGCCATCTGCACCAGCTCCAGATGGTCAAAGAGACGAGCGACCTTTCACCCAGAGGTCAAACGTTAGGCACAGTGTTCTCTTGCAAGACATGAAGACCCGACTCATAGAGATCTCAGAGGATACAGACAAACAGCAGCTGTGCTGCGCGCTCAGATGTTTGAAGTTCTAGAGGCCTGTAAATCTCCGCCGGTCGGTTCCTTCCGCTGATGTGAACCTAGCTTTGATTCCGCCTGCTGAAACACTGATGCACTCTTTCCATTCTTATCAACACGCCGATATTCATCTGATGGAGAAAATTGGCCTCATTTTGTTGTACCCACCACAGAACGACCTGAAGGGCCGAAGTTCTGCTGTTTCACATCTGAGACGTGATGGCACCGAGCCACAGCTTGTGTTTGTGCCTGCATGGGACGGATGAAAATCCCATGAGATTTCACATTTCTGCATCTGACTAGCGTCCGTTCGGTTTCCTTTAATGGAAAGGTAATAGAAAATATCTCACCTATAGAACGACATTGATTGTGACACTAGTTTTCTTACAAACTCTAAACTGTGTTTCTTTTCCAAAGAAGCGCTTCTGAATAAACGTCAGCTCTTCGTTTGTGAACGTGCTGGAGGTGAAGAGCAAACTTTCAGACTGCTGTCTACCAAACCTCAAGCGGATGTCGGGCTTCTCAAGCTTCACGGATCTTCCTCTCAAATGTGACCTCGGTGGTTAGAGCGTGGCGCTAGCAATGCTAAGGTCATGGGTTCGAACCCAGGGTTTGCACATACTTATGAACAAATGTATAGTAGAATGCAATGTAAGTTGCTTTGGATAAAAGCGTCTCCTTAATGCGTAAATGTAAATTCTAGAATGTTTTGTGTGGTTTCTGTGTAAGATTTAAAGGCCAGTATGAACGCAGACAGTAAACTTTGCGTGAACACCGAACAAACGCCTCTAACGTGAATCCACGAGTACATTTGTGACCCTGGATATTTTCAATTATAGCGATATATTTTGAACAACCAAACAGTATTTCTGTAAAAAGAGATTTTCGGATCGCTTTGAACAACTTGTTTAACTAAAACTTTAACTAAATCCGACCGAAAATGTGTTGTAACAGTCAGATGACTCCAAGTAACGTGTTTATTTTTATAAATACATTCCAGTACGGACGTTTGTGATGTTGTTGTCTCACCAAACATCGTGTCACCTCCTGCATGATGTCAATGAAACGTTGAAACATTTGAAAGAGCGACATGAGGATGGTGAGCAGAAACACATGGACGGAATGAAAGCGAGTGAGGTTGTGGATGATTCAGACAGATGTTTCTCACTTACATGTGATGGTGGGAGAGTTTCTGCACAGACCCCTCAGGGCCTCTGGAACGGGTTTTGTGTACAATCATTTGACTCTCAAAAGAGACTGAAACTGAGCTTACATTCCAACACAGCAATGTGGGTGTAAGTGCTGTAGCATACCTTCAAATTCACTATAATAAACCTCAATATTACAGTGTTTTTGAAATTAACAATGGTAAATATTACAGTGGCTGCGCCAAATTAACAACTTCCATACCATATAGTGGGCGAAAATGAGTATGAGTCATGAATAGTATGTCTGCCAAAAACAGTAGGCGAGAACTACCTGGATGGTCTACTACTCCCGCCGAGATTCGTGAGTGTGGATCGGATGGACACTAATGTATCCCATGATGCCACGGGAGCAGAACAACAGTCGAATTTCAAAAGTAAATCAAATAAATATAACGGAAAACTTTAAGGCGGACGTCTGTTTTTAATGTAAGTGCCAATAAATGAATATCTTGTGTTTTTATCAACGCTCAGGTGTAGGTTGTTGTTAATACATCGGTCAAAGAGCATACGGGTCACGTGACCATTAAACATGCCAGATGCAATTTGTCCCAAAAGTATTCATACTACTCCCACTCATACTATATAGAATGTACTGTTTTAAAGGCCGATATTTACTTATTCAAATTCAGTACTTACCGTCACAGTATGCAATTCGAACGCAGCCAGTATACTTAGCTTTTTATACCGTGCTAGACTTTAATGGACTAGTTTGATGCACTTATGTATTTTGTTGCCTATGTTGTTATAATTGCTTCCAATGTTTCCTCATCTGTAAGTCGCTTTGGATAAAAGCGTCTGCTAAATGACTAAATGTAAATGTAAATACTACCTTATTTAATCGAGTTTATTCATTCTGCTATATTAAATGCAAACAATCATCTAAACAATCCACCACCATTTTTAATTTGTTCGCTTTTTGATAAATCATGACTATTGTTCACCCTTAATGTTTGTCTGTGGGTTTTGCAAAAAAAGTATAACGATTTGTACAAAAATGCAGTTTTTTATTTCCTGTAAAAAGGCAGTTTCAAAGAAACAAGTCTTTCAAAAACATTATCATCACAACGATTTTGCTAGATGGTACACTTTCGAAACATCAAAGCTAAATGACGGTATGTAGGAGAGTGGAATTATGAGACATGTCATTTCACCATCCAGAGGCGTATGGAGATCGGCCATTATGTTCACGGACGAGATAACAAATGAATTTGACTTGATGTCATCGTTATGAGTTAGCTTGAAAGAAACGTGGAGTGTAAAGCTACGTTAGCCCGCGAATGATATTGGACTTTGTCAAATCACTTGGTAGCATAATGCTACACACTTTTACATGTTTAAAACAGTCATCATTTAAAAAGTAAACATTATTTTCCCATTACAAATAATGGTCGACCAATATGACTACTGTCAAAAGCAAAACAAGAAATCCAGAGTGACTGAATAAACTGTATTTATGTGTATATACACATGCTAATGGTTATCTCATCTGGAGTGTTGTGGCATTCAAGCGTTTCCAGTTGAGAATCTCTGACACCTCAAACACAACATGTAAAGCACACAGAGTCAAGACGGAAATCCTGTTAAGTGCTTGACCCGCCTTCACGCTGGTTATTGTCAGACATGTAAGAGTTATCATCCGTCTCTCATCACCCTCATCAGAGCGCCAGGAGTGCTCATCTGTCAGCCGTGCACACTTTCAGACGCTTTCTTAACACTCGTGCAAGAACAGACTTCGTTCTGAGCTGTGAGCTTCAGTGCAGTCTTGGCAGCGGCCGCGGGTCGCCTTCGGGTCAACAGCGAGTCCGGTCCCTGTTCTGTCTAAAAATACCCTCCGCCCGGCCCGAGGAAGCACAGGCGTCTGGAGGAGGTGTGACACTAGAGGGAATATGTCATACGGAACGGCGCCAGCGGTCAGCGAATGCGGTGAGAGGTACATAACACCGCTCAAAAAACAGAAAAGACACGATAACAAAACTGCAAAGACCACAAGAAAAAGACCCGAAATGATTGTCTGTCACTGTATACTGTAGGCACACAACTGTAAACGCCCCTTTAGATTAAAATGTTTACATTAAAGAAAAAGTTGAGGCTCACACAAACAGTTCAGATGCACTGATTATAACAACATTATTAATTATATACGTTTCACACTTTAGACAAACCAAAACATACATGTTAAGTATCTTGAACGTTACTTTAACGTTAAACACGAATATATTTTCACTAGTTGCGTCATGCATTTACACCTCGACATGGAACACGCAAACCTCAATCAACGATCATTCATTAAAAACAACTCTAAAAGACAACAACAATAAAGCACAAACAAAACCAGCAGACACTAAAACACAAATCCTTAATAAATAAATAAGCAACCAACAAATTGAACATGCTGCAATGCATTGTGGGAACTCTTTTTTAATGTAAAATGGTTTGTGCACGTTACACATTACACTGTTTTGGACAAACACTTGAGTAATTAAGTCTAGTCAACATCTATTCCTCTTCAAAACTAGTTCTTTTATTACTTTTGTTAGGAGAACATTTTGGAGAAGTGCAGCATTGATAAAATACAATTTAATCAAACAACATTTAGATGCATTTCAATGCAAAAACACATGAATGTAGAAGTCCAACACACACAGACTTTAAATACAAGAACGTGTGCTCGTCTACAGTGAAGGCTTTGTGCCAGACCATTTGAGAAACTCGAAGAAGCACAAAGCCCACAAACATCCTCGCCTGTGACCCTCAGAAACCCGCTGTGGCGTCTACACCACGACTCCCCGGTGTTAAATTCTACAACACATTTCATCCAAAACACACATCAAAGGGACCCGACCGCCTGCATGTATGGAAGATATTTACTTCAAGACTTGTGACTGCGACAAAACTGAGACATTACTTTTCTATTGCAAATATAATGTTTGTTCCAATAGGGCAGACAACTTACATTTCACACTCCTAAAAAAGGGTTCTTCGATGCCATAGAAGATCCTTTTAATTCCATAAAGAACCTTTAACATCTGAAGAACCTTTCTGTTTCACAGAACCGGTTCTTTGTGGCAAAAAAGGTTCTTTAGATTATGAAAAAGTAAGAAAGGGATGGTTCTTTAGAGAACCTTTGACTGAATGAGTGCATAAAAACAACAGATAATGTGGCATATATGTAAATATATATCTATAGATAAAATGACAATTACATGTTGACAAGGTGAAGATTCAACAAAAATATATAAAACTACATTTCCATGCATATAATTCTGTATTAATTGAATTACAGTCGATTACAATCAACTTCTTTTCGCAGAATCAGTATTTATAATAAGATTAAATGCAATGTAACATGTAAAATACGATGTAACAGGTAAAATGCGATGGAACTGGTAAAATGCGATGTAAGAGGTAAAATGCGATGTAACAGATAAAATATGACGTAACATGTAAAATGCGATGTAAGATGTAAAATGCAATGTAACAGGTAAAATACGATGTAACATGTAAAATGCGATGTAAAATGCGATGTAAGAGGTAAAATGCGATGTAACAGATAAAATGTGATGTAACATGTAAAATACGATGTAACATGTAAAATGCAATGTAAAATGCGATGTAAGAGGTAAAATGCGATGCAACAGGTAAAATGCGATGTAACAGGTAAAATGCGATGTAAGAGGTAAAATGCGATGTAAGAGGTAAAATACGATGTAACAGGTAAAATACGATAAAGAATGCGATGTAAGAGGTAAAATGCGATGTAAGAGGTAAAATACGATGTAACAGGTAAAATACGATAAAGAATACGATGTAAGAGGTAAAATGCGATGTAACAGGTAAAATACGATGTAAAATGCGATGTAACAGGTAAAATACGATGTAACATGTAAAATGCGATGTAAGAGGTAAAATGTGATGTAACATGTAAAAAACGATGTAACATGTAAAATGCAATGTAACAGGTAAAATACGATGTAACATGTAAAATGCGATGTAAAATGCGATGTAAGAGGTAAAATGCGATGTAACAGGTAAAATACGATGTAAAATGCGATGTAACAGGTAAAATACGATGTAACAGATAAAATATGACGTAACATGTAAAATGCGATGTAAGATGTAAAATGCAATGTAACAGGTAAAATACGATGTAACATGTAAAATGCGATGTAAAATGCGATGTAAGAGGTAAAATGCGATGTAACAGATAAAATGTGATGTAACATGTAAAATACGATGTAACATGTAAAATGCAATGTAAAATGCGATGTAAGAGGTAAAATGCGATGCAACAGGTAAAATGCGATGTAACAGGTAAAATGCGATGTAAGAGGTAAAATGCGATGTAAGAGGTAAAATACGATGTAACAGGTAAAATACGATAAAGAATGCGATGTAAGAGGTAAAATGCGATGTAACAGGTAAAATACGATGTAAAATGCGATGTAACAGGTAAAATACGATGTAACATGTAAAATGCGATGTAAGAGGTAAAATGTGATGTAACATGTAAAAAACGATGTAACATGTAAAATGCAATGTAACAGGTAAAATACGATGTAACATGTAAAATGCGATGTAAAATGCGATGTAAGAGGTAAAATGCGATGTAACAGGTAAAATACGATGTAAAATGCGATGTAACAGGTAAAATACGATGTAACATGTAAAATGCGATGTAAGAGGTAAAATACGATGTAAAAAACGATGTAACATGTAAAATGCAATGTAACAGGTAAAAAACGATGTAACATGTAAAATGCGATGTAAAATGCGATGTAAGAGGTAAAATGCGATGTAACAGGTAAAATGCGATGTAACAGGTAAAATGCGATGTAACATGTAAAATGCGATGTAAGAGGTAAAATGCGATGTAAGAGGTAAAATACGATGTAAAATGCGATGTAACAAGTAAAATGCAATGTAACAGGTAAAAAACGATGTAACATGTAAAATGCGATGTAACATGTAAAATGCGATGTAAAATGCGATGTAAGAGGTAAAATGCGATGTAACAGGTAAAATGCGATGTAACAGGTAAAATGCGATGTAACATGTAAAATGCGATGTAAGAGGTAAAATGCGATGTAAGAGGTAAAATACGATGTAAAATGCGATGTAACATGTAAAATGCGATGTAAGAGGTAAAATGCGATGTAAGAGGTAAAATACGATGTAAAATGCGATGTAACAAGTAAAATACGATGTAACATGTAAAATGCGATGTAAGAGGTAAAATACGATGTAAAAAACGATGTAACATGTAAAATGCGATGTAACAGGTAAAATGCGATGTAACATGCGATGTTACATTAGAAATAATGAAAATGAACACGCTATTATCCATTAAAATCCCTACACGTACACGTAGGCCCTAAACATTCATCCGAGTGTGTTCTGATCCAGTTTCTTGTTCTGATGGCGGCACAGAATGAAGCTTCAAACACTTCCCGTCTTCATAAGAGGCTAAACAGATACTACACAAAACAATACACTGCCATGATATGAAACAGGAGGATTTACAACACCAGCCATGTGAGACGCTGGAATGAGGGTGAAAAGTTCAGATGTGGTGATACAGTGTGGTTTCTTGAGCCGATAACATCAGCCAGACCCACATCAACATGACGGAAAGGTGGCGCACTGGAAATATGTACAGTATGTGTCCCAAAAAACCTCTATCCCATTTTAAAAGAGCAAAATGAAACCTCTGAAAATGAAAATGCCTGTTTTCCATTAACGTCTAAAACCAGCCAGACATCAAAGAGCAAGTGTACCGTGAACGAAACGCTGGCCGCTGGAAAGACACGTTCAGACGTCCGCTCTTTCGAGGTATTAAATATCCCCGTGAATGGCTCATAGAGGGCGACCTTCACGAGACGGTCTGTTTATTTGAAGGGAAGAACAGAGCGTTAAACAGCAGACAGACGTTTGAAGTCACACGGCCGCTGGAGGAAGAAAATTAAACAGTGGCTTGTTTCAAGAGCATGAAACGCTTGTGACCCCTAACTCTTATGAGATGAGCAGAAGACACCCATAAGAAAAAAAGTCTCTTTAATATCTTTATTTTATCATCCTAGGAAGAAAAGGAAGTTTCATCTGTGTCAGATCAGATCTCTGCATGGGTCAAACCGGCTGATGTCAAAAATCTAATCTTACTCGTGACAGTATGGCGTTCCAATGTTTGAAAATGTTGATTCATATTTCCTACTGTAAGAAAAGCAAAAGAAATAACAAAAATTGGGAGACTCATCTGAGACTTTTGCACGGTACAGAAAATCAATTTCTAGACAAAATCAATGTCGCAAACAAAACAAGTTATCAGCACAAACAGGCCAAATTATTTTGGAATAATCTTGACACAACATGATGCCTTCAAATGTTCCCTTCACAGGTCACTCACTTCAAAGTCCATGAGTGAAACATTTGGTTAAAAGGCAAGAAGTGCTTCAGTCCCTATATGCCTCATGAAAGAAAATGATTCAAATGTTTTATTCTTGAGGCAGAGAAGCATCTGGAAGTCGCTTTGAACGCAGAGACTCCGTGCAACTAATAAATGCACGTTTGCAGCTATTCTGAATCCGTGAGGAATTGAGCGAGCAGGATTGGAGCCAGCCCGCTCCGTCTGCAGCCCCGATCCCTCGCTTTGAAGCCGCCAGTGTGTTTCGACAGCTAACCACTTTCAGCTGTGGCCGTGGAGTTTTACGACTTGAATAATAGCCGTACCTACACATGTGTGAGCTTAAGGTCCACACCGGGGGAGAGTCTCAACCAGACGCGACATGAGAAAGTTAAGCTTCGAACGCTGGTTTACTTACGTCACAAAAACACAAGCGCTGACTTAGAAATAACTGAAACCTAAATTAACACCTTTAAGACGCAGTTTTTGATTTACAACGGCCACTAGCGTTGTATTATAGAATCACAACGAATATCACTGTCCACCACAGTCTGACGGTGTCCACCACAAAAATATGTCGTCGGCTGCGCTCATTTGTGCGCCCATGGTCTAAAAGAGAGGTGTGCTTAGGCACATTGTTGGCGCGTTGCTATTGTGAGGAACTCAAAATAGACTGCGCCACCGACCAACTCAAACCTGGTCTAAAGTCTAAAGTCAACGGAGCAATATTTGTTGAGTTCTTTAAAGAGCGCGTTAGGAATATGCACCTATAATCGAGTGCACAGCGCTCGTACATTCTGCTTATTACACACAGAGGGACGCGCAGAAGCACACAATAATGATAATGATATTTATACAAATCAATTACAATGTAAAAGATTATTATTGTGGACATAAAGATACGAATCCGGCTTGCCCTTGTGCGCTTTAACCTCTAGCACGAGCAGACGCGTTTCCTTTCTGGAGAAGTGTTTGCTCCTCCCAATTCTGCCGTGTCAATAGTGAATCCGCCATCTGGCTCTTTAAGGGAATGAAAGATGACTGATTGGTTAATTGCACGTTACGTCACCCCAAAAAACACCCGCCGTTAAACTAGCGAAAGTGGATTCGGACACGCCCTGAGTGCACCTGCGCCGTGCTACCAACCCATTCGACAAATTGTTTCTTTAAAAAAAGATTTGTTTAATAATTAATTGTCACACAGGAAAATGTATATAAACATAAACATACATATATAGTTATGTTAATAGACACTAGCCAGAGGTAAAGTGGGCATCAGGCGCGCGTGTCTGATGATACGATCTATAAATGAAACATGCACACACATACTGTGCAAAAAGCCAACGCACAACACCCCGCCAACCTCTGTTTTCTTTTCTCGCACCGTTTGTTTAGCGCGCAGACAGGAAGCGAGTTTAGGGTGTCTGTCTGTAGCCTTTGCTCTAGGGGGAATGTGGAAAAAGGATGAGGTTTCCAAAGCTTCACAAAAGAGGCTCCGGGAGTCTCAGCGAGACACATTCAGAGTCATTGTGAACAGTCAGGACGTAAGCAAACATTAATACACACTAACGGTGAAATGAAACCTACGAAGCTCAATCTTTTGAGTCGAAATGATCTGGATGACTTCAGGAAAGAATCCCTGGAAATGATTCCAGCACCGGAGCAAAGATACGGACCAGACAGCACAGACAGTTTTAAATGACCTGCAACTGATGCTTCGCTTACACAACAACAATGTACAACAACGGAATAGTTCACATTAAATTGAAACTTCATGACAATCACCCACATGTCATACAAGCCGTCCGTGTGTTTATTTCTTCTGTGGAAAACAAATCGAGGCTTTTGAGGAAAGCTTTCCAGGGTTCTTCTCTGTATAACACTTAAACGGGGGGCTGTTGGTTATGGTCCAAATTTCAGTTTCATCGCAGCTTCAAAAGTTTCTAAACGACAGCAGCCGATGAATAACGGTGTTGTCTAGCACAGCGGTTCTCAAACTTTTTCATTGTATGGCCCCCTTTGTGTAAGGTGCATTGCTTTGTGGCCTCCAAATAAAGACTTGCAATATTAAACTTAGAATTTTTATTAAACCAAAACATATTTAGTTATATCATGCTAGAACATCTATTCTATTGGTTGGTGATCTTATCTTCTGATTACTTCAAATTTACGATGTATTGCTTAATTTCATAAAATGACACAAAATCTGTGACCCTCCTGGATTTATCTTGGCCCCCACTTTGCGAACCACTGGTCTAGGAAAAAAGAAATATTTTTTTTCAAGAATATGCGGCTTGCGCTTCCTCAGAGGTCCTCCTTAACGTACTCTTTCATCAGGTTGGAAAGGTCACGCGTAAGTTCCGACTCAGTGTTTACGAGTGTGGAGAAAGAAGATATCTACGTCACTCGTGACCTTTCCACCGTAATTGCGTAAGGAAGTCGAGGACGTGCATGCAGGCAGTGCAACAGTGCAAACAGTGTCTTTACGTTTAAAAAGTTTATAATATTTTCGTTTTCTTGGAAATTCCGTTAGAGTGCACCCTTATTCACCGGCTGCTTTCGTGTAGACACTTTTGAAGCTGCGATGAAACTAAAACTTTGACCTTAACCAACAGCCCCTCGTTTATGTGCGTTATATGGAGAAGAACCCTGGAAAGCTTTTCTCAAAACGGCTTGTAGGACATGGGTGAGGGAATTATCACAAAACTTTCATTTGAAAGTGAACTACTCCTTCACGTAGATACGCAAAAACTACCACAATGCTGTATTGTGCATGCCAGGCCAGTAGTTGGCGATGCCCCTTTGTGATAAAACAAGACACTTCTTTGCACATAAACATCGTTATTTCTTTCTGTGGTTGGCTGTTTAAATGCACACAACAGCAATATCGTTTTCAAACACTTTTAGGACCACGGAAATGCCGTTTATTATGTATATAAGCAGCCAAAATGCGTAAAAAGTTTTCCATAATAAGTTGAAAGCGGTGTCATGCTAACACCCCCGGAGAGACTCTCAAACAACCTGCACTGTAAAACCCCACAAAAAAACACAACAAGCTGTTGGACTGTGTCCATCCAATCCTAAATAAAGAGAAAAATGTAAAAGAGAAACTGTGACTATAGCCCTACAGCAAAACTATTTTCCGTTCTTTTTTCTTCCAGGCTGTTGTTTATTTCTCTTAACAAACACTATGATTTACTAATGTAAAGTTTTTCCGAACGGCTTGTCATGAATTTACTGATGAAACCAGCGGTATTCAATTAAGACCACTTGAATAACAACCACAGCAAAGAAAACATATATTCCCCAGACTGCTCTAACGCTCACAAAATGAGCCTTTCTACAGGAGAACAGCGGTTTATATGGAAACATACCTTACACACTCAAATGTAATAACCTTTGAGTCTCCGAGTGTTTGACTTGGCTGAGAGCTGCACAACATCAAACGCTGACATGAATCCTGCGGCCTCGGCCAGAACCGGCTCCACACACTCCCGCTCCAGGTATTTTCTCCTGTAAGTAAACGCTCGCCATAACATCCACCACAAACACTCCATTTCCAGGCTGACCTCAGCGGCGTCACGCCGTCACCGCATCGCATTTAGTGATGAGGTTCCATCATACGCTTGCTTTTCTGTGTCATGGCTAAAATACATTACAAGACTCTTGCTCAGATTTTCAGTCTGGACTTGTTGCAGAAGGTCCGTGTCCGTCTGCAGATTTGATCGGTTTCTATCTGAAACTTTCAGTAGTCTGCAAGTGTATAATGTCTAGTTTAAAAACATTATGTTCTGATATTAACATGATTTTGTACGATGTGAAACGTAGACAAACGCACGATTATTAGAACAAAACCAACAATGGAGCGCAAGCACTCTAAGACACAAATCAGATCGTAGGAATTCGTACGAAGCAGCCACCTCGTAAAATAACTATCAATTGATATCGAAAAGGTCAGATCTGATGATTTTGATTGGTGTTATAAATCCAGTGGTTACGAGGAGGGATGAAAAAAATCATTTTGGCGTCAGCGGTTTTAGAGTTATTACATTTTAAACAAAGATTATGAAGACGCACATCATTTTTCATTTGGACTAGTGTGAGTCATTCACAACGAGACCAGCAACGTGTTATTAAGAGAGAAAATGGGCTCAATTTTGGTTTCACGTCGACTTTGAACGCAGCGTGAAAGCGATAAATTCCCGTAATTATGAGCAAATGTCAAACGTCTGGAATGATGAAAAAGGAAATATTGGTGGAGTCTGGGAGGGATCAAACAGTCATCTTCGTGGAATTTAAAGTCGCTGGGCTACATGTGCTCACCATTTAGCGATGGCACCTTGGTGTCCTTTGAAGCTTGGAAGACAAACGTGCTTCTACAAGGAACAGAAAGAAAGAAAGCAAACACCTTCAAAGCGCCTTTCACAGCATAAATAACCTTGAATAAATAAACATGCGATGTGCCTCCAGTGTTAAAATGTCTTTTTCCATGAAACACCAGAGGAGGAAGTGAGGAGGGGCGGAGGGATTTACAGAGAGAAAGAAAAGAAAAAGGAGGTCTCGTGTGCGCAGGTATTGTACGGATAGACTTCTTGACTTTGTAAGTGTAGTTTGTCAAGCCACAGGTTTCTCATCATTTAATAAATCTGAGTTGAAATCTGTCATATCAATGGAAAACGTACAATTATTCGAAAAAAGCAAACGTGAAGGTTCACCTCTACACAAATATCACCGGTGTTATATTAGACATTTGCCATCTTGTTATGAAGTTGGGAAACAGCAGAATGTAACAAAAACCAATGCTTTGTAAACTACGACTACAAAAAGAAGACTTCAAATATCAGAAGAGAGATGTTCTGGTTATCATCTCAGATCGCTCGGCCGTAAAGAAGTGCCTTACAAAACACAACATCTTTATCACACTACACACTAGCTTGTAACTGGAAAAGCTACTATGTTTAATGTTAAAATGTGCTCTCGTACAACTGAAACACAGTTAAATTCGACTGATGTCTATCCAGACGTCCTCTGAGCGCTGACAGAACTTCAGTTATCACAGTCTGATGTTTGCTTTACACAGAAGCTGAAATGTGTCGAGGGCTTTTATTCACCTCAGCAACTCGATTCACATTTCCTAAAAGAAAGAAATAACATCGACCGAGTGTTAAGATCTCATCATTTTACCTTTAAGTGTTCGTGCAAACTCAGTAAAAATGTGACCGTTTCATCAAATACAAAAAGAAACGTCAGAATTAACTCTTGAATCTCTTACGCACAAGAAAGTTTTATCGTTTTATTTTTCTAGGTTTTAAAACATGAATTAAATTAACAGTTTTAAATGTATCTATGTGTTTTATTGTTCAACTAAACTACATTTTACAGTTTAAAAAAGCCTGTTCATTTTTCTATTTAAAAAGCCATTTATTCGTTTACATTTTTATGTTAAATGATTAAATTGGTCTTCAATTGATTCTTCGTTTTATTTCTAAACGGCACTATTGGAGCTACATACCCTACAACCCACATGAAGTCTGATGTGTCCCAAACTCTAAGATCCTATATGAGAAACATGTAAATATTGATGTTTGCCACCACAAACACCACAAAAGAGTCGAATCGCCAAACAAAAAAAAGAACAAAAACCAGGTCTGTGCCAACATGGATTGTACACCGTTTTTTTTCACATGTGTGCTTTCCTGAAAGCGACACCCCTGAAAGTGCCCCAGCTTTAACACCGCCACAAAGCCTTCAGAAAAACAGGCCACCCCTCACCCTTATCGCCCCCCTGTTACCCCTCGGCCAGCTCCAGGATTTCTGCTGTCCAAACCAAGAACAGATGTCTGCGCTGAAAGAGCCCGCTGTTCTGGAGGCCTGCCACATGCTTTTCATTCAAAGATGAAGGCTCACCGTTTCCCTTCTAGTCGAGCCAACTAGAAAAAAGTTAAATAAACTTTTCGAACGTCTCCTAGACGCCTTAAAATATGAATATCATTAAAGCTCTTTCTGCTCACAATGACAGCAGCGATATTCATCAGGACGTCATTCAGCAGACGCCTTTATACATAGCGACTTACAAAACGACAGACAAATCATCTGGACCAAAGTAAACTTTACCATCAAGACTGAAGTTTATCCAGAAGGCAAAGGACACGAGAAAAGGCGATAGTGATGTGATATTCGTAAAATAAGACACATCTGCACGAGAAAAACGCCTCCAAATCTACAGATCTGTGACTTCATTTTCAAATATAAACATGAAATAATACAATGAGTCCCAGATGAATTATTTCTCACAGACACACCGAGATTAAATGGAGAGCAAATGGACACTAGTCTCTTCATCTGCGTCTCCATTTCATTAATATCTCAGTTTTAGACGTCAATGAGATAAAACAGAGGGCAAATGGAAACGTGTCTCAAACATTCATCTCAAATATTTCTCGTGGGAATAAGAAGGAATCTCTAAACACAGATATTGGATGTCTCCAGAAGAGATGTCAACAACGTGTCAAACTGAGCTCAATATTATTAAAGCTCTCTATATCAACTCATCACTTTTACTCAAATACACATTATTCTACATTCCTCATCTCCACAGATTTCAAATAAAGTCTCATTCATCTCTTTTATTTTTCATACAGAATTAACAATTGTAGACTAAGCTGATACTTAAATGAAACACAAATGAGAAATGTATAACTTCAATATTTAAAATGTTCCTTCAATATTCATATGATATAATGTTTCCGTCAGTGTTGAAGGTTTCGTGCTTAAAGACAAAGAGAGCGTTGAAAAGTTGAAGTGGTGTGTCATTATTTGGGCATCCAGACATTAGAAGCGGACGGTATGTGCGGACTGTTGATGTTTCCAGTTTTGAAGTACACTGAACCCTCACAGCTTCTTTAAGAACGGCGGTCTCCACCTCGACGCTGGCCTGATCTTTCACAGAGACGCCTCTTGTTCAACATTCTGTGCCACTGCTATTTTGGCTTCCCATGTTGACCGGTCATTTTGATCGTACATCTAAAGATCTTTCTGGACCGTGCCAGATGTTTATACAGGTAACACAGAAGCACCTGGGACGATCCGTCATGTTCCCCTCTCTCATTATTTCCATATCGGGCTGTTTTTCCGACGAACGTCTTTGATCAGCCACCAGTCGCCGGGTGTCCGAGTTCATCATTAGCAGATTTACGGCTTTGTGTGGGGTTATTTGCTCTTTCATTCGACAAAATTTTATCTGACGAATAGAACTGACAGCTTTCGAAAGTTACAAAAATTCACTTAAACCATATGCTGTTATTCTTTTCGCAGAAAAGCAGACGCGAATGGGAAAGAATTCTGATCATTGTCTTCTCTTACAGGACAGTTCATGCCAAAACAAAATCATCAAAGGTTGTAAATCTGGTTTGGGCTAGGGTTAGTATCATACACTGGAAGTCAATGGGGCTCAGTGTTTATCGACATTCAAGATACCTTCGGTTGTGTTCTGCAGAAGAAAGAAACTCATGACACAAGGAGAAATACATGATGACTGATGGTGAACTAGCTCTTAAAAACATCATGGGGGTGAGTAACATCAACACAAGTGAACATCTGTCCGGAGCTAATGAGCGTTCCATTACTGACCCCTCGACACAAATGGCTTTTGGAGTTAATGCTAAAGAGCCCCTAACTAGGAAGACCCCCGGGACACTCACCCGTCTGTTTCTGCCCCCGGGGCTGTTCGTCCATTTGCCCTTCCCCCAGACAAACAGCAAGAAACCAGTGGCTCCAGTGATATCAGAGCTTTAATAACTCCCAGCTCTGAGCTTTGAAGTCATCGCCAGGCGGTCAAAGAATGCCGCCCCCCCTCGCCTCTGTCAATGGGCTGGGGGATGGGGGGGTCTCACCAAAGCCGGATCTGGCCCTTTCTAATCTCCGGCCATCGGGATTTTACCTGTCTTCTAAATCCTAAAGCTGAAATCCTGAAAGGCAGTCGGACACATTTCTTCTGCTTCATTATGTCAAAGGAACATTCCGCGTTCAGCGCAAGTGATTGATTTGTCACGGAAATAGCTCAAAATAATTGTAAATCATTTATAGCGAACATCAACACCCCTTTGGAAAATAGTTAACTATGATATCCATTTTTGGTTTAATTTGTAGTAAAACCATAGAAACAACCGAAGTAACCGTTGAATTTTTAGTAAAACTATGGCAATGCATACCATAAAAACACGGTTACAACATTTTTACTTTAGTACTTTACTTTGGTTAATTAAACGAAAATGGAATGAATGAGAATGAAAATGCACAATGTCTGGAATCATTCAATTACATGTTGATTCAAAACATGCAGACTTTTCTTATCGTGGGTTAAAAGCCAGCGTGTAAAGCATTGCCCAAGAAGAACTTCCCGACACAAGCATTTTGTCTTATGTTTCAGTCCATTGAAAGAACAGAAATACATCAGCCCAAAGCAAAAGCCAAATCAAAGCACTTTATAATGTCAATACAACAATAAAAGCAACTCTACGTGATGTCATTAAAATATCCCAGTAAGCAAAGGCAGAAAAAACAAATAAAACATCATTTATATATTTAATAACAAACATCACATCTCTTTCCCATCCTGATGTGTATGAGATCCGTCTTAATACACTGCTTCAGTTTCTCTCACCGTGGCATAAATCATATTTCAAAATCAAGTCCTCACTATTTTGTTACTCATTGGTTGATTTATACTGTGATTGGATTATACCTGTCTGATGCATTATGGGCAATCGCACGACAAACGTGAACTATTAAGATAATCGCGGTTGAATGTGTCCGCGAGCTTTAACTGGCGAGAGAAACATCAGGTCTGTAAATAGACGGGCTCTTGAAATGCAGCATCAGACATGTTTGTTTGTACATATAACGCATGACTGCGCTTCATCAGGATGTCAAAACTTCATTCACTTTCAACACCATCTTCTGGAACTTTTCAACGTCTCCTATTTTGTGCCCCACAGGAGAAAGGCAATAATACGGGTTAGGAACGACACGAGTGTGAATAAAAACGATGACAAAATGTTCATTTCTGGACTTTAATGTTCTTGTACACAGTTTATGGTCGTCTGCCAGCTCTTGCGTAACCGTGTGGAGTAACAGCGCTGGAAAGTGTTCAATCAAAACAGCTTTGATTTAAGAACAACGACTCCTTTTCCCTGCAACGTATCAAGATATCACCTTATCAATACAAGGTTAGAACGGACCGCTTCCGACCAACCGTACAACAGTTGACAGCAAAAAACACAGCGTGTTTAAGTAAACAACTTTCCATTTTAAGGCCGCACGGGCAGGTCCTTCTTAAGCTGAAAGTGATTTCTACAGCGCTAAATAAACAACCTGACGGCGTCTTACAGTATCGGCAAACAACGTCTGTTACATTTGTACTCGTGCAGGTTCCTGATGACAGACAAAACATAAATCTGAGCCAAAACTTCAATGAAGTCAAACCAAGGAACGGTCCACTAATGACATGGGACGGGCCCGGCGCGGGTGGCGGTTTGGCCTCAAGGGCCCCGTCAAATAACTTTCCTGTTCCAGTCAGAGATCTTTCTACGCTAATTGACATGATGTCATGACGTCATGTAAAGGTGTGCATGAAAGCCTCTCTTCCTCACTGCGCTCATACATGATGCTGTCATAGCCCACATACTGTATGAACAACCACATGCTTCTGTCTCAACGCAACGACAGCTCTGATATGCCATCACATGATATGCCGGCGTGTCGATGCACGGCCCCGTTTGAGTCACCCGGGGTAATGATGATTTCTGGGTGGTGGGAATGTGGGATTTAGCACTCGGCTTCAATCTGAAGCAAAATTGGTTTCACAGCTGAATGAGATACTTCAGAGAATGCAGATTAGACTGAATAGGTGAAATGTATAGCAGGGATCACGTGACCCATCAGAACGCATCTGGTTTAAGTGCAAAATATTATTAAATGAAACGGAACCAGCTTTACACCCAAGAAAGTCATTTTAAAGGTATAAAACGCACGAGACACAGAGTGATCTTTAAAATCAACCATGAAACATTTTCATCATTTATGAAGGTTAACCATGGCTTTATCATAGTAAAAGTATTCATGTTTTGGGCAGTATTCTCAGAGTTTTAGGTACTACAACATCATTGTTAAACTGGTTTCAGGTTATTATTGACTCCAGTTCTACTGCAAATATAAAGTTTGGTTACTATAGTAAAACCATGGTTAAGGATTTTTCACTTGCTGTGACAGTGCTCACATTCAGGCCAATGACAAACTGTGACTCGACTCCATCAAGATGAAACCTCACATTGTCGTGCATGTAAAATAGAAAACTGTATTTACCTGAAGGTGTTTGAGACGAGGCTCAGGTGTGCCGTCTTCAACGCCTCTTCTTGAAATAAAAGCGTTCACTCCAAAACTGTCTCCTGAAAACGTGTTTGAAAAGCATCAGGCAATATTGTGCACGAACCATCACCGATCACTATAAAGTCAACAAAAGCGATTTAACATTGAAACGGTGTCAAACTCACCTTCGGGGTTTTCACGACGTTTGCAAGCTGCGCGCACAATGCAAAGACAATTATTCATCTTTTTAATCGCACATAACATGCAAACACTTATTAGATATGAAAATACACCAAACACCGCTCAGTCAATACACATTTAAAAGGAAACGCGCATTTCATAAGAAAATGTGTAACTTACCATGTTTTGAGTGAAGTTTTCCCATTGTGTGACTCCTTTGCTTAAGAAAGGTTTCTCGAGCATAGCAGTTACATTATATCCCGTTTGGAGAAACTGAAATGGTGGTTGTTCAGATTCCGACACATTCAATATTTCTTCTTTAATGTGAGACCGAAGCGAGAAGAATGACGCACTCGCGCTCGCTGATGCGCTCCTCTGCTCGCGCTGGGAGGATGAGAGACGCGCCTCGGTCCTGCCCCCTTTACATCACTGATGTGATGCCCCCTACTGACGCTTAAATGCCCCCTTTACATCACTGATGTGATGCCCCCTACTGACGCTTAAATGCCCCCTTTACATCACTGATGTGATGCCCCCTACTGACGCTTAAATGCCCCTTTAAACTACTGATGCCTCCTACTGACGCTTAAATGCCCCCTTTACATCACTGATGTGATGCCCCCTACTGACGCTTAAATGCCCCTTTAAACTACTGATGCCTCCTACTGACGCTTAAATGCCCCCTTTACATCACTGATGTGATGCCCCCTACTGACGCTTAAATGCCCCTTTAAACTACTGATGCCTCCTACTGACGCTTAAATGCCCCCTTTACATCACTGATGTGATGCCCCCTACTGACGCTTAAATGCCCCCTTTACATCACTGATGTGATGCCCCCTACTGACGCTTAAATGCCCCTTTAAACTACTGATGCCTCCTACTGACGCTTAAATGCCCCCTTTACATCACTGATGTGATGCCCCCTACTGACGCTTAAATGCCCCTTTAAACTACTGATGCCTCCTACTGACGCTTAAATGCCCCCTTTACATCACTGATGTGATGCCCCCTACTGACGCTTAAATGCCCCTTTAAACTACTGATGCCTCCTACTGACGCTTAAATGCCCCCTTTACATCACTGATGTGATGCCCCCTACTGACGCTTAAATGCCCCTTTAAACTACTGATGCCTCCTACTGACGCTTAAATGCCCCCTTTACATCACTGATGTGATGCCCCCTACTGACGCTTAAATGCCCCTTTAAACTACTGATGCCTCCTACTGACGCTTAAATGCCCCCTTTACATCACTGATGTGATGCCCCCTACTGACGCTTAAATGCCCCTTTAAACTACTGATGCCTCCTACTGACGCTTAAATGCCCCCTTTACATCACTGATGTGATGCCCCCTACTGACGCTTAAATGCCCCTTTAAACTACTGATGCCCCTACTGACGCTTAAATGCCCCTTTAAACTACTGATGCCCCTACTGACGCTTAAATGCCCCTTTAAACTACTGATGCCTCCTACTGACGCTTAAATGCCCCCTTTACATCACTGATGTGATGCCCCCTACTGACGCTTAAATGCCCCTTTAAACTACTGATGCCTCCTACTGACGCTTAAATGCCCCTTTAAACTACTGATGCCTCCTACTGACGCTTAAATGCCCCTTTAAACTACTGATGCCCCCTACTGACGCTTAAATGCCCCTTTAAACTACTGATGCCTCCTACTGACGCTTAAATGCCCCTTTAAACTACTGATGCCTCCTACTGACGCTTAAATGCCCCTTTAAACTACTGATGCCCCCTACTGACGCTTAAATGCCCCTTTAAACTACTGATGCCCCTACTGACGCTTAAATGCCCCTTTAAACTACTGATGCCCCTACTGACGCTTAAATGCCCCTTTAAACTACTGATGCCCCCTACTGACGCTTAAATGCCCCTTTAAACTACTGATGCCCCCTACTGACGCTTAAATGCCCCCTTTACATCACTGATGTGATGCCCCCTACTGACGCTTAAATGCCCCTTTAAACTACTGATGCCCCTACTGACGCTTAAATGCCCCTTTAAACTACTGATGCCCCTACTGACGTTTATAGTGCCACCTTTACAACACTTGCACCTCGTGCTAACACTTTGGAATGCCCATTTAAGAATAACGTTTCTGTTCTTGTGTATCTGTATCCTTTCATTGTGACACCGCCGACTACCTAAGACAACGCTTTTCTCAAACGCTCAACCTCAAAGATAAATGAACATTAAACCCTAACGAGTGTTTCTCTGAAATACACATAAAACATAACTTCATTAAGAAAATAACTTTCAAAATGCATTCTAACGCAAAACATGCTGGGAAATATAAATACTTGTAACAATTATATGTTAACACAACACAAATTGATGTAGTGCCAATATGAATGGATTAAGTAACACAACTGAACATGAAAATGTCGAGACAACATTTGACAAAACTGATGTTGATTTATCTTATTTCAATTAATCAAATATCCTTTCTTTCATTGACAAAATAATATATTTTTGAAGAACGTCCCACTATGAAACAATCCGACACATGTAAACCTGGACCACATGTGAATGTCATTGCATTAGCAAATGATATTTTAAAAATAGCATAATGCACCTTGAAGTGTGACACATATCCTTATTCTATTTTTTTGGGGCCAAATACTTTGGACGGTCTGTGAGTTTTGCCTGAAGCCCTGTGGATGACATCTCATCTGAAAACATGTTATTACTCTTTCCTCAATGTTGTTGCTCAACACACTCCTCAGACTTCAACTAGTTTTCTGAGTCTGTGTGGCTTCATAAACACGCCAAAGTTAGAATGTGGATCGTTGTCTCTCAGGAAGAACACAGCTGATAGAATCTAAAGTGACGGATGCTACTGGACTGATCCATCATCAGCCTTGAACATTTAGCAGATGCTTCAATCCTGAACTGCACTTTACAAATGTTAGGAATGCTACAGAAAAAACCTGCTAACTTTAAAAATCTTTACACATATGAAAAAATTAATGTAACATCGTATAACCTTTACAATAACCTACAAATAAGATCGCAATGCAAAAATGTTACAGTGTCCACATGATGGTGTAGAACAAATACAGTGAACATATATTTTTCACATTTTTAACTGCAGTTTTTTTTACTTATGAAGAATTTGTTTGCAAAAACAGAATATAACTAAATATTTGTTGTATTACGTAATCATGTTTTTATTGTGTTAGTAGGCTACCTGTGTTTTTTCTTTATTATTCCTTAATCAAAGCAACCCAATTGGAAAGCACACAAAAAACATGATTTTTGAAAGCAGTTATTTGTTTTTGCACCCTGAACTCTTCATTTCTTTCCTGTGTTTTTAAAGGACGTTAACTGGCATCAAATACATTACATTTTAAGAACAAAGTTTAGACATAATCAGGCCAGCTGTTCACTTATTTTTAAAAATTCTTCAAATGTTTAAAAAAGCAGCATTAAAATGGCCATTAACTCACCCTCATGTGATGACTTTCATCTGTGGAACACAAAGAGTTAATTTGAAAATGCTGGGCACCTTTTTAAAACCTTTTCAAAACGACACCATAAGACTCACTTTTATCATACAAAACAACGTTTCTTTAGGAATATTCATCTTTGGTGTTCCACAAAATAAAAGTCACACAGGTTGGGATCATTAGGATGTGTAAATGACGTCGACATGTACCACAAACACAGTCTTCACGTTTCTTTTATAAGCCGTTTAAGTGAAGGTAATGAGTTCAACATGTGCACCTACTGTATATCCTCAGGAACAGTTTACCATTCGCTCACAATCCTGTCTTTAAGGAAACAAAAATGCAAGACCTGAAAGTAAGATGAAAGATCTGATGCAGAACCAAAGAACGATGTCCAGTTCTGATTTGCCAGTAAGCTGTGAAAACCACTCTTTTATTTGTTTCAAACAATAGTTGAAGTCTCTCTTTGTGATCCGTTTAAACTCAGACGTCAAACTTCTCACCCGCAACTAAATTAACTCTTCATCTGATCTATTAGTATTGGCAGCTACATTCATATTCCATCGCTTGAGGCCAGAAACGGAAAAAAGCAGATTTAGAAATTCATCATTATAGTGTTTACTTTGTTTAGAAGCCTACCGGCAGTTTTTAACCACAGGTATAGATTCTAACAATAAGGCTTTTAAGGATTTGGTCGTCCTGCACTGATTGGATTTAAACAGACGTGTGTTTTTGGAAAGAGACGCCTGCAGACATCACGATGACACCTGTGTTGATCTGCTCAGAGGAATGCCCTACAGATGCCTCAACTACTCTACAGGTGTTCAGCTTTTTGTTTAGGTATCAACAGGTGATGACACGTCACACGGTTCTTTGATGCCATTCCCAAAATCACAAAAGTCCTGCAACATCAGCCTTTCACCTCTGTGATGAATGAAAGCATGGTGTCAGACAGGTTCATAAACACTGGTGTTCAACAGTGATGTGTGAAAGTCAAGTGTGAATGAATACACGTGTGAAGTTTAATGTTTGAGGTTTTTTTAGAATTTAAATCCCCTTAATCCAAACCAAACCGTGCCAAAGCACACTATATATTCAAGCCCTTATTGTGTGAACAACTTTACTATAAAATGATCTGCTAAGATACCAAAAATATGGGATGGGGTCGTCAAAGCAAACCAATGGTGCTGGACCTATTTCTTAACTTTTCCAATGACTTGTATCACAAGTACGCCACCTGCTGGTAGTGAAGTGTGATTCAGACTTGAAAGGGACAGTTCACTGAATAATAAAATCTTAATTCTGTCATCATTTATTCGCTCTCTGTATGCGAGTCTTTCTTCAGGGAAACACAACAGAAGATATTTCGAGAAATGTAGTTTTGCGTCCGGAAGTCAATGGGGTTCACTGCTGTTTGAGTATCAACGTTCTTCGAAATCTCTTCTTTTGTGTTCTGCAGAAGAAACAAACTCATAGAGGTTTGAAATGGCATAAAGATAAATAAATACATAATTTTCCTTTTTGGCTGAACTAATTCAGTTAAAAAAGAACAAAGCAATGTGACATTTCACTCATTTTAATCAAATGTTTAAATATGTACATATAAAATCCGAACATAAAAAATATCTGTTCACATGCAAACCGTAGTTGATACTATGCGCACGTTTTTAGAATTACGCACCTTATGAATATGAGCTCAAAACCTAAAACAGGGCAGATTCAAAATGCTCACGGTGCCATCCTTACTTCAAATAAAACAAGTCAACAGACTCAACGGGTGTAAACGTCTGGTGTGTTAGAGGATCATGGTGATGAGTTGTGTTCAAACACAGTTGACAAGGTTTGCTTGCTCCTGTTTCTGATTGTCCACAGCACAATCCATCGCCTTCAGAAAACTCTCGACTGTCATCGTGGCGGTCTAAAGGCAAGGCAAGTTTATTTATATAGCACATTTCATACATAACCCTTACCCAATGGTAATTATAAGTGCTTTACATAAAAATAATTAAAATAATCATTTAAACAAATCACAACAATACAACAAAGAATTGAAAAACCTAAAGACAGCAGACACACAACAGTGTTATATTAGAGGGACTATAAACAAAATGTAGAACACATCCATGTAATGAAAGACAATCCAATTGCTTAAATTTATTGAACGAATAC
The DNA here is from genome assembly GCF_947034865.1 of Barbatula barbatula. Lineage (NCBI taxonomy): Eukaryota > Metazoa > Chordata > Actinopteri > Cypriniformes > Nemacheilidae > Barbatula > Barbatula barbatula. The sequence goes on from NC_136775.1 coordinate 892,251, forward strand.
TTAAGTTTGCTTTAAAAAAAATGTCAAGAAGAGCAAAAAATTTTGAATACCTTTCCATAAAGCGCGTGAGCCAGAAATGGGATTTTTCTCAAGGTCCGTCCGCTGAATCCAACACTCTTCCTGTTCAGAAGAAGAATAAGAACATCTGTGAAGATCTCCATGAACTCCACATAGTCAACAAGCATGCCAGAAGAGCATTAGTGTGTATTGCAAATAACAGCTCAGGATGAATCTGCACTTTTCTGTATAGAGGATATGCACGCTCACTTGAGTGGCAAAACGTTCAGCAAAATGGCTGCTTACAATAGAGGGTATGGACATGTCGTCACTTTCCCACGTGAGCATGCCAGAGCATTTTGCATTCAGCAAATTAGTATCAGGAAACACAATTCCGTGCAATATTTGAGTGTCCAGGAACACCTGATTCCTTTGTAAGTCTTAGAGAAGTCGTAAGGATCACCGTCAAGTCCAGCTGCTTGTAATTTCAGCAATTAATTGTCTGTTTTAGTCCCGTTTTTTTTGTTTCTCCGATTGAAAGCTGCCATTTTGCAGCGTGTTTTACCACTCAAGGGGGTGTATCCCGGCATGTTCATGTTGGAAAGTGATGTCAATGCAAACCCTCTATATAATTTTTAATATTTCTCATTATGTAGACAATTTAAAAAGAGCACCAAATAAATTCCAATAAAATCCCTTCTTCATTCAAATCGATCTATATTATTTAAACGTAACAGTACTAAGAATTCAGTGGGAAATTAAGTCAACACAAAAACTTTGTTTTGATATTTGTGTGACGATGCAGATGTGTTCCTGACAGGTTTTGTGTGTTTAATGAATGAAATGCTAATGATTTAAGAGATAATGAGAGGTGTGTTTATTAAACGTAAAGGTGGAGCTGCAGTGACGGTCAGGTCACTCACTGTGAGATGTTTCTCAACATCAAACTCAGATGAGTCAAGTCACTTTCCATGAAGTTCATGGTGACCAGTTCCTCCAGTCTCAACAGCTGCTGTCTGGGGTAGATGATCTGACACTGCAAAAAAACAACAATCCTCAGACACAACTCATAATGTCCATCATCAAACACACAAATTATGTTCACTCTGGAAAACACATCACATGACTCACACACCTTCATGAGTTCCTCTAGACAGGACAGGTAAATGTGAAATATGGCGTTGGCGCTGGGAGGGCCGATGTACTGCTTTATATCAGCTCGGTCTACAAAAGCCAAATCAATCTTCTCCGTCACATTTGATGTTGTGAGAATCACCACATTAGTGTGCCTGAATAAGAAAAGCAAGACACACTTCCAATGTCAAAGGTTTTGTGGTCGGAGGTCAGAGGTTTGTGATGTCAGATCATTTCAAATAATTATAAACATTATTTATTTGAGAGGATGTGCAGCAATGAATTGTACGCAGTAAGATTGTGCATCTGTGATGAAGGTAAAGAGTCACGATCTGAATGAGGAGAAACTGACCGTTTGATCTGGTCAAGCTGGGTCAGGACAGAGTTCACAACCCGTATGGCATCAGATGGTTCTGTTCCCGCCTGAGCAGCGCTCCGTGCTGCGGTGAGACTCTCCACCTGGTAAACAAACATTATCAAGTATAAAGTGTACATTTGCGGCCATAATTGTCATTTATTAAGCTTTTTGGAAGTGGTATTCAAGATAATATACATATAAATAATACACACTCATGTAAGATGTACCCAGACAAGCGCCATATAAGTGAAATGAATAATAATAATTATTATGTTTAAAAAAAGAGAACCTCATCTATGAGAACAAACACCAGGGCATCTTTATCATCAATAAGCTCCTGAATCTTCTGAAACATCTTTGTAACAAGTTTTCCACTCTGTAAAACAGACACTTCACATAAAGTTTCATATATGCAGTTTAAGAGCATGACTTTAGACGTCGTGAATCCGTCTGTACCTCTGAGAACCACTTGGAGAAGAGACTGTGACTGTTGATTTCAACAAACTGGCTATACGCGTACCTGACAAGAGAGGAAACGAATGAACGACAGGTGAAGAAATAAAAGGAGCGCTGTCATTTCTTCAGAAAGCTGCCACACCTGCCAGACAGTCTAATGGAGAGTTTCTGAGCGAGTCCTTTACACAGAGACGTCTTTCCTGTGCCGGGCGGCCCTGAGAGTTTATCACACATACAACAACTGTGTAAACACGCCACAGGGAAAAATACAACTGGTGAACTTCGAAATAAGCAGATTAAGGCTTACCGTGTAGTAAAACGACTCGATTCCAGGCAATCAGATTGCTGTCAACATTTTTGTCAGAGAAGAAAATTGTTGTGGTCACATAATCCAAGAGCTAAAGACAACAGTGAAGGAGCAGCATGAGTTCACGTTTGCCAACAAGCAGATGAGGAACAACTTGTTTTTCAAAACGATTTTGTTGAATGATATATTCAGTTTACACTACAAGAATAACTCTGCAATACAATTCTGAATGAGATGACAGCAAATAAATGCGTCTTACTTGTGTTTTGATGTTGTCTTCATAAACTAAACACTCCCAAATGCCATGAAACTCAGCTGTAAGACATGAAGATCTCACATTATCTCAATCGTTAAAAAATTATAATAATAAATCCGTTTCTATTGGTTTAGCATTCATTTAAAAAAAAAAAAACACTGAAACCTTCACTATGAATAAAACAAGAAACAGAAATAAACATATAAACAGAAAGATGCATTTGATTCATTATCAATCAATCATCTCCATTGTAGGAGAATTGAAAGGGGGCGTGTCGTTCTGACCTGATGGGAGGAGCCAGTGATTGGCAGCAGAGAGCTCCTCCTCCTCCTCCAGCGTGAGTGTGTTTGGAACGTCATCATTTAGAGAGAATATATAGATACAGAGGTTGTGGAGCTTCAGATCTACAAACTGCTGCGAAATAAAAAGAATTGTAAATAGAGTATCACAACCATAAATTCAGGTTCAGATTACAGCTTTAGACAATCATATGTATAGACAATTGTTTTAAAATGTTGAATTTAAATGGATTAAAGCGTCTGCCAAATGAATAAATGTGAATGTGTAAATATGAAAAGACTGTACATACTTTGAAACCAGTTATATCTGCAACCGTGATTGACTGCACATTTCTTGTTAGAAATTCATTGTCAAACTCCGTCCACTTGTAGGACCCTAAAACAGAGCTGTGTCGATCCAGCAGTGAGAGCACATGAGCTCGTACATCAGATCTCTTCACCGTACTGCAAACACAAAAACTAGTTTGATAACACATCTAGTATAGGGTGGATCAGGATTGTACTACATTTCTTATCCCTATAAAGAATACTTTAAACTGACTGAATTGACGACGTACCTGTCAGATTTGACATGAACCTCTATGTGCACGTCTGGTCGGATGAGTCCGACATCAGTCATGTGTTCATCAGCACCAGATATATCCATCACTACAATGGACTGAAGTATCACCTCAATTCAGAGAAACACAATCAGTCGACTGTGGCAGCCTGTGTGACAATGAACAAGTTTAAATGGCATCCATATGATACAGGCGAGTAATTTATTTAAACATAATAGAAATACTATTGTACAAACGTGGGAACCAATCTGTTCAAAACGTCTAACCTGTCCTGAGGCTCGGGCTGTCACGATTATGAAATTTGGCTGACGATTAATTGATTCTTAGATCGTTGCGATTACGGCGGGTCTGTTATAAGGCTTTGGCAATTATTGATTAATTACAATGAATTAAGTCAATGAATAAAATATAGATACATTAAGAAATGTGAAAATTGAGTGACCTTAACAGAAAATAAAAAAACAGATACGAGGATGATGTCGTCTTGCTGTGAAGATGCAGAAAATCCGGAATCGCTTTAAAAACACAAAAAATACAAATCTGATATAACTCAAATGATGAGAAATGTCATTGGAACGTAACAATGGGTGCAGATCAAGGATGGTGGATGTAAAACGCTGAAGATCAGCCTTGTTCTCTGAGGATTTACACTCGTTACGGTTATCTGAAGTAATTGCGATTATGCCGAATAATTGCGATGAGACGATTATTTCATAATTGTGACAGTCCTTCCGGAGGCAAACATTTTTCTGATTATAACTACAGCTGTGGCCAAATGTTAAATGGGTAGTTGACAAATATAATGTGTCCTATACTTTTTTTAATCAGTGTATTTGTCAACTACCCTAATGATCTCTAATTTGGATAAAGGTTGAATGAATAAATGTAAATGCAATAACTCACACTGTTTAAGAAACAGTAAAGTGCTTCACTGGAGTTTAAGACTCAACACATTTAAAAAAAAAGAAAACAGCAGCAAAGAAAAGAAAATTAAGAGAAATTATATAATCTAATCTGCATCGTTAAAGCTATGTCTATGATACATAGAATGATGATCTGCACATATCTGTTCGCACTTATTTCTATATTTAATTCGGCCTTAAAGATAAGTAAACAGATAAACGGTTTTATAATAAAGTTTCCTTCTCTTAAAGGGATAGTTCACTCAAAATTGAATATTCAGTCATCATTGACTCACCCTCAGGTTGTTTCAAACCTATATACATTGATTTGTTCTGTAAAACACAGAGAAAAATAATGTTGTAAGAATGTTAGCCAGTTTAGTTTCAGTTTTGTGACATTTCTGATCCACAAATGGCTGACATTCATCCAAATAACTTTCTCAGTGTTCATCAGAGCAAAGTCATTTATCAACCTTATTGTTGAACGTGGAAGTAAACAATGCGACGTACTTCCTTTCTGTGTTAAGACTTCCGTGTTATTAGCAATTATCAATTGTCCAGGAGAAAGATCATCCATTAGGCTAAAATCACGAATAATGGATACAGATCATAGGGTGCACGACATCCAGATTCAGCTCTGGTGTTTGCATTATGGTCAAAGCGAAGGTTTTGTAGACCTTTCCGAGACTCTACGAAATTTCAGCTGCTACTAGATAATTAAGCATAATCTTAAATCAAATGATTTTGTCTTGTTGTGCGCGCACTGTCGAGCTTTTGCCAGAGGGGAACTGGAATCCCCTGGTTAGGCCTATGAGGGTTTTTTCTCCTCCCGTGTTTTGACCTGCGCAACCTTATATGTTTTGCCTACAGTCAATGTTTTCTTGTACAGCTGCTTTGTAATAATGAAAATTTGACTAGCGTAATATAATTAAAGGTAAGGGTGACTTGACATGTTCTACGTTTGTACCGGCTATTATGGCAAACTGCACACATTAAGCTGGTACATTTGGGTTCCATAAGAAATATTCACTCACTGGATACAGGTATGAAATGACATGAGCAAATGATGAGGAATTTTCATTTTTGGGTGAACTATCCCTTTAATGGCATTTTCACAACTAAGGTAAGCGTTGACTTACCTCACTGCTAGTAAACGTTAAAGGATTTTGTATTAATTGTAAACGTATACTTTATTTGAACGTAACCTAAAGTACGTCACCACCTGTACATTCAGTCAGCAGCGTGTTGTGTTGATACCGTCAGATACCGTTCCTGTATCGTGATACTGCCTCCTTACTTACTAACTGTTCACATGACTGTCAGAAACTATTAAGTTTTCTACCTAGTAGTCATCAATTTAAGACACCACATACACACGCGACGGACGTGCCGAACTTTAGTAACGTCACATGACTGCGAATCACATTTTTCGCACTCATCATTATAACATCCCATAATATCCGTGTATCTTACACTACACAACGGTGTCGTGAAGTGAAGTACACACACACACACACACACACACACATATATATATATATATGAGGTAAACGGAGACATTTTCTCACCTCTCACTGCGACGGACAAACTCGAACATACCGCGCCAACGATGACGTCACTGCGGAGGAAGTGGCGTCACCGGAACTCGACGTTAGCCGCTAACGTTGGCGTTTCCGCACCGAGAGAAAGAATTAAACAAACGCACACGGACACAGTCTGTTTATTGACGATGGGGAAGAAACACAAGAAGCACAGACCCGAATGGAGAACAGTGGAGGGAGGTGCGTGTGAAAGAAAGATCACTGAATCAGTGTGTATGTGTGTTTGTGTGATGCGTGTTTACGTCACGTTCTTTTATTTGTGTGCGTCTTTATTGTCGAAGTCCTCTGCACATCTGGTTTAAAGCGTCACGTTTATCGCTTTTATTACTGAAGATCTGTCACTGGAGTCTGCTTTTGTCTTTTAGTAATTCGCCATAGAAAGTCACTATGGTGTTGTTATAGAAATATTATAGTTATTGTGATTTTAAAGTAAAGTAAAAATGAAATGAGTCTAACTCTGACGTTATTGTAGTGCGTTTTGGCTGAATGATAACTACTTGTATTACTATTGTTCCAATACACACCGTGGGTAATGTGGTGAGACTATAGTAAACTTGTGTTTACTGTGGTATTACTGCAGATAAAACCAATAACTAACCATAGTTAACCTATAATGTTAGACATTACACGACACACATTTGTCTGTTAAATGTCTATTAAATAATTAACATGAATTAATTGTCTGTTTTAAGGATTTGACAATATAACTACTAATGACAGATCATTTAATGAAGAAAATGTGGTAACACTTTACATGAAGGTATCTTTTATGAAGCATTTATAAATGTGTTCATTAATGATTAATACGTCATTTAAAAAAGCGTTATAACTGCATGAATAAAAAGTGCCAGATAGTGAGGACGTATAAGAATAACAACACAACACCCTTCATTGTCCAGTCTGACGGACTATATAGCAAACAACATCAAGATAATAATTAATCTGCTTTCAAGTCAAATAAATAATGAATAACTACATCTGTTAATCATTTACAACATGTATGTGAGTTAAACACGGCTTACTATTTGGAAGGTATTTAGTTTTATTAATGCTGTTATAACTGCTTCATGATGCATTTATCATTAATAAACGCATTTATAAATGCTTTATAGAGGTATTCAATGTAAAGTGTTCGCGAAAATATTTATTAGAAATGTGAAATTTTTGTAAATAACTAATATTATTTACTGTAGAGTGAACTTAACAGAGAAGACTTGAGTCTTGAGCACTAAAACTGAAGCAATGAGGGTTGTCTTGTGTAAATGCAGCAAGTCTGGAAACAAATAAATCAACACAAAAAATTCAAAGTTAATACAACTCAAATGATGGAGAAATGTCATTTGAATGTTACAGCGAGTGCAGATCAAGGACCGTGGATGTAAAATGCAGCAGATACTGCAAATCTTGTTTTCTACGGATTCACAATAATTGCAGATATTGGAAATAAGTGCGATGAGAGGATTATTTAAAAACTGTGACAGCCCTATACAAGATGACAGAATGATGTTATGATGCTGTTTATGATTTAAACCGTATGGCAATATTATTACTAATTAAAACTATCTTTGTCAGACTATGAGGACAAACCTTTAGATAAGCCCCTGAAGCTGGTGCTCAAGGTTGGCGGCAGTGAAGTGACAGAGCTGTCCGGCTCGGGACATGATTCCAGTTACTATGATGACCGTTCTGACCACGAGTGGGAGCGTCATAAGGAGAAAAAGAAGAAGAAGAAAAAGAAAGCAGAGAAAGAAAAGCATTTAGATGATGAAGAGAGGAGGAGGCGGAAGGTGAGTGAACATGCTCGCGTTACATACAAACACCCTGACGGTAATGTTTGTCTGAAATGTTTTTTCACTGCTGTATTTATCTGATTTATCCAGGAAGAGAAAAAGAAGAAGCGTGAGCGGGAACAGTCAGAAAACGCCGCCAATGTGCCAGTGGAACCTTTCACACTGCCCAAACCTGTGGAGGTGAGATGACTGAAGCTCTGTGTGATCATCCAGCGGTCTGATCAGACTCTAACTGAAGGATCTTTGTGTGTCAGGTTGTTCTGGAGGAGAAGAAACGGAAGCGGGAGAAGGTGGAGTCTGAATCTGAGGCGGAGGCGGAGCAGCTGGCGGATCGACCCGTGCGAGCCTGCCGAACTCAACAAGGTACAAAAGTGTAGAAAGTAAATCGAAGACTCGCCGTAGTGAATTTAAAACGAAAATAGGAAAGTGGATTCCGAATTCTGAATGCAAAACGTGTTGCCAACACACATACTCTTTCCCCTCTTTGTTTTTTTCTAGAAAATGAATGTACCCCTCGGCAGCAGCTTCTAGAGCATTTCTTGCGTCTGCTTCAGAGGTGAAACTGTGCTAAAACAAAAATCATGACATGATCGTGAAATGTTGTGTGATGTCTTGAATAAGTACCGTCCTACTTTTCCAACAGGAAAGATCCACACGGATTCTTCGCCTTCCCGGTAACAGACGCCATCGCGCCCGGCTACTCCATGATTATCAAGCATCCCATGGACTTCAGCACGATGAAGGACAAAATCGCAGAGAATGAATACAAAACAATCACAGAGTTCAAGGTGCATCAGTGTTCTGCATATAAACGCTGTCATCCAGAATCACTGTGCTTAAAGTCTTTATATCGTGATGAACATCCATAAGTAATTGCGTCTGTTTGAATCTCTGTGTGTGTATGTGTCATTTCCAGGCAGATTTCAAGCTGATGTGTGACAACGCCATGGTTTATAACCGACCGGAGACGGTCTACTACAAAGCTGCCAAGAAACTCCTTCATACAGGCTTCAAAATGATGAGCAAAGTAACATATTTAATCCAGTTTGGTGCTGACGCAGTGAGATCTTGTGCTGTTGTTGTCCATCTTTCAGTTCCTTCCTACCGTCATATTCATTCCATTCAGATATGATCTCAGTATGACGTAATTCTTGGACAGAGAAGTTTCTCCGTTGCATGTTAAGGCACATTCTTTGGGTTTTTTTATGCTCCGCATTTAAAGCACGTCACAAGGTTTGTTTTGAGATCTGTATTCTAGATAAAGAGTGGAAACTTTTAAGAAACTCCAATATTTGATATTTCCAATATTTTATATCTAGTTTGGTCACTACGTAGTCACAGTAATTCTGTTGTTTTGAGTAAGGCTGATCATTTATTGCCTGTTTAAAGGCTTTGATAAATATAACAATTAATTAAGTCAATTAGTAAAATATAGATAAATTAAGAAATGTAAATAACTGGTAACATTCCCTATAGAGTGACCCCAACAGGAAACGTCTTGCTGTGTTGATGATCGCTTTAATAAAACACAAAAACACAAAAATCTGATACAACTCAAATGATGAGAAATGTCACACAGTGGGTGCAGATCAAGGACGGCGTATTTAAGTAATTGTGATTTTCAAATAATTGCGACGAGACGATTATTTTACAACTATGACAGCCCTAGTTTAACGGTTTATTATTATTCAAATATTGAATGTCAGCAGTAATGAATAATGCGCTGGTGTGTCTAAAGGTTTCTTTATCGTCTTTAAAGTGGTCAGCGTTCGAGCAGGTGCCAGGATCAGGTTTTTGCACCATCTTATTTTTTCTTTCCACCCATCCCATTCCTGCCGTGTCCCATCTTCATGGCGTAGTTCAGAGCTCCCGCAGGAGGAGTAAACGGGTGCCCTGTGGCTGTATTTTGTACTCTGTTTACAGGAGCGGCTGTTAGCTTTGAAGCGCAGCATGTCTTTCATGCAGGACATGGATTTTTCTCAGCAGGCTGCCATTCTGGGTGACGACGACGTCGCCCCTGAGGAACCCGTGCCAGAGATGATGCCCGTCCACACCGAATACCCCAAAAAATCCAAAAAGCAGCCTGTTAAAGAGCCTATCATCAGGTACTGCTCGTTTCTTCTGCTCCCCTGAACGTCTGATGGTGTCGTGTGACCCGAGCGGGTGTGTTGCTTGTGTGCAGTGATATGTATGAGCTGGAGGGCAACGCTTGCAGTTTGACGGACAGCACGGCGGAGGAGCACGTCCTGGCGCTGGTGGAGCACGCAGCAGATGAAGCACGCGATCGAATCAACCGCTTCATGCCAAACTCCAAGGTGCCAAAACTCATAATGAATACTCTTCACATGATCACAGCAGACGGTGAAGTCGACCGCGGTATTTCTGCGGTATCCTTAATCGGAATGTTTTGATTTTTTTCGATCCAGATTGGATATCTTAAAAAGGACGTTGATGGTTCACTCTTCTACACGGTTGTGAATCAGGACCCTGAGACAGAAGGTGGTGTTCTCATCTTTTCTGTGTGTTGAGCCATAAGAAATTGTGTGTGTTACTAAAAAGGACAGATTCATGTGAATGTTTGTTGATCTTGTTCGTCTTCTCAGCGGATGAGACTCATCCTGTTGATTTGAGCTCTTTGGCTAATAAACTCATTCCTGGGCTCACATCCCTGGGCTTCAAAGATGACCGGAGACACAGAGGTAATTATTATTACAACACCAAACAATAGATTTACTTTTAAGGTTCCAACCTTAATTCAAGATTCTTGCAATGCAAGTGTGTGTAGTTTAAGTGCTTTAACAAAACTACAATTCTACCCAATTTAGTCTTTAGTGTTACTTATTTCATGCTCAGAATGAGGTGTTGGCGAGCGGTTCTTCTTGAGAAGTACAGAGAGGCCAATAACCAGTTTTACTGATGTCCACACTTTTCTATCAGTATTTAGTGTAATCTGTCAGTCGGTCATGTGTGTGCTCTGGATTTGTTTCAGTGACGTTCTTGAGCAGCGCTTACAACACGCAGACCCTTCAGAATAACTCCATTTATCCTGATCTGCTCCCTGATGAGAGGGACATGTTGTACTCAGCTTATGGAGATGAGACGGGTGTTCAGTGTGCGCTCAGGTCATCATTATGAACTTTCACTCTCATTGAACTCTACTCTGTTGTTTTTTCTTGCCGTTGACCAGAGCAAGCGTGTAACTCATAACACCGTCTATGCTACAGATGACACAATCAACCCAACCGAAAAATCTCACTTATTTGTGGTTTTCTGTGTGCGTGTGTAGTTTGCAGGAGTTTGTTAAGGGTTGCGGGAGTTTTACAAGGAGATTGGTGAATGATTTGCTGGATACAATGACAGCAGGAGATCACTCAAAGGCCACCGTCCAGATCCGACAGGTATCTCAATAAATCTGGCTGTTTATGTTTCATGTTTTTTTTTTTGCTTGTTGAATATTTAAATGTGTTGTTATGTTTCTATTTCAGAAAAGGAACATGCCCATTGATGCTAAGTCTAGTTTATGTGACCTGCCGGTGAGATTGTGGCCCGTTTAAATGATCAGCACTTAACAGTGTCAAATGTATCTGATTGATTCAAGCAAATATTAAGTCAAGTATAATATTAAAAAACATATCCTTAATTCATTGTTAGGGATGTAACGATTCAATAAGCTAACGATGCGATTTATTCACAGTTTGTTTTTACAATATGAATTGAGACAAATCAGAAATGAACAACTGCCCTTTTATTATTTCTCAAATGTTACACATTTCTTTGTAAATAATTAAAAATGTATTTAATGTCAAATAACAAAACTAAACTTCAGTTTTAAAACACATTCCAAATCAAATTAAAAAGTCTGTTTAATATAAACAAACTAAGACTTTTCTTGGATTTGTTTGCATTTAGGAAATATCAGCATTTCCAAGTTTGCAGTAAACACAGCGGCCCCTGCAGTTCAAAACACGTATTGCGATTCATATAACATCTCAACCGGCTTGAATCGTCACATATTATCATCGATTTTTAACCTGCTCACAGTGAATCATTTCATCCCTATGAATTATACTCTAACATACAATATACTAGTATTTTAAAGGTCAGTATTTAAAAAACGTGATCTGTGTTGAGTTAAATGACCACATAAATTGAGCAATAATAGATTATGTGCTATTATATGTTATTTATTCAATTATAAATAAGGGAAATGCAAAGAGTAATGCTATTTTAAATATCATTTGATGGTCAGCCTCATGAAAACTGATGTGTTTGTACAGAGCACAGTTGGAGGTGCTATAGACAGCGGCTCTGTTCTGGATTTTATGTCCATGAAGAGTTATCCAGACATGTCTTTAGATATGCTCAACACTTTAGGTAAGACCTTTTACAGTTCCAAAACTACACCTGTGTTCTGTAGTTCATTAATATGCGATTTCTCATCTGAAGGTAAATGTGTAAAGAGGGAACCTGAACATGAGGATGGTCATTCACATTTTGAAGACGCGGCCAAACTCCTGCAGGAGTTCCAGGACGCAGCGGTGGACCGGGTCGGGTCCAGACCATCATCCAATCTCTCCTCCCTGTCGAACGCTTCCGAACGCGACCAGCATCATTTAGGTACTTCATTATTCTTAAGATCTTAAATCATACATTAAATATATTTAGCGTAGTTGTGTTTCTGTTCCTAAGGTTCTCTCAATTGTGATGTTTATGTTTTGTGTTTAGGAAGTTCACCTCATCTGGGTGTTGGTGATGGTCCGGCAGAGATGGTTCAGGACCCGTATGAGTTCCTGCAGTCTCCAGAGCCCGGCTCTACTGCTAACAGCTGACGGATGGACACACAACATGGATAATGTTTCTCACCTGTTATGTGATGTTTTTGTACAGATTAAATGTGTCACGTGTTACTTTATAAATAATGGCTGGTTTTAAATATTTGTTGTATTATTTCACATATCACCCAGAGTCTTAACTCAAACGGACCTTTACACTGTAACTTCTCTTGTTCCAGAGGAAGTTATGCATTACATAATTTCTCATTTATATAAATAGTATTTTTTTGTAGTAATATTTGAATTCATTGTGTAGGTCAGTGCTTAGCATCAGGGCAAAAATAGCAACAGCCGTTCAAACTGAGGTGGTGTAATTTCACGTAAATACAGGGAAATGTTCAGTGAAGTAGAAATGTGCTGAGTTTGTTTAACTCCTTTATAACACATATCGAGTTCAAACATTCACAGACAATCTTTCATTTGCATTTGACTTTGCGTTTTCTAGTGGTATCTAGGTTACAGTTAAAAGGAGAACTACTCTGTTCCCGCTTTAGTGCCCTCACATTGTTTAACTTTTCCATATCAGATTCCACAGTAAAACAATATTGTTTGAAAGTCTGAATTCTGCTTTATATTTATTGCATGTTCATTGTGGGTGTTTTTAGATTTTGAGATAAGGAGACCCAAAAACACCCCTTATGAAAATGTATGTTAAAGTCGGATTATAGCATTTTTAAGCAGATTGTTATAACCAAAGTTTCACCACAAATATCTTTGTAACTATTATTACTGTGGTAGAGTAAACGTGTAGTTTATATGGTTTTACTACAAAATAAAACGTAAAATATAATTACTATAGTTATTAAACAGAATGTTCATTACCAACATTAACCTTAATGCTTCTAGACACCTCAGATTTGCGATATTTCAGACCTGAATTAGCGACTGGATTTAGTAGGCTAACATTAAAATGATTTACTAAACAAGAATTGTACTAATAACTTTGTAACATTAAAACATGTTATTTACAAAGTTTTTAGTAACATTAAAAAAGCGCAGTTCCAGTCTGAGATGCACGAACACTTACTAGAATGCTTTCTGAATTTCTATGCCAAATATTGAATATTTTTGCGTGTTTGTTGTTAAAATGAACTTTTAAACGTAGATTTAACAGTTTAAACAGTAGATTTCATATATTTAATAAAAAGCATTAACTAAAGCGAAGTCGAGGTTTAAAACGAATATTCATGAGCTCTCGCGTCCGCCATTTAAAGATGACGTGAAACCTCAGCTGATTAATATTCATGAACTGCGCGAGACTCGTAAAACTCAGCCGTCGCGGCAGAGAAAGATGCGCTGAATATGTTTTAATCTGCGCGTTGACGAACATGTAACGACGTATGGATGTAATATGATAGACGAGACAGTCATGTGTTAAAAAAAGATATAAGTCGCTTTCAGACTGGACAGAAGCTTTAAAAGTCAACTCTGTGTGAGATGATGCTGAAACTGTAACCAAGAGATCGGAACAAACATCAGATGTCTTTGATCCACAGCGCGCGCTTCAATGACTAATGTAAGTTACATCTCACTGTCAACGATTCATATAAAGTCAAAACTATGTCCATTAATTGTCATGATAAAATGATTTACCTGAACATTACCTGAACTTAATGAATTAGTTTTATTATATACATTTTCACCCCTGTAGTGACCATCAGCTAAATAAATATGTTTGTGAATGAATTCCCCCCACATGAACGAGGGTGTATTTGGTTGATTAATTATAGAATATATCATGTTTGTTTGTGGAAGTCACTCATTGTGTGTAAAAGCTGCCTGGGCGGACTGAAGGCTTCATCCGGTTGCAGTTATAATGACGTTTGCTAGGCAACACAATCATTTGTTCACCTCGAACAGGTAATGCACAGGTGAACTTCACCTTGAGCGTTACGATCCGAGCGAACAACAACTTCCCATGACGTTTATATCACAACTGAGTTGATCAATACAAACTTTCAGTGTTGCTGGAAAAGATTTGATTATATAATCGAATCTATCTACTTTCTATCTGTATTTATTTGCAAAGAACTGGTGGTGAATATAATAGAAAAGATGCTCTGTATTTTTTCCAGTGTTACTTGCAGTGTATTTTCTGCACTTTTAAGCAACAGTCATATTTCAACATAGCAAAAACATATTTTTTATGTGATAAACTGGATTTTATCACAGTTTTCATGTGAGAAAACATAGTTCAGTTACCCATACTAACTCTGTAATATCCTTCTAACTTTGTCCGACTAGAAACACATTGAGCAGGTGTTATTATACTAACATAGACAGTGGGAAATTACTGCTTCACAACATTATCTTGTGATGTTATGAAGAACCTTGAGAATGAGACCACCGCAAACTCATATCTACATGTGAAGACAATACAAATGCCATTCAATTTATTGATATAGCGCTTTTCACAACGTGCATTGTTCCAAGGCAGCTTTACAGGAGAAAATAAGAAAAACTGAAAATCACAGAAAAGGTGAAACACATTTACATATATGCATTTGGCAGACGCTTTTATCCAAAGCGACTTACATTGTATTATACTATACATTTGTTTCTAAGTATGTGCAAAACCCTTGGATGGAACCCACGGCCTTGGTATTGAGTTACAGGTGTTTGTTTATAGAACAATATAGGATCATTCTAGCAAATAATATCTAATATCAGTAGTCTCCCGGTGAGCAACTCAAACTCCAATGATAAATAAATGGAGAAGTAAACCTCGGGAGAAACCAGACTCAGCCGAGAGGACCAGTTCTCCTCTGACGTGTCACAGCTGCACTCACTGACTTTGATTTTAAGTTACTGAGTAAATATTTATGAATAATAGCGAAAACTTTTGCAGCATCCAACAGAATGGAGAATATAGCATTAAGAAAAGAAAAATAGAATAAAATAACTAGAAGAATATAGTCTATAACTAGTCAAGTAAATAGCAAAATAAAGAAGAAGAAGAAGAAGAAGAAGAAATAATTAAAAGTATAAGGAAATTGAGAAGACAAAGTGTCTTCATTATCTTTAGGAAATACATGCACACAAACAGGATGCTTTTAAGAAATTGAGATCCGACGATCCATCACTTGTTATTGAGTCTTTCCCATTGCTGTTGGATGACTTCATGTCACTCCTGAGGTTCGATTTTGTTGATATTCAACAGACACCGGACTGAAATGACCACAACACATCTAGAAATGATGATTAAATGAACATTTGGAATGCTCTCTTTTTTTCCCAGTCTATATGTATATATGAAAAGTTTGGCTCCAAAAGGAGATCAAAAATCATGTTTTTTATTGTGTTTTATTGTGTTAGTTAGCTGTATTTATTTGTTATTGTGGCTTAAAGCAAATCAAACCAACTGCTGTTTGATTGATATTGATTGGAATGCACAATAAAAAACATGATTTTTGACAGTTATCTCATTTTGGAACCAAACTCTTCATATGTTTATATGTGTGTTTGCAGTTGAGCTGTTTTGGACGTCACCGCAGACGAACGGTTCCTCAGAACGGAGGCAGTAGAAATGATCTGCTCGGGGTTCCTCTACACTCCAGAGTGAACGGCTGGTCTCTACCGCTCCATGTTTTCCAGCTCATCGCCTGGCTCATCTACAGCTTCATGGCCATCGTCACTTTCGGGATTTATATTCCTCTTCTTCCTCCGCCATGGAGCTTTGCAGCATACAGTGTATCCTTGACAAACACAGAACGCTTCTGATAAGATCATTTACTCACTTTATCTATTCATTCACCGGCAGTGGCTTTATATGTCGTTGTGATCCTTTACATGTTTCCGTGCAGTTTATAGGCACTGCTTTTCTTCTCCATCTGTTTACTCACGTGTTGGCCGTCACAACCGATCCGGCGGACATCGGCGTCCGCAGCAGGAAGGATTACTCCAGCCCCGTGCCCGTGTTCGACAAGACCAAGCAGAAACATGTCATTGATAATCTGCACTGTACCCTCTGTGAGGTGGATGTGTATGTACAGAAACATGATTAAGGGAATGAAATAGAGCTGAAATAAATAGAAAAAGTCTGATAAACGTTATGTTTTTGCAGGGGACCTAAAGCCAAACACTGCAGCACCTGCAACAAATGCGTCGCAGACTTTGACCATCACTGCAAATGGCTGAACAACTGCGTGGGAGGCAGAAACTACTGGTGAGCAGATGTGTCATTTCATCCCGTTTCGGTCGCATGTCCTGTCTGAATGTTCATAAATCTTGATTCTTTTATCAGGTTCTTCTTCCTGGCCATCTCCTCGGCTGTGTTGGGAACGTGTCTGATTATTCCGGTCGTGTTGTTCGTCTTCATCGCACACTACGTGAACCCGGCGCTACTGCGCACTGCTCCACAGTTTCAGAGTCAGTCATTTACATGTCGACACACCTGAATGCTCAAGTGGTTTTCCTATGACAGAGCACAATGTGACCTCATCATCTCCCGTCTGTTTTCATTCTGTGTTTTTTATGTGTGACGGTCATGATTAGGGAGGTAACAATATCAAAATCTCACTGTACGATAATACCTCGGTGTCACGTTTGCGGTACTTATTGCACATTTAACATGACAAATGATAACTTGGAAATGTGCCATAAGCATCCTCTTATTTTTATCCTCCAATCATAACTGTTGCTCAGAGGAATGAGTTATAGTATGAGATCGGTCAAATGACCTAAAAATCCCTTTTGTCAAATGAAATCATTGCACAAGATGGACCTTCCCAAAGGTAACATCTATTATTTTTTCTAACGTTCTCTTTGTTAGGCCCGGAAGACCTATCGTTTCATACAGTCATGTGGGCACCATAATATTGAGATTCTTTTGCTATTGCGATAACACGATATCCAATATAGTAACATCCCTCGTCATGAATGAACGAGATGAAAACGTAAGGTCAAATTGTCATTGTTACAAAGCAGCTGTACATGAAACATATGGACTTTAAGCAAAACATTTCAAGTTATACGAGTAAAAACAAAAAAGGTGAAAGCAGAAGACAGACACATACACACCGGTTCAAACACACCCACATAAAAAACATAGACTCACAACTCCACACACAAATGAACACGTACTAACACACACACATTTAAGATAAAGGAGAGAGAAACACATCAAATGTGACCTCATTTCGTGCGTTGGTGTTTTTCCAGCTGTTAAAGGGAATGGAACGTGGCTGGTTTTTCTTCCGGCCGCTCCGTTGGAAACCAGCTCCATTAGTCTGATGGCGTTGGCCTTCATCAGCATCATGTTGGCTCTGGCTTCTCTCTTACTGCTGTGTCACTTATTGTGCTTCCATATTTACTTACGTGAGTATCGGTCGGATTTTTCTGCAAACAACAGTATCTGGATGATGTTATATTGTGTGTTTTGTCACAGTGTCTCAGGGTATGAGCACATACGAATACATCATGAGGAAGCGTCATTCACCAAACCCTAAAGAAAAAGAACCGAAAGTTCCTGCAGCGGCTTCTAACGGAACCAACACGCAGGTAACAATCCTAATCACACTTAAGACGATCAATAAAATGGCCAGTTGTTAAACTTTATATGAAACACAATGCTTTGTTTAGTTTATATTTATATTTGTTTAGTTTATATTCTACATCAGTGATGTTTTACTAAAGATGCTGTACAAAAATGTCTGCATATCGGTCAAAGCTTGCACATCTTTTAACAACATTAAACTCAGAGGCCAATTTTAAAGTTTAGTGAACAGACTTGTATTTGTTTAACACCAAGCGACAGACTGTACAGGTTAGACTAGAGAGACAGGGAATGATGGGATGGGATTCGAACACCGGCACTGACCTTGAAGGCGAATTTGACCTTAAATATGTTGAAAGCGGTTCATGCAGCCACAAATATGAGTAGAAATGTACATGTTCATTGGCATTAGGACAAAAAATCACATCGTGGAATTAGAGAAAAAGCTTTAGGTCTGTTTCTAAACAGCACACCATACAAGTGTACATGGACAGTTTCTGCAAACTTTGACCTTTTTAACCTCTTTATTTCTCATCCAGAGTCTCGGGCCGTTGGAATCACCGGTCGACTGTGACGCTCCATTAAGCAGCAGGTCTTGGTGAGATTTGAGTTCACACGGTCAGACTCTGTTTATAAAAAGATCTCACATTGACATCAGATGAGCTAAACATTCTTCCTGTTCCAGTACCTTCAAACTGGAAGACAGAGGACAAGCGTCAAGTCGACTGCCAGAACCCATCTGTGCCGACTCCGAGGTATTCAAACCATAACACTACACACACAAACACAGATTTTTTTTCCAAACCTCAGTGCTAAAAGTGTAAGTCAGAAACTGTCTCAGATGTTGCTCTTTCATAGCTCAGGAGATTTGATTCTCAGTTGCGTTCAGAGTCGACTCTTACTTTAAGCAGACTACACAGGTTGCATTAGGCCCCTGCACCACCAGGGGGCCCCCTTGAGTACCGAATCAAAAACACTATTGTAAACAAGACACTACTTGTGAATTCAACTTTAGGGGATTCATTTGGAAATTTCCTTTTTAGTACTTAATTCATTTAAGTACTGTTACTTGGTAGTAAAAACACAGTGTGTTTGCGTGTTGTCGTTTTTTAATAGCTAGATGGTTCCAGAGCTGCACGCGTTAGGTCAATAAAAATGTTTCAGTATAAAATGAACTCCCAGTTTTATGTTTCTTCATTTGTTGAAGTGTGTTAATTGAGTTACTTTTTTATTTCTTACAGTTTACAGTTATGTTTAGGCCTATATCTTATTTTAACTAATTGTACAATGGCCCCTCACAAGTTTGCTTACGTCTAGGATCTGCACTGGTTGTGTCTCAGATGTTTCTCTTAACATGTGAAAAATAAAAAAGAAACTAACGGTTGTTGTGTAAACACATGAAGAGTCTGGAGGTGTAATAATGTGGATTTGAGTACATTTGATGAGAAATATTTTAGTTCATATTGAGATCTTCATTATTATTATCTAATATTGACTTTTGATTGCAGACGAGACAAATCTGACACATTTATGACTCTTTTAATCAGGAGAAATATATGAGACACCGATGAGACATAAACAAAAGTTTACATTTCTCTCCATTCAATCTCAATGATGTCTAAGAGAAATACTTGAGATAATAAAGAGATCTCATCTGTGATGTATCCGTCATGGGACATGCTCAGTTAAACATTCAGGATGGCCGGTGTACATTTAGCATGTACGTGTCGCTGACATGTGTTTGTGGAAACAGTATAGGATGTTGTTGGAGAATTTGTGTAGAAAACATTAAAGCAGCTTACATTTTACATTAACATTTAGTCATTTAGCAGACGCTTTTATCCAAAGCAACTTACAAACGAGTTCGGGGAGCAATAAGCGATATGTCATACAAAGAACAATAGTACAAATGCTCTATGAATCCCTAAAATAAAATATCAATGTGTTATAAAAATGACAGATGGAAGCAGCCAGCAGAGAAAGACACATAGACTACAGCTCAGTGACACCGACACAAATGATTCCAGGTAAATGTGTCCCACATTCACTGCACTATATTTTATTGTATAAATAATGTGAAGAAGACTTCATAGTGTATCGAACATCATCTGTATCCCGCCGTTAGGTGAGCCTATGATGTCACTTCCTGTGGGCTGGAGCCTCAGCGGGGTGGAGAAGCCTCAAGGCGCAGGACAGAGCGATGTGACGCTTGTGGAGGGAATTCCTGTCGTTCAGGACCCGCTGGGAAGCTCCATCATGGACACAACAGTAGTTCATCAGCAGCTCATGACCGACACGCAGCCGGAGGCCGTGCACCCTCAGTGTTTAGGGTTTCAAGAGAACATGTGATTGGCTGAAAGATGCAGGATGTGACATCATGGATATCCAGAGAGCAATAAGAAGCACGGTGAAATGCTGTTGATTGTTACTCAAGAATAAATGACAAAATGATGCTGCAAGTACTGTGCAGTATATACTGGGTAGTGAGCTGGAAATCCACTTTTGAGAAGTTATTCACGACTGAACTGTGTTTGATAAAAAACTATTTCAGGTGTTTCTATTTCTGTTATATATGTTGCACTTATAGTTTTATTTTATAGCAAACTGTTAATAACTCAAAGTGGAAATGCAGGTCACTTACTGTCCGTTTCTTGTACTGTAGTAGTTATTTTTATATTTTAAAATCAACACCCGTAAGTGTTTCACTCATATGTGTTATGATTCATAAATCACCATGTGATGATTTGTCTTATATCATGGCTTTAATCCAATACATGCTCACTTAAAGGGACAGTTCACCCAAAAATGGGTGTAATGTTTTAAACAAAAGACAGATCACACAAACACCTGTTTTGTACGTCGGGTTGAATTTTGTACGTCGGTCTTCAGCGCTACATAATAGTTTTACTGTTCAGATGTTGTTGAAAAGGAAACAATAGACTGTTTAATAGTTGGTTCAATTGTGACAACTTACCACATAGTGTGACTGTCATGGCGTCTTCAATAAATTGTATGTTTATTCACGGTCAATAATGGTGGTAATGTTCACTGGATGTTTTGTAGTCAGGACTGTTAGAAATGTTATTCAGTGGAGTCAGAAGAGTGACAGAAGCCCCAGTCTTCACTTTTTCATTCATGGTTAAGTTTTGTATTATATTTGATTATTACGAAGAAAGTTGAGCTCTAAAGAGAGTTTCACAGATGATGTTTGTGTTTCAGCATTCCAGCTTTAATCTTGATCACAGTCTCACAGGAAACACAATATTCCCAGTAGAACGAGAAGGGCAAGACCACTGAAGATAATCTCTTCCATGTTGGATGCATAATCACATTTATGTGTATTTATTTGTTGGTACACTATAGTACTACTTTACAACGTTTTGAAAGTTTCTTTTACCTGCTGCACATAACCTTAAACATGGTCAAATTGGAATTAATGTAAAGGTCAAGTTTATATTAGAAGAATGCTTTTACTTTTGGAATGAATTTAATGCACTATGAAGCAGTTATAACCGCATGAATCAAAAAAGGGATTAACGAAATACCTGCCAAATATTGAGCCATGTTTAACTCACATGTTATAAATGTTTAATAAATGTATTTATTATTTATTTGACTTGAATTGATTATTATCTTGATGTTGTTTGCTATATAGTCCGTCAGACTGGACACTGAAGGGTGTTGTGTTGTTATTCTTACACCTGCTCACTATCTGGCAGGTATTTCGTTAGAATCCCTTGCAGTTATAACTGCTTTATAATGCATTTGTAAATCATTAATGAACACTTTTATAAATGCTTCATAAAGGACACCTTAATGTAAAGTGTTGCCAACAAACAAATGATGAAACAACAAATGGTTGAAGTGACAAACTGTACGTTTATAAAAAAGATTATACAAAAACACAAACTTTTATATTTCAATTATTCTTCAGTGCATTTTTAAAGAGAAACTCACAGCAAAGTCTCTCTCTATACGTTAGATTTCGTTTAATGTTTGTTGTTTTGTGTGCATTTATTTTACATTAAACATATGATTTGTATTTGCGTTTTTATTTATGACACATTGAGGCTTTCTGATACGGTACGAAATGACATCACGGGCGCGCGCGCGCGTCTCATCGTCCTGGAGCGCGGATCGCAGCGAGCGTCGCGTCATTTTTCTCGTGTGTCTCTCGTGCAAACATGTTCTAGACGCTGAACGCGACAGGAACCACATTCAGGTAAGATAAGCCCATAACAGCGCGTTTCTCCCGGCGTCGTTTCAATATAATGCGCGTGTGACGCGTCGCGCAGCCGCTCGCGGGGGTCTGGACGCGTTTATCGCTTTAACATCGAGCAGATTTTGTGCGTTATGAGGATTTTCAGCGTCGTCGCAGAAGTCGCTTCTTTTGGTTTCAGTTCTGAGAGGCGCGTTGCGTAACTGCGCGGTGATGTTGATGTTATTGTTGTTATTTGCGCGCGTTAGATTGCAGCTCATTGCATGAGATTCACAATAACAATGATCACGTGGATCGGTGTTCCCATCGTTTATATAACGGCATGTGTGATGCTCATATGTGTTTTAACTATTACATCAACATCCGAAGAACATCGTTCATTCATGTGCGATCAAGTGAATCATACAAGTGTTAGATATGATAAATATACGATTTCATGATTATTATTATTATTATTATGTACACACAATTGTAATTGAAAGCCATTGTGTCATTGTTTAGCTCAACATGTCTGGTTTCCTACAAACTTCAACCAATCGATAAATGAATAAAACATTCAAAGTTATGAAGGACAAACCAATTCAAGTAAGATGATTATTCACTTCTGTGTTGCATCATGAAAAACACTGATGACTTGTTTTTATCACAACATCCATATAGCCGTAGTCCTGCAAAGGGGATGCTGAAGCCATTATTCCAACATCCAGTATCTATGGTAACGATCTATAGTGTATGTGTAATCAGGATGGAGCATCTCTCAGGGAGACATGAGGCAATATTAGGAATAGTTTTCTTTTGTAGATATCGTGACATCATCAACACCACATTTGCCTGATTTACTCTCGCTTAGTGTTTTCTTCCTGTTCACTTGCTACATCATTTCCTCTTTCTGTTCCTCTGCCCCAGAGTGCATCAGTCTTTTTATAGCACTAAACATTTTGTCTTATATAAAAAGGTTTTGTTTGTTTGGTGAACGCATACAAGCATGTGCTCCACCGATCACAGATTATATTCACTCAGAATCGCAGATCTCCCGCTCTCTCTCTCTCTCTCTCTCTCTCTCTCTCTCTCTCTGTCTCTCTCTCTCTCTCTCTCTCTCTCTCTCTCTCGCTCTGAAGTGAGATGACGTAAGATTGTCCTCCAGTATTATAGAGCAGCACATGTCTCCTGTGTTCACGGCTGTCTGTGTAATAAACCTAATGACCTCATTGAACAAGAACTTAGATGTCTTCACTTTCACTATAGGCATCACTTTTATCTGTCAGGTGTGTCTCTCGCTCAAAAACTGAGCTAATAAAGCGCAACCTCCGTACAGTTTTCCTCTGTTGCTCTTTCATTCAGGAGGGAGTTCTCAATTGTGACTCATTTAAGTCTCAAGTCAACGTATAGATGTTTCTCTTAAGAGAAATAAAAAGAGAGTTTTGTTGAAACGCATGAAGAGTCTGAAAGTGTAAATGAATGTAGATTGTGGATTTGAGTAAACGTGATGAGAAATGTTTGAGTCGATATCGAGATCTTCACTTATTTTGACTTTTGATCGCAGACGAGACGAATTTGAGCTCAGTTTGACACATTGACATCTCTTCTGAAACTCTGACGATTTTCTCAAAAGAGAATTAAACAACATTTCCAATTTGCTCTTCATTTAATCTCACTGACCAAATAACGATATGAACGAGATCTTGTCTGTGAATATTCTTTCCAATGGGGTGTCAGAGCAGATGTGTAAATATCCAAATGAGTTTGTGATTGTGTGTTTAAACAGTGAATTTGTAGCTGTAGTGTTATTGAATGAGCAGTGGTGTTTGGTGGAGATGTCTCGGTGTGCGTGTGGGACTGACACAATAGAGCCACAGTGTCGCTCTGGAGCACTGAATGCCTTTATTGACGGTGATTAATGAAGGTTTGTTTCTTCGCTCAAGAGATGTAAAACACTACACTTCTTCAAGTGGATGTTAAGGGTCCTCTTGTACATTGACTGTACTCGAGGAGTCACTTGTGACACATTCAGCACATGCGAAGAAAGAGTTGATGTTTCACGTGTATGTCATGTGACTCAACACTGAAGACACCCCCATCCCATCCCATCAGTTTAGTGCTTTCCAATGATGTCTCCACTAACACAGCCGACAGAAGAACACCACATGACAAGTGCATCATGGGAGGATCAGGGAGGTGAGAATCCAAATATGTGTTTAGGTTATTCATGTTTGTGTGACAACACTTAGCGCTATAGTTTGATGTTGATAACCGGATCGATGCATTCGTGATGATGTGAAGGATAGACTTTGACTGTCGGAGGTTTGGTTCGGGACAGGACCGCCCACTTTATACAGGAAGAGTCTGTTTGATTGACACGTGAAGGGAGCAACCACTGATTTGGGTGGAGTTTAGTGGGCGGATGAAAAGGGTGAAAGCGTATGTGAGATGTCGGGGTCTGGAGAAATATCTGAGACCTAGGAGACTGAGAGTACGTTTACACGATAAAAAACGGAAACGCTTTTCCTTTGCGTTTTTGAAAAGTTTCACATACACACGACAGCGTTATGAAAACGATCTGCATTTACATGGATCCGGGAAAACGAATAAAACGATGTACTGTATTATGCATGTCAGTCCAGTGGATGGCGCTGTTGGGCTATAAAGAAACCCTACATGTACGCACATCCGCATACACTGTTTTAATTCAAAAGTGCTTTTTATACACTTTGTCGGCGTGTATGTGTGTTTATAGTAGTGTGTATATGAATACGGTGCTGGTTGTAGTAGTGCAGTTAATCTACTTTTTGTTGGAAGTCCACGGCACAAACATGCAGCATGGACGCCGCCATTATTGTTTATGGAATACTCGCGCATGCCTACAGACTGAACGTGTAATACGCATGCGTATGACCTCATCATTTTTGGAAAATGCCGCCTTCAGAGTTTACACGGAAACGATAATGTTGTCGTTTTCCAAAAATTGCACTTTGTCTTTCCAGTTCCCCAAAATGCAGTTTTCTGCTTGCTCTTGTATGACATATCGCTTATTGCTCCCTGAATTCTTTGGCTTTGGCTGCTAAATGACTAAATGTAAATGTAGTTGACAAAGGTCTCATGTAAACGGCCTCTTAGACAAAAGTTTTGTTTGCTCTCAATGTTTTCGCATTGCTGTCTGGGAGTAACAATTGAGATATTAAAGAGATCTCATGTGCGATATAACACGTTAACAACTGTTTTCATTGTGTGGTTTGAAAAACTTTATTT